>NC_141600.1:46237642-46582142 GCF_047967505.1 Dipteris shenzhenensis | reverse complement strand
TGGTATCCACAGTGAAGGAACTGATCATAACGCAAGTAAGTTCTATCAAGCAGGAGATGATTGCAAATGTCAATAACAAAGTCAACAAAGCTGATTTATACATGGAGGTTAAAGAGCAGCAAACCAGAGTACAAATAAAATGATACTGCGCATCGGGGGTTGCAAGATGGATGCATTGGAGGCGGTGAGGAGGGTCTTATAGAAGACAGGATATTATGCCTCAAGAAAGAAATATCACAAATCGATTGGGATGAAGACGACATAAGCGATGTTACTCAAAAAGAAACACAAGCACAGGTACACTTCAATGAAAGGGCAGCAAGACATAAGATTCTCAGACAAACACGCAAGCTAAAGGGTACAAGAATTTGGGTATCTGAGGAGCTCACTCCAAGCCAGCTCAAACAAAGACACGTCGAACTCACAACAGTGAAGGAAGCACACAAGGAAGGTAAATGGGCAGTCTATCGGGATGGACAAGCTTTGATTCGAGATTTCAAATCTAACCCCAAAGACTCTCAATCTTACACTGATGTTATCCAAGCCATTTTTCTAAGATACAATTAGTATTTAGTCATGCATCTAAATAATTGGGGCTGAGCTGCCTTGAGCACTCCCTAACCTCTCTAGGTATCCAGATGTGTCTGCCCAGCCTACTATGAGATCCGAGGGCGCTACCACTGCCTTTTTTAGGAGAGGCACGGCTTTGGCCCACTCTCACGACTAATACACTTCCAAGACCAGGCCTGTATTGGGCTCTACCTAATGGAGATGCGACGACACACAGAGACGCTACTACGACATATCCGATAGCAGCATGATGGGACCACCACACCAAGGGATACTGAGGTAGACCAAGCGCAGAGATAGGTTACGGATTTCTATGCATTTGACTCAACTCCAGGGCACTCTGGGGTAGAGGAGGAGGAGCTAGTATAGCATTTTAGTACTCAATATACCATTTTAGTATAGAGATATATGGATCGGTGGAGAGAGCAGACACAACACTGCTGGACGAGGGACACAGAGACCGTACACGACGCGACAGGCGATCAAAGCACACACGATCGAGGTTTGACCTATTTCAGCTCTCCTCAGGGGAGATCAACAGAGGCGAGGTGTCACCCTTGACATAGCCCATCGGATCCAGAGATCTAGGAGACCACGCCCTCCACCACCACGGGAGACAGCCCGACAAAAGCAGATACGTGAGCTCTTTGCATCTCATCAGAGAGCCACCATGGAGCCTAGATACGTGGAGCCGGTTCATGCACTTGGGACTCTAGCTCTGAGCACTTGAGATTTTCATGCCACTGTGAAGCCGGTTCATGCACTTGGGACCCTAGCTCTGAGCACTTGATATTGTCATGCCACCCTCATGCTATTTTGCTACCTTTTTGCTATTTTGTACTAGTATAGCATTTTAGTACTCACCAAGTGCCTTAGTGAGCCCTTTGCCCCAACCCACAGTGGTCTATATGACTTACTTCATTTCGTACCTCGTCCCATAGGCCCGCGAGGCCTCCTGCGGACGTTAATATATCTTTATTTATTTCTTTCTTTCTCTCACGACACACTACACTTCCAGATAGTAGACAACGATCTATCACAAGCTTATTGCCTGCACAGCCTAGCCCGTCACCGGGCCTACTTTGATGTTTCATGATGTGTGTGTGCTGTATTGTACTGTATTGGATCAGGCCGTATCTGCTATGAGGATGATGATGTCAATGAGGACTATGACTATGGTAGAGCCGCTGCCAGGAGGTCACGTCATACTACACTTCTAGATAATAGACAATGATCTATCATGGGTGGCCTTTTGCCTACAAAGCCTATCCCATCACCGGGCCTACTTTGATGTTTCATGCCGTATGTGTGCGTTGTATTGTATTGTATTGGATCGAACTGTATCTGCTATGATGATGATGATGTCAATGAGGACTATGACTATGGTGACATTGATGATGATGACATTTACTATGTCCTACACAGTTTCCTAGCATGGGTTAGGATGCTCGTTTAGTAGCTCTACCCTTTTGATCATTGTATCAGGTTTTCTATTAGTTCATGACCCATCAGACTTTAATAACCTTTCTTTCTTTCTTTCTTTCTTTCTCTGTGTGTGAAAAGACTTGGCATCCTTGCAGGACACCATGCAAGGTAAGCACACTGAGTTTACACAAAAAGTCACTCAAGAAGGAGCTGCAATTCTAAAATAGAGAGACGTGATTAAAAAGGCTCAGCTGCCCCCAAGAAGAAGTTCATCTCGGATGCTGTGGAAGAAGCTTTAAATGTTTTGGTTCGAGGCCTCGAAGTGGGAGACACTCCAATGGTAGATGCCAAGACTTTGTTCACCAAAATGGGTATTAATCTCATGTGCGAGTCAGCTTGGAGAGTAGGCAAGGCTGAGGCACCAACAAGACCACTTGTGATTAAACTACGGACAGCGATAGACAGGCCCACCCTCATGCAACTCTGAAAGGTACTAAGATTTGACAACTTCACTCTCCTACAAAAAGAGCACCAGAGTGAGGGAATAGTGCACGTGATGGCGGCAAGAGTGGCAGGGAAATAGGCTGCCTACAAGGATGACAAAGTGATCATTCAAGAGAGAGACGATAGGGGTGACAAAAACAGCACCCTTTGGTCCGATCCAAGGGTTTCTTGGAAACATACACCGGCAGGGCCTAGACCACATCTTCACCCTGAGGGCTATCAATGAAGCGGCGAGGTCGAGACGTCTGAACGTCTATGCTTGCTTTGTAAACTTTGGGAAGGCCTTCGACACGATTCCACGATCTCGCTTAATCAAAAAGCTACAGAAGATGCAGATTCCACATATTATGATTTAGGAAGTGAGGAGCCTATACGAATCCATCAAAAGGAGAGTTTGCACCCCACGAGGTCTATCGGATTGGGTTGAGAACACAATCGGGGTAAAGCAGGGATGTTCCCTCTCAGCGACTCCCTCCGAGCTTTACATTGATGAGATCACATCTTTTATAAACCGCCTCGAACGCGAGGGATCACTATTGGCAGACTTGATGATACAAATACTACTATATGCAGACGACATAGTCCTCATATCATCTTCAGCAAAGGAATTGCAAATACACCTGGAGGCCCTACAGATGTTCTGCCGAGAGAGAGACCTAATAGTCAACCTTGGGAAACCAAGGTTACGATCTTAACACCTTACATGTAGTGCTACACCGACATAGCTTCACTTACCGAGGTGAGCCAATGGAGATAGTGTAGTCCTACACATACCTAGGGGCAAGATTCACAGGCCCAGTTTTCATGATAAGCATTCAGCTAGAGCAATACTCACACTAGAGCGAGTTGCCTTGGCCCGTCTAGAGATGCAGCGCTTCTAGGCACACTTCCAGAACATGCCTACGAGGAGTTAGCTCTTCGACACCCTAGAGAGGTCGACTGCCATGTACGCAACACCTCTTTGGGGGAGTGATCGTCCAGTGGTGGAGTGGAGGAGATATGAGCGGCTCCAGTGGGGTCTAGGATGATTCAGAGTAAGCCCTTAGTTCCTCATCAAATAGTACAGGCAAAGTTTGCCATGACATCCCTCAAGGTTGGTGCCATTTTTTAGACAGTGACATACCTCCACAGAATTTGGACCCCACCCTATTGAGTGTGGGATAGGGGCTCAGTTTTGGGAACCGAGGAGTTGGAGCCTCTACAGGACTTGACCTCCAGTCAATGGAGCAGAAGCTAGAGGAAGGGGCATGTGATATAGGATGCATATCTTGACCTTGAGGCTGGCTGGCTCTCGCGGTGTTCTCGGGGTGGCTCAATGTACTTTGCCACGTGGAGGTGAGCTACTAGCTCAAACACTGTAAGTTGTTTGCAGGATTGTCTTGCAGCATTTAGGATTTTAGTTCGAAGTTGAACCCCTCCAGAGTCATACGTTTACTTGACTTAGTTTGGGGGTATTTCATTTGGTATAAGAGCCCGCATGTTCCTAATAAAAATAGCCAGAAGAGGTTTGAAAACATCCTAGTTGAACAAGCACAGTTGTGGAAGAAACTATGTCTTTGTCATAAAGCTGACTTTGGAATTTTGGAGCATCATCGGCTGATTTGGAATTTCTTCTTTAAAGTAGTACATACTAGGACCTTTGAAGGGTTGAAGAGCCTATGATTTCAGCAAGAAAGCTTCATCTTGTGGTAGCAAGTTCTACAAGCACTTCCTTCCAGGAGTTGGGACGTTGCTCTAGAATGATTGAGAAGATCACTTATTTGTCAATCAATGGCCTTGTGTTTCGGTATAAACAGCAAAAAAGGGACAGGTCAAGAGATGCGCACATTAATGTATCAGCTGCTGCTGGGCTGTTGTGCCCTAATGTTTATGGCTGTACATGGCTGCATAGGTCTTGGTATGGAGATTGCCCTGTCTACGGTGGATTACAAAGACATGTTGAAGATTGGATTGCCTAATGCAGTTAGAGAATGCCAGTATTCCAGAAACTCATCTCATGGCAGTAACTGCATAGCAAAAAGAGCTGGCACTATTTGCCGATGCTTTTTGGCGTGGATCACCTAGGATAGGCTGCTTAGGTCACCTATCTTTCAGTGTGAGACATGCAAGTACATAGAACTCCTACTAGACTTCAGTGGAAGAATTTGCATGGATGCATGTTGGTGGGAGTGCTATAGGGCTTCAGCTAGAGACCATGCATGTCGTCAAATTCGCAGCATCTGCGTGATTTAGAGGTAGGTGCCTAAAAATAGGGACATGCGGCTCTCCCTGCCTCAATCCTCAGCTGATGGGCTTTTTTTGTATTTCTGATTTTAGTCTAGTATAGTACTCAGCAAAGAGTCTTAGCGAGCCCTTTGCCTCATCCCTTTGTGGCTTGTAAGACCATGTGTCACTTTGTTAATATACTTTGTCTCACAGGCCTGCGAGGCCTTTTGAAGACGTTTATACATCTCTCTCTCCGTATAGCAGAGGTCCTCTCCATAATATATAATATATATGTTATGATATATATATAGATATACATATACATATACATACTCTCTCTCTCTCTCTCTCTCTCTCTCTCTCTCTCTCTCTCTCAACATCCAGTTGGCACAGATAGAGCAACCTGTGAAGCTAAGCTTCTATCGGGACCACTGCCTACGCATCTCTGAGGAGGGTTTCATTGTCCCGCCAAGGTACACTCTGATCCACATACCACACTCACTTAGGATTTCCATTGGACAGTTCCGTGTGTCATCGCATCAACTATCCCCAGAGAGAGCCATATCTGCACATTATGTGAGCGGCATGAGGTTGAGTCAGAGGAGCACTTTGCCTTCGGTTGCCCAGTCTACTACAAGATCCGAGGACGATACCACTACCTTTTCAGAGACGGATTAGAGGGGCTCTCCAGACTCCTGTCATACACAGATCAAAGGTGCCTTGCTTGTCATTCACGAGACGATCCGACATAAAGAGCATCTCATCAAAGGGCAAGAAGCCTTGTTTGGTCCATCCTAGAGTATGATCACAAAGTTCTTCTTGCCAGAGCATGCTGCCCCCCCGACCACAAATAGCAAGAGAGGCAAAGAGCCCAAGACCGAGACGCGGCACACTCAACAACGCGGACACACACACACTAGCTGACATTTCTTCTATTTTCAGACCTGGGATATGGCCGACAGGGGTTACTATGGCATTCGTCAGACGTAGAATAGCCACCAGGAGGGCACGACAGCTACTCCTCCAGACAGCAGGCAGTGATCTATTACGGGCTTCTTTCCTACACTTCCTAGTCCGTCATCGGGTGTACCTTGACTTTTTCATACCCTGTGTGTGCCGCATTGTATTGGATTAGATTGCATCTATTATGAGGAGGATGCCAGGGATGTCTTTGACTATGGTGGCATGTATGATGATAGCATTGACTATGTCTACACAGTTATCTCTAGCATGGGTTAGGATGCTCACTTAGTAGCTCCACCCTATTGCTCATTGTATCACGTTCTCTATCGGTCTATTCTATCAGTCTCATAGACCCATCGGTCTTTGGTAGACTTTAATAAACTTTCTTTCTTTCTTTCTCTCTCTCTTGTGCGCCAGATTGGGGATCTTCTACTAGCTCATGCTATTGCATAAGGTGGCATTACATTGCATTACATTGCACCACATAGGTTTTTTTCTTCTTATAATTAAGTGTATAAACCCACTGCTGTTAGAGCTCCCACCTATTGTACTTCATTTTCCCCTTGTTCATCATCGATGAGAGTTTTACCTTTGTGTTATTTTATCCCCTTGTAACATGAGACAAGTAGTGTATGCAATCTCATCCCTTTGTGTTCTCCTATCGCACTATGCCCAATCCCAATACAGCAACACAAAGACTAGCAGAGTC
Source organism: Dipteris shenzhenensis (assembly GCF_047967505.1). Classification (NCBI taxonomy): domain Eukaryota; kingdom Viridiplantae; phylum Streptophyta; class Polypodiopsida; order Gleicheniales; family Dipteridaceae; genus Dipteris; species Dipteris shenzhenensis. The sequence continues at coordinate 46,575,766 of NC_141600.1, read as the reverse complement.
AAGCAGGCCAGTGATGCATTAATACCAGCTTGTTAAGATCTATTGATACATTAATACCAGCAGGTCAGTTATGCATTAATACCAGCTTATTAAGACAGCATGAAGATCTATTGAAATCCTGAGAAGAAACTACCTTGTATTTGCTCACAAGTTTGAAAACCTTCCTATGAGTATTTCCTACAGAAGAAACCAAAGAATAGTAACCGCGGTCATCCCACTTGCACAACCGTGTAAAGTCATCCAGCTCACGTTTAATACTCGCCTTTTCAGAAACAATAGATTCCTCAATCCTGAAAGAAAGAAACACAATACATGCATAAAATTAACCACTTACAGTCATATTCTGAATAATTCAATGCGTTGGAACGTTAGTGTCTATAGAATGGAAATCCAGTACCCAATTAGGAACTGAGAAAGATCAAAGAGTCAGTGTACAAGGGGCTGATAAACACTTACCAAGGTACGAACTGTAAATAATAATTGAATATATTGTACAAAATTCTTGAGAGCCTCTCCACCACAGCACTGCATCATAAGCATCATCATAGTTGTTATTGCAAATTTAATAAACTTGCCGAAAAGGAACATGAAGCAATTGTGTACATAGGTTTAAAATTGTGACATGAATATAGTTGTCATTGGAATCTAAAGTATGGCATTGCATGACAATGAAAACAAACATAAAAATGCAGGGATTCACAGACATCAGATAGCACTGCGGATCAAGGGCTTATGGAGTGATATATGCTTCTGGATCTGATGCTGGTACTAGGTAGGTCGATCTCTTATGAATCAGGCCATAAGCCAAAAGTGAGAGAAGACATTATTGGACATTGAATGTGCTTTAACTTCCAAGTGTTTATTTTCCACAACCCAATTCACATGCTCAGAACAGATCAGAACTGTGGGACACAGGTCAAAATAGAGCTACAATGGACAAAACTTGGAACGTAACACATGCAAATTGCACAGTTGAATTATGGGGATTTGCTACTATAATGAACTACGTGTTAGACCCTCAGGCGTCCACGTGTAATCCACGATACACCCAACAGTCTGCACTGGGTACATGGATCCCACACCCTGCCCCATCGCCATGCAGAGGTCTAGAACATCCGAAAGTCCCCGAGGGAGATATGGACCTGATACTCCCACCTTTATACTAGGCACATGTAGGCACTCCTTTGTATACATTGTCCCATTTGCCATATGTCATGGACCCTTTTTAAGTCTCCACTACATACCCACGAGGGAGAGGGCTAAATTCCCAACACCCCCTCATAGACCTAACTCTGCTGCCAAATTTATGTGGAATCGGAACGGGGCACCCCCGCAGTACACAGGTTGACCTGCCACAGGTTGCCACATCCCACAACAGCATGTGCAGCACTTCAGCAAGATGTGGAGCGCAACATTCAACAGTCTCAATTTACACCCAGCCATGTGTCATCATGCGCAATAGTCACCAGCTCATAGTCCACTGAGAATCCAGCTCTGATACCAAGTTAGAACGCAGGCGTACTTAAGTAAATGTGGGTTCATGCATTTGTCCATTTTAAAGGGCCTCCAACCATCTCAAAATGTTGTCTTCACTGTCAGCTACAACTCCAAGGCAACAAAGCAATTCTCCTGTTTACCAAAAAGATGATAGAGAGCATTTATAAATCGATGAATGAACCGCAGTGCTTGGATGTCTTGCAAACATGCAAGGACCGATACGCAAAAGAACTTAAGAGGAAGTATTGTTGAAACATTGATCATTGTACTGAGATCATTGGTACTTATCTCAAATTGACTATTCAGGTAATAGCGTAATCGCATAGACCACCTTAGGTAATTTGCGCACATAATTTTCATAGTAAAGGGAATTCAAGGATTGCCCGCTCATTTCCTATTCCATTCTATGTTTTTGAATCTACTTTCTACATCTTAACAATACCAAACTGGAGGTACACCTACCAGTCCGTAAAGCTGCAATTGGATTCAGGCTACTACTGACTAAGCCTCATCCAGCAACCCGTAAGAACCTTAAAAGATTCCACTAGGCATAATTGCTGAATACCTATACAAAGTGGGCAACAACCAAATCTTGCACAGAAAATTTTGCTTTCATTTTTTAGAGTCTGGGAAAAAGACTGTGTTCAGAACATCAATCAACATTCAACTTGTAGTCAAACAAAAGCTTCACTGCTTCTTATCAATCATTTGCTGGTGCATAGGGCCTAGCCATACAGTCATCCCTAGTAAAGTGGAGCTGACCTTCTCTGCCCCCCCCCAACACACACACATACATACGTGTGTGTGTCCTCTGATCACATTGTGTACCACTTGGGCTATCTTATTGGTTGGCATATTTCTTTGCCACAGGAAAGGCTATGGCTACTAAGAAGCTATTTCACATTATTATGGCCTATGTGCAGTTTCGCTTGTCATTAATTCCTTGGTCGTTTACAGATATTGAGAAATTCATATCGAGGGCAATAGAATGCCTTTGGTGCACAGAAATTGTCATAAGATACTTCGTCTTCTTAATTACAATATAATTGATCACCCAAAATGAATGGAGGTTTAAATTATTTGAACCTTAACACTCATGTGATAGATTGCAAGCTACGCTTTTGCTTACTTTTCTGGAGCAGCGTCAGCCGTGGACACTTATGCTCTCATGCCTGATTGCCTTACTCCGTACTGATGCCTTTGGCCATCAGATTCCTACTCTTGCGGATCTTATTTTTGGGCATCTACATGGCTGTATTCCTGGCTGTGCATTTTCTACTCATTTGCTCCATGATTGGCAGCTTCTTTCGGCACATTTGCATTGGTTAGTCCGTCCTCTGGATCCTGGAAATAGACTCCGTTCACAGAGTATTCATTGCAGCCATGTCTTTGATCCCCCGTTAGCTCATCTTCAGCCTAGAAAGGGTTTTTTTACATTGATTGGATATCTCCACGGTAGATGATGTGGTGGTTGATCGGGGTCTTACACTTTCTTTTCCACAAGCCAGGAGGCAATTTTCTTTGGGGATGCATCACAAGCATATTTGGCGTTTCTCACTACCATGTTGCATCCATTTCAGCCTGTCTCTTACTGATCTTTCTCTGATGGATTGGAAGTTTGATTGAGGCATTCTGGGTTATTCCCTTTTCCATTTACGCATCTTAGTGCCAAAAAAGCTTATCATCTTCTACTCTCACAGCTATGGATTCAGGAGCGTGGGCTTTTTATTTGGCATCTTGACAAAACACTTGCTTGGTGGAAGGTTTTTCTTGGCCATATTTGGAACAGTAAGCTCCCTCTCAGCTGGTTATGGCATTGTTTGGTGGGTGCACTACTGGTGGGCTCTTTCGTGGCTGCTAGGCTCCTCAGCTTGCCCGTATCGTTTACATCGGAGGGAGACAGTCCCGCATCTGCTTTGAATTTGCCAAGTTGTCTGTGATATTCTTCCCAGATTGGGGACTTCTCTTCATGCCCGATTTCCTAGCATCTCTTTTGGCAGGCAGTTTTGGTTATTTGGAAGATATGCCTCTACACCGGACTATGTTCATTTCTTCCATTGGTGTCGTCGTTGAGCATCGTGGGCTTATGTCATGCCCATAACTCTCAGATGTACGGGCACTCCTCTGCGGATATTTATCACTTGTTCCGTTCCTCCCTGCGTTGCTCCGTTCAGGACACGCATTTTATGGGAGATCTTCCTTCAATCCAACTAGAAGTGTTCGTCCAGGAGGTGGCATTGCACTAGGATTCTCATAGCTTCATCCATAAGGACCATTTGTGAAGCTCTTCGTGTTTGTTTCTCGGGAGAACTGACCTTGACAACGACCCTTGGTCTGGCAAGAAGGGCTCACATGGCAGCACCTTCGACCCCCACTGTGGTTAAGGTTATGCTCTCTCCGGAAGACAAGCAATAGGTCAAGTGTGAAGTAGAGGCTTTGCACAACAGGGCCCTGGTGGGTCGCATTGTTGGGCTCACCCCGTCAAGGAAACAGGTCAAGGATTGGCTTCAGGCGAGCTTAGCCCTAGGGGCTAACCACATCCAGGAGGTCACGATCTATGGGAGAGGAGTATTCCTCATGTAGCTGAACCCCCCCGACACCACGGCCTTCCTTGTCGAGCAGAGCCCTATCCTACTAGGCCCTCATGTCATCTACCTCCTTCCTTGGTACCATGGCTTCACAGTCGAGGACATGGATTCGACTCATCACGTGGCACCATTCCCAGTGACGCTCCGCTTCCCAAGGCTTCTGAAGGAGTACGGATCTATTCTTCCTTCCATAGGGAATTGTCTTGGCACAACTCTAGCATCTCCGCCACAGACAGCGGCTTCAGTACTGGCAGACGACGGGGTCCCCCGCCTCCGGGTTATCGCAGAGCATCCAGAGTCCCTCCAAGAGAAGATCCTCCTGGAGACCTTAGATGGAGGCGCGTTCAGACAGCGTGTGGAGATCTCTGGCTTACCCGGGCAGTGTCTTCTGTGCAGACAGATGGGATCACCTCGCAGGCCCCTCACCAGAGACAAGAGCATAGGGAGGCTTAGCGCCGCCCGTCGGCTAGGCAGCATCAAACTCAAACACCTTGGTTGAGCCCTCCCAAGGGACTTGGACCAAGGTGGAGAAAAACAAGCCCTCTAAATCAGCTCAAAAAAACAAAAGAAGGAGAGCCAAACTTAAAGAGCGCGAGAAGGCGCAAACTTCTTTTTCCCAGGACACAGGAAAGGGGAAGGGGAAGGTGCCAGCAGAGTCCCTGGACCAGACACAGATGGAGGAGGAGGAGACCTTTTTCGATCTCCCCTCGGATCCACGGGCGACATCAGAGCAGAGTACCCAGGTTCCTATTCAGCGAGACTCTGGAGGCCCAGCAGAGTCGGCTCCATAGGTCCCTCCGCCTCCCCCGCCTCCTCCTGCCGAGGTCGCTCCCCCGCCCACCCCCCCTGATCCCTCCCTCCCTCCTCCCAGCTGCGCTTACTCTCAGCTCCCACCACGCCCCGCCTCTCCTTCTCGCCCCCTTGGGCCCCCTTAGAGCAGCCTTCTCTCCCCCCCCCCCCCACCCGCCTCCTGCCCTTCCTCGTCTTGTCCTACAAGAAAGGGAGTGCCTGAACACTTCGACGCGGCCCTACCCTGGCTCTGCCTCCTCATTGTCAGGGTCATCGAGGCCCTTTTCTAAGCTCCCAGGTCCTAAGCCCCGCCCTGGTCATCCTCTACCCAGAGAGTTTTGGAGGCTAGGACTAAGGAACTACCTAGCGATTCCACCTAGAGATTCCGTACAAATATCCGCTTGCTGTGGAGGTGTCAGCCCTAATTTTACAGCCCCGAAAAGGGGGGTCCATAGGAGTGTAGGGCTCTCACACTTGTTCCTTCTAAGGATTTCACTTCTGAGCTAGTGGCGAGGAGCAGTGGACCCCCACGCAGTTTGATCTGATGATGGGGCAACGGATGTTCAGCATGATGGAGGAGGAGTGGCTAGGCCCGCAAGGGAAGGAATTGTGGGTCTCCCATGGGAAGACCGCCACTTTTCAGCTGGGTTTCTCTGCAGATAGACGGGACTTGGGAGCATCTATTTGTGTGCTTCGCCTACGTCTAGAGATCCAGCTTAAGTTGGCATCATACTGGACGCTACATCAGTGCGCGGATAGGCTTGGAGTCGAGGCCTCCTTGATGCAGTGGGCCATCAAGGTAGGCATCGAACTAGTTACGCCACTAGTTCGGCTCCCCATGGATTTGGACTACCCCCCCTCCAAACCACTGGCCCCATAAGTTGGACCACGGTGAGTTGGAACGTGCACGGACTCCACAATCGGGCACGTCAACAACCCGTGCACTTGTTACTTCGCCAAGAGCTACAGAGAGCAGTGGTTGGCAGGGCAGAGGATTCCCTTTTGGTACAGGAGCATATGTTTTCTGCCTTGGACATCAGACGTAGACGCCACCTCCTTCTTGGGAGAGGCTCGGAGATCTGGTCTCCCGCAATGGGAAGGAGTGGAGGGGTTTGCATTTGAGTCTCGCAGGCAGTTGCATCAGAGGTGTATGACCAGGGGGAGGTCATTACAGGTAGAATAGTCTGGATGGGATTATGGATGGGAGTTTCTAGGATTGGGATCCTAAACTTGTATGCCCCAGCTTGTAGACAACAACGTCCGGCCTTCTGGAGGCGCTTGACCGATTGTCTCCCAGATGTAGACTCATGGATTGTTGGAGGGGACTTCAACAATCTTGAGTTCGGAGAAGACAAACAAGGGGATGCTTCTTTCTCCGAGATGCCCCCAGCGGAGAAGAGTACTTGGGAGCAGTTTAACTTTTCGGTATGCGGCAGGTATCCCTAGAGGGAGGCTGAGTTGTCCAGGACCCCTGACAATGTTAGTTTCTCCTTTGGCCAGCGTCAGCATGATGATTGCTTGAGAGGCAAGATAGGTTCTACGTTGGAGATTGGGCGATGCATAGAGGTGGTTCCACGGGCATTCTTGCACGGACTACCCTCTCAAACCACTCGCCGATTGTGCTTCATTTGGCGCAGCCCCGTCGAGGGCTCCCATAGAGGGGGGTTCACATCCCAAATGTGTTGATGCAGCAGAAGGAGGTGCAACGAGTCATATCAGAGATTTGGTAGCAGCCAGAGGACACTCCGGAGGGTGGCTGGGCATCTTGGACAGTCGCGGTGATTCAGAGGAGCAGTGAGGAGCTCCGCACCTAGGCTCTCCGCCGTCGTTTTTCCCTTCAGGAGAGAGAGAGAGCTTTGAGGCGTGACTGAGCCTCCATTGAGCGTCTCAGGGAGCTGGACACGGAGTCCCAATGGCTTGCTGACAGATATGAGTGTGCACGTCTGGAGCTTCAGGACACGAGTTGAGGAGGGTTGAGTATTCTTACCATTCCACTCGTGCTCGTTGGGTACAACAGGGGGATAGCATGAGCCGCCAGTGCTTTCAAGCCACAGGGCCTAGGTCGGCAAGTGCCCAGTTGCAGAGACTGAGAGACACTAGCGACAGGGTGGTTTCGGACCCTCATGAGATTATGGAGTTGGCTTCGGATTTCTATCAACACCTTTTCCAGGCTCAGGAGGAGTCCCCCAGGTGCAAGAGGCCCGCGAGGCGGTATGGTAGCATGTCCCAGTGTGGTCTCTCAGGGCGTGAGCAGCCAGTTGGATTCTCCCTTCACAGATGACGAGCTTCGGGAAGCTCTCAGGGCACTTCCGACTTAGAAGTTCCCAGTGGAGGATGGGCTGTCCCCGGTCTTCTTCAGGAGCTTTTGGCCCTTTGTGCACACCCCCCTTCGGCTGGCCTTTCAGGAGGTCTTTGACTCAGGAGCACTCCCATCGTCTCTGAGCAGAGGCTGGATTTGTTTGATTCCGAAGGGAGGGGACCTCTCGAACATTCGTCAGTGGAGACCGATCACTCTACTAGACACCGCATACAAGATCTTAGCCAAGGTCTTGAGTTTGCGGCTACAACCCCATCTAGTCGACATCATCCACGACACGCAGATAGGTTTGGTCCAAGAGCGTAGCATCCTCGACAACATCTTCACCTTTTGGGAGGCACTGGATTGGGCCAGGGAGGAGGCCTACTGCTGCTGGATTTTGAGAAGGCCTATGATCGGGTAGAGTGGTCCTTCTTGGAGGGCATGATGCAAAGATTAGGCTTCTCAGACAGGTGGATCTGAGGAGTCTTCACCTTGTATGTAGGTAGTTCCAGTTAGACGTTGATTGGTGGGTTCACCGGGGAGGCCTTCCCGCTCAGCCGCTCCGTGAGACAAGGCTGCCCACTGGCTCCCTTCCTCTTTCTCTTTGTCGCGGAGGCGTTGGGCTATTTCCTGAGGTCGCAGAGGGTTGGCCGAGCATAGGCATCCTCCAGTCCTTTTCTTGCAACAGCAATGCAAAGACTATGTATCTCCAATTCAATGGGCGAAATGGCTTCTATCCCATACACTAGTTGGAATGGTGTAAACCCAATAGCTAGCTTGTGTGTGTTTCTGCTGTAAGCCCATAAAACCTCTATCAAGTGCCTATCCCAATGCCTTTTCTTGGTGTCTACAAGATTTCCCATTGAATTGCACAACAATCCATTTTTTTTCTCAGCCAAGCCATTACATTGGGGATAGTATGGCGTGGACATGCTATGATTTATCTTTTAGCTTATGCACCACATCTTTAATTAGTTCATTTCTAAAATAGGTTCCTCCATCAATGAGAATTTCCAAAGGACAACTGATGAATATAGTCATCTCCTAAGGCAAGAGCAATGATGCCATAGGCTTTCTCCTCTCTAGCAGGATCTCTTGCCGGGTGTGTTGGAGCTGAGGATTCTCTAGCATTAGAGGCTGTTGAAGAAGAAGTTGAAGCAGGTTTGACAAGCCCCCAGAGGTTTTTCCTCATTAATGCAAACTTAACCTTCATCTGCCATGTGTGAAAGCCTTTACCATTGAACTTATCCATATTCAAGAAGGTAGCCATGAGAGGGTCTAACCCAGAATGGGCAGTGTCTACTCTCTTACAAGGCTAGAAAGAGTTGAAGGGCTTCAAAGTACAAGCATTTAGAGTAGCAAAGACTTGTAACCAAATTCCATACTACAAATCAATGATGCTTTCACTTGCATGCTTTATAGAGGTGACTAAATGAAAGTATTCCAATCAAATCCAGGTATAGCAACTTCAAACAAAGCTGTAGCCACAGTTGTACTGATGCTATTCATCACTTTAAAACATCAGAAATGCTAAAGTAGCATCTAATGTAGCATCAAACTCACAACCTTGTCAAAACTGTCCAAAACAGAGGCCTGAACTTGGAGGGCTTGTATCTCATTCTTCAAAGCAAAGAAAAAAGAGCTTTCTAGGTAGAAACAAAGGTCATATACCAAAGAAGAGCCACTGAGGAGGAGAGGCGCAATTCCACGTCACGTTGCCATAGCTAGCTGCTTGAAAGTCGACTGGTTTTTCCTTGTTTTCTCCTTGAATATGCAGCCATTGCTGCTCAAATTTCAACACAAGATAGCCCAAGGTATGGAGAAGCTTCCCCTAAAAGGAATTAGAGAAAGGTGGAGCGGACACGAAGAAAACGCAGAAGAGAGTTTCGACGATCTTTGTGGAATGGCGACCAGCAGCGCAGTTGTTTCTTCAATTCCTTGCAGATGAAAGTTCGCTCATTCGAGAGGTATCTCCAGCTCAGAGGATTTGGAGAATGGCGGAGAAACGAGGGAGAACAAGCTCTAGCAAGTTTTGGGAAGAAATGGTGAAGATGAAGAAGAAGAAGAAGATGGAGAAGAAGAAGATAATGTGGCACAAATGGGCTCAAGGAGGATCATAGTGCTCTGATACCATGTTGGGGAACTGAAGGGAAAGCATGAAGTGAACACAAAATGAGAATTCTTGCTTTTGGAATGAAGAAAGGTGAGGTCCTTATGTAGGCACCTCTTACATGATCACTGACATCACTGATGATCTCTGATCTCCACAATCATCTCCTCAATCAGCTCCTAGATTCTCTCAATCATCCTATGTGGCATCTACCACCACCTAATAGTGCTTATGGGCACCTAACTGTGCCTCTAGCACACACATAGAAACCAAGGTGTGCATAGGGCATACACCTTGAGATATCCCATCAATTTTCAGCTCATGATGGGAGCCCACCATGCGATATCACTCCTCTTTACCAGCAAGCTGTTGGATGTCTCATTTACTTGTGCCACACCAGACCTGACTTACAGTATGCACAGTATGCCAGCTCAGCAGGTTCATGCACATGCCCAGTTCACAGCATTGGCAGGTAGTGAAGAGAGTCTTCAAATATCTCAGAGGCACTCAGGATTTAGCCCTCTTCTATGGTGATCAGGGTTCACTTACCATGCATGCTGACATGGTTAGTGGCTGGGCAAGTTGTTCCGACACCAAAGTATCACATACCGGCAACTGTTTTTTGCTTGGCAGTTCATGTATCTCTTGGCTTGGCAAAAGAAGCAACCAACAGTTGCCACATCCAACTGTAAGACTGAGTACAAGGCAGCCTTCACCGCTACAGTAGAGTGTGTCTGGCTTCGACAATTACTTACAGATCTTGGTATCCGCTACACATCCTTCACTATAGTCTACATTGACAACCAGAGTGCTTTGGCCATTGCACGTAATCCAATGTTTCATGCACGTACCAAGCACATTGAGGATCACTATCATTATGTTTGAGAGTGGTTGTCAACACGAGACATAGAGTTGTCCTACCTTCCCACAAAGGACAACATAGTAGATATGTTTACAAGGGCACTTCCTCATCCCAAGTTCGAAGTCTTTCGACAGGCTTTACACTTGGTTCCCTTTGTTACATGATCTAACATATCTTGTACATTCATAGGTGGCTATATCCCTTGCAATGAACATGTGCCACCATGACCAAAAAATACCAAGTATTCTAAGACGTTTCCAGAATACTTCAGCCCATACCATGGAGGGGGGTTTGTAGGCCATCTTCTCCCGGTCGTATTGATGCCCTCTGGGCCCTGGTATGTAGCATGTAGCTTTAGTTATTGGCACTTAGGTCACCTAGTACTTTTAGTGTCTTATGACACCTGGTACTAGTGGTACCACTAGGACACTAGGTCCTAGGGTTCCCCTTTATTTGTTCTTTGCACTTTCATTTTAATATAGTTGATGTGACGGCTTTTCACTCCTCGCTCCACTCCTCGCATCCTTTTGCTTTCGTGAGCCTACAACTCTTTAAGAAGTACATAAAAGCTTTGTTGTTCCTCCTCGTATCTTCCTCTAGAGCCCTGACATAAATTCTTGTTTAGGGGCTGAATTCCCTTTTCTGAATTTTATATATATATATAGAGAGAGAGAGAGAAAAAGGGGGGGGGGGGAAGTCATCTTCATAATGTTAGAAACATGGTGTGAGGGAGAGAGAGAGAGAGAGGTTAGGGAGTGAAGAAGTAATACTCAAATGAAGACATAATGAAGGCTTTCATTCATTCATCAAGTATATTAAGACAAGTGAAGTACAAGACTTATACAGGCTACTCACTCACACACTAGCACCTAGTGCATATGGGATAAGTCCCATGATGACACGTGGCACTCATACAAGACTCACTCACATAGACTAGTACTAGATCACCTAGTACTTCACACTAACACATCACATCACATCGCCACAATCTTTGGCTATGATATCTCCAACACCCCCCTTCATAGCAAAGAGTGTGAGACCCTACACAAAGAGTAGACTGATCCCCCCTCCACCACAATACTACAAAGAGCAAGTCCAACTATCAAACACCTCCCGTGTAATAGTGACTCCTCAGTTAGCTTGCGATGGCAAGGCCAAACCATCACTCGTCATCCCCCCTTACTCTGAACTGGGTGGTCAATACCATCAACCAAATTAGAAGACAACACATTCATTTTTGGGGGACAACCCAGGCCAGAGTACCTCTTATTGACTCCAAATACAATCAGTTTAGAGCAGCGTCACAAGAAACGTTTCTACGTTTCGAGATTTTGACAAGCGTTTCGACTAGAAACGTGTAAAATTATAGTATTTTATATAAATTATTTTATATCAATAATAAAAATAGTGTATTTTTTATTTTAAAAAATTCAAAGAAACTTCCACGTTTCGCACGTTTCTTAGAAACTTTTCGGGCATAAACGTTTCTTTAATTTCTACTGCCCGAAACGCGTTTTCTGGTTACACTGGTTTAGAGGGACAACTCAAGGCTGAGAATCTTTATTTGACTCAACACATATACACATAGCATAGGGGCCTAGAAAGTCTCCTTGGCTAAAGTAGTGAGGTCAAGATGATGAAGTAGTTTGTTAGCCAACCTCAAACCAATAAGCACAAGTGCCTTCTCATTCTTGTCATCCCAAGCTGATTGGTCTTCACCATGAGGATGAGGCTCCATCTGGGGAAACTGAGGTAAGAACTTGACAGCACTAGATGAAGAACCAACGAGTATGGCGGCTGGTCTAGGACTCCAAAAACCAACCCTAATCAAAACACAGCAACAATATGCTTCAAAATGTAGAACTAAACCATGAAAGAAGTGCAAAGGCTGGTCACCAATGTGCAAGGAGGCTCCCTAGAACAGTTTCGAATGCTGTAGCAAGACACTAGTCTGAAAATCGGCTGTAGTAGATGTGCTGGAAGCCAAGAGACTGCTTGAAAAGGCCCTCAAATGACTCGAAATGCTGCAAAGAGTGCTGTCAGGTGGCCGATTACACAGCAGCAGTAATAACATCTTGTTCTTGGCATTGAAAACCTCCAAAAATGCATTGTTGAAGGCAGCTGTGCAGCAGCAGCTCAGAAACCCTGATTTCGGCGATCAAGAGCTTCAAAACCTCCTTGGGAGTCACACGTGCAGGCGCCTCTTGCTGGAAGTCCCGACCAACAAGCAAAGAGGGAGCCAAAGGCCTAGGTACATCTCTAAGAAGGCTTGAATGAAGGCGGCTGGCTGCAAGGATAGAAAGCGGAGGTGGAGTAGCTATGGAGGAGGTAAAACAGGATGAAAATGGAGCACGGATGAGACGGGTACAGGCTGCAAGAAGAATGGCTGAAGCAGAATTAGGACTAGGGCAAGGGTGACATGGCAGCTATGGAAGGTGGCTCTGATACCATGTTAGAACTTAGAAACATGGTGTGAGGGAAGAGAGAGAGAGAGAGATAGGCTAGGGAGTGAAGAAGTGATACTCAAATGAAGACATAATGAAGGCTTTCATTCATTCATTAAGTATATCAAGACAAGTGAAGTACAAGCCTTATATAGGCTACTCACTCACACACTAGCACCTAGTGCATATGGGATAAGTCCCATGATGACACGTGGGACTCACACAAGACTCACTCACATAGACTAGTACTAGATGACCTAGCACTTCACACTAACACACCACATCACCACACTCTTTGGCTATGATATCTCCAACACATAAAAGCTTGTCTTGGCTGAAGCAGATGCGCGTTCATGGAAAGTGCCTTTCTGCTGGGATATGGAGATGATCCCGCATCGTCTTTGCAGCTTCCCTACAGCACAAGTGATTTGGGAGGGAGTCCCTGAGCGCCATAGCCCAACCTGAAGCTCTCCTCGTCACACACACACATAAATATGTGTGTGTGTGTGTGTGTGTTTGCGCGCTTGATTGCGCTGCAGTCAGAGGGTCCATAAGGCCCAGTATCTGATCCAGTGGAAGAAGAGGGAATACTGTGACAAAGAAGCTGATAGTTTGCCATACATCCAGAAAAACCTGTAGAACCTGTGTGCTGGAAATCTGAGAGATAAGAAATAGGAGATTCTATCTAGAAGGTCTCTAGAATATGAACAAAACCACAATAAATGCGGAATACTCTCAGATGTAAGGTGACATCTTGGACAAAGAGGTGAAGCTATCCATCTTTGAGCCAATTTCACTCCCACTGGTAGAATACCAACAATACATCTCCATAGAAAGAGTCGTTACTTCAATGGCATTTTCAACTTCCATATCAATTGCAATTTTCCTTTCCACCAGGCTAATGATTTGTTCAGATGCCATAGAGAATTAGCATGATGGGCATTTCTGAATTCTCCCCTTCAGCATCCTTATGAGTTCTTCAGAGCCTCATTACGGCAGTCTTTATACGATGCCTTACATGAGGAAGATTTGGATGTTTCTTGTATTCAACTTTTCTTTTACTGCTTCTGATGGATAGGGCTTTAGCTCTCTTTTGAGCACTGCCCGGATGTAAATGAATGTTTCATAATATAAGTATCTTGGTTTCACCAAAAAAAAAAAAAGTGTGTGTGTTTGCGCGCACACGCGAATGTGCGTGTGCATGTCTCCTCTTTGGATATTGCTTTTTGTAATATAATCATACTTGGATTTCACCCAAAAAAATGTGTAGAAGTCACCCCCAAAAAAAGTGGGGTGTGTGTGTGTGTGTGTGTGTGTGTGTGTGTGTGTGTGTGTAGGTCTTCCTCAAAGATCACTATGCTTAAGGTTTTTTTCCAACAAGAGCAGCCATGATCTATTATGCTGGAATTTTTGTGTGGCCAGATGCGCACAAATGCTTATGGGCATTGGCTAGTTGATCCATGGGAAGTAGTACTTGGCAAGTTTCAAGGTAAAATACTTGGTTGCCTATTTTCTACTGCCTTGATTCAGGATCGGAAGCAGGGCTCTCTCGCATCAAATGGTCTCCCCATCCTGCTTCTACCGCATCATCTCTTAGACTAGAAAGCCTTCACTGGAGTGCTGTTTTTTATTCTTCTCTTGCTATACAACAACCAATCAGAGCTACAATCTCATGAAGTTGGGCATCCGGTTCATTGATGATGTGGTAGATACTCAGGGGCGTATTCTCTCTTTTCAGGCAGCATGTCAAAAATACAATCTTGGGATGCATCATAGACCCCTATGGAAAATTATTGCAGATCTCTTACTCCCTTTTGTTCCGATTCCATCTTTGGAAGTAAGAAACATGCTTCAAGATTGGCATCTTCAGTCTCCAAGTCCAAGATTATCTTCTCAACCTTTGCATCTATTGACTTCCATACAGGCTTATTGATTGATTTTACCTCCTCCATGGATTGCTCATCATGCAAATGCTCTTTGGCATCTGAATAAGTCTTTTAACTTGGTGGAAAGGAAAATTGAAATTGATATGGAAGTTGAAAATGCCATTAAAGCAAAGGCTCTTTTTCTGGAGATGTATTGTTGGTATTTTTCCAGTGGGAGTGACATTGGCTCAAAGAAGGATTGCCTCTCCTCTTTGTCCACGATGTCATCATACCCCTGAGAGTATTCAGCACTTATTGTGGTTTTGTTCAAATTCCAGAGACCTTCTGGACAAGATCTCCTATTTTTTCTCTCTCAGATTTCCAGCACACAGGTTCTCGAGGTTTTTCTGGATGTTTGGCAGATTAGCAGCTTCTTTGTCACATTATTCTCTTTTCTTTCATGGGATCAGATACTGGGCATTATGGACCCTCTAGCTTCAGCGAAATCATGCCTTTCTTAATTCATCTCTTCAGCACCCTTATGAGTTCTTCCGGGCCTCATTGCGGCAGTCCTTATATGATGCCTTGCATGAGGAAGATTTGGATGTTTCTTGCATATAGCTTTTCTTTTACTGTTTCTGATGGATAGGGCATTGGCTCTTTTATTGAGCACTGCCCTATTGTAAAATGGATGTTTCATAATATAATGTTTTTAATTTCACCAAAATAAAAGTGTGTGTAGATCTTCCTACAGCCCAGCTAGAAGTGTTATTTCACTGTTATTAGCTTTCTTCTACTAGCCGTTCTTTACTGAAGCAGCTAGAGTATGTTTTCTTTTCAGTTTTTTTAGCATATGAGTGGTAGCTATGAGACAGCTATGAATGTACATTCTTCTTAATGAAAGGTTCTTTTACCCCAAAAAAAAGGTGTAGAAAGAAAGAAAGAAAGTTACGTCTTCAGAAGACCAATGGGTCTATGCATCTGTGAGAAACCTGATACAAGCAAGCTGAAAGGGTGGAGTTAGTAGCAAGCATCAACACCCATACAGAAAAACAAAAGATAATACAACATAGTCATACATAGAGAGATAGAGATTTAAGAAGAGTACTGAGCTATGCATGTGATAGTAGTATCATTCCTGTCTCCACTAAGATATTGGGTTAACAGAAAGAGAGATGTCAAAACACAAGTAAAATGGACAACGTACGAGGAATTTAACATGTGACTAATCTATTCAAGACGTTAATTCCAGATTGTAAATGAATAGCACCATCTCTTCCATCTAAAGCTAGTTCAGACAACAGCAGAAGTCGAGGAGAAAAGAACTTTAAAATCCATCTTTCATTAGAAACCCACCAGCACTACTTCCTGAGAAAGTGAAATTAATATGACTGCAGGGTTGAGGTGGCATTTTCAGCCTCAACCTTGGATTATCTCTAGCTCTCTTCAGGAGCTTGATTCTGCCCTATCAGAGTGTTTATCTTCTCATGCATTGCATGATATATTCCTCCTTTGAGCTTGGGTCTTGTAATTTCTTTCATTTTTAATAGAAATCTCTCTTTTTTCTTTTTTTTGAATAAATGATTGCAATCTCCTACCTGGAGAGGCCGCATGGTGGATTCTTGCAATTTCTTTGGGAATAGAATTCACCATAAAATCCCCGCACAATCTGCAAACGTCTCTTATATTCTCCTATTGTTGCACTTTGCATGAACTCCTCAAGGCTACAGTGTGAGACATTAAAAGTAAGTGTTCATGAAAGAATATGGACGATAATATTATATAATACAGCATGTGTGGAAATAAACATTAAGACAACCTTGCGATTGTTGGTTCAAGTTCCAGATCCAAATTTATTCCAGCAGTCGAATGTAACACTTCATGCAAAGGGAACCATAGCTGCAGAAGCACAATAAGGTATCCAGCCTTGCATCATATAACTAAAGCGAAGTGTACAGTCAATACAAAAAAATAGACCTCTTATTACTCACTTTATCCGCATCCAGCTCAGATTCCTGTTCTACTTTTAGGAGTAGAACATTCCAGTATTCTAGTTCAAACTTTCTCCATCTTGACACCACATTTGATAATCCATTTAATTCATCTGTCAAACAAAGTCCGGACACAGGAATGCAGTTACCCACTTCTTTCCTCTGATAGATTGCACGAAGACACAGATTCTGAATGATAGATGATTTAACTTTCCTAGTCCAAAAGAGCCCACTTCAGGAGGTTAAGCATATAACGCAACATCATAAAAGACACAAGCATACCCCACCCCCAGAAAAAGAAGGAACTAATGCTGTGGATTTCAGACATGGCATGTCATTCTTCTTATCCACAAAGCATTCACAAAAGAAATAACATTAAGACATGGCATGCTTTTCTGTTACCTGCCACAGATAGATGCTTAGGAGCATTCTCCTCCCACAACTGAGCTTTCGCCAGAAGATGTTCAATTTCTATCAGTACCTGTCAAATTTGTGGTCCACATCTCAGTAAATAATGAGACAATTTTGTCTCATAACAAAATCCGTTCACAAAATGCAGGAGGGACAACCTTCATGAGAGGGGATTTAAGAGAGGTTCTAAGCAATGACTCGATTATGCCTGACAATTGCATTAGAACAGGCTGCTCAGGCCACTCGCAGAGAAGCCCACAAATCCGTTCTTGTAATTTTGACAAGGGTTGCAACATCGAAGCTACCTCTGGAGCATTTGCATCCTGCAACACAAATTGCAAAAAAAATGAGAATTATGTAAAACAATCTTAAAGTACTTTCATGTTCTCCACACACAAACAGGGCTGTAAGACATATTTTAATATCCTGAATATGTTGAAAAATATGAAAGCCAATCAAATGGAATGGGTGTTCATCAAAGGAACGTGTTCAGCCCCAGAGTCAGATAGGATGATTTCCAACAGAGTTGATGAATAAACAATGCCCACCAGATATATGTTAAATTGCAGACTGTTTAGCCCTCCTGTGGCAGGTGACACCAGGTTCTCATGCTCAAGACTCAGCCTTAGCAAATGAGCTGAAACAAGTCTATCATTCACAGTTGCAGAGATTAAAGGACCTGCACCTGTGCCATCATAAAGCGAACTGGACATCACTTCAACTGGATTGCTAATAGAGAAAAGCACATGATAGCGACAAAACAATTGAGTTCCGTTGGGAGATGACAGAACAAAGAAGGAACAAACCTTCCAATATTATCTTTCCTGCATTATAAGCAAGTAAAAAGGCATCCACTCTATGCTCATCAGGTATTAGCATCTGCTCCTTACTCTGGAAGTTAACAATAGCCACCCCTTTAACACTAATACATGCCAAAAATCATGAAAGAAATATCATGCTAGATGCCCCTCACATAGTTATCGCTATTGACAAAAAAAACATCACTATAATTTTTCCCATCAAAATTTTATTTTAATTTTTGATAGAGCTAAACGAGAGAAAATGCCAAACATCTACTGGAACGGCCATAGTTGCCTACTGTCAATACTCACCCACTGTAATGCTCCATATTGGCTGAATGTTTGACTATGAAAATCCGCAACTTCTCTACTTAAAATACCTTCAAAAACCATCCATTCTTGTTCCAGAACTTCTGACTTCACAGAATCTAATTCATCAAAGTTCGGATCATGCAATTTCTACAAAATAAGTCACCAAAAGAATAACGAGATAGTGAGATAACATTTCAAAACTGAGTCCACAACTCCGATCATGTGATGTCCACAAGGTAAGCTACACCAGAGTGATGATATACTTTCCCAAAAAGATCATAATCATTAACATATAACTGGATAACAACCTCAAGTAAGACAGAAAGTAACTTTCAGTACTACATTTACTATGTTCTCACATTTTCACCCATAGGATCTGAAAAATCATCTTTTACTTCAGACACTCTCAAGTATTCTGGAAACATGCTTCTGAAAGAAGATTCATCTTGATCACACTCAGAACCCATCGTATGAGTACGATGCTTGAATTTTATTAGATCTATTTCCTTCCCCTTTCTCTCGTCTATTTGCTCTGTCATTTCCATCCAGAAAGCTGTAACAGACTTAAGAAGTTTGGTGGCAGCCTATAACACCAACAGAAGATGACATCAAAAGTCAGTACATTACACAAGCTTAGACAACCCACCATAATCTCTTGCATAAAATTCAACAAAAAATAGCATTACAACATTAGCCCGAGCTAAACCATTACGCTCAACATCATCTACAACAATGTACTACATGAGTCTCACCTTGAGAGATGCTGCACGTATTAAACCTGCCTGAATGATCTTTGACTTTATATCTGAAATGGCACACTGCCATAACTTCATTTTCAATCCTGTCACCGAAACCTGCAGAAAAAAATAATTAATTCTCATCTCGAATGTATCCAAACATAATCCTCTCTTTATCATATCAGTATACAACACAAAACTTCTATGGAACTGTGTTCCTGATCATGGTTAAAGCAAATGCTTCACAAGACAAACAAGGAGATGACCACCCTTGGATGAATTATAGAGAGAGGACATTTAGCTAAAGTTAGAGGGAGCTTACCACTGGAAAATGTTGAAGGGTATTTGGACTTGGACCTCACGGAGGGGAT
This sequence comes from Dipteris shenzhenensis, assembly GCF_047967505.1. NCBI lineage: Eukaryota > Viridiplantae > Streptophyta > Polypodiopsida > Gleicheniales > Dipteridaceae > Dipteris > Dipteris shenzhenensis. The sequence goes on along the minus strand of NC_141600.1, from coordinate 46,556,690 downwards.
TATATAAATTAACTGTCAACCGTTGCATACTCTTGTTTTGTTGGATATCTCATTCCTACTGTACTTGAGCTCCGCTTCCCCCCTACCTCTACCTTCAAGTGCATACTATTCCCCCATCCCCCACCCCCCCCTTTTCAAGGTGCACTTGTCCGATGCAAAGCCATGGCTAGAAGACAATAGCGGACTACGCATACTAACCGACGGCAGTGCTCTATCCCAGGTCTTATGCTGCTTGCTGCTCCACGTCTTATGTTGCTGTGTACTTGCAAGTCGAGGTTGTCGATGTCTGCTCGATGGTACGAGCCAAGAGACTGCAGTTCGGAGGTTGCTGAGTGGAGGTCATTGTGCTGAGTCGCTCAGGAGGAGGACGTTGTTCTGGTCAAAGTAGCCCTGGCTAGTTGTAGAGTCCCAGCCTCTTACTGAGTGCCTTTGTTTGTGCATGGCCTTGTTGTTGAAGCTGCCAAGCAGGCTGATGGAGATCTCTCTCGCATACCTCCAACCAAACTATGGAGAAGTTTTCTCAACGAGAGCTCTCAAACCTTTCAACACTCTTGAAATGAACCTGAATCTCTCAAGAATGGACAGCATCACTCAATAGAGGATATATTGAGCTGCAAGAAGCGGAATCTTGAGCTTTTTGTCTCAAATCGCAGATGAGAAAACCCGCAAGAGCAAGCTCAAAGCGGAATACATCATGAAACCATGAGGATAAATAAACCCCTCAAAATGAGGTGGAAAACAACCAAGGCTGAGGCTGAAAGTGCCACCTCAACCCTGTAAGAGTCTCATAGAAAGGAGAATCCTTCCATTCCATGAAGAAAGAAGCCCTCCTAGCTGAGGAGGCATGAGAGTCTCCCTGCATACTCGTCCATACGGCCATCAAGGTATGTATGGTGTCTGTCCAGATACTAGCCAATGTGTGCCAGGGATGAACCTGAATTCCCTCCAATGCCTCTGTGCATCTGGCTCTTCATATATGCCAAGCTGCTATGCTCGCTAGAATCTCCCAAGAGGTATCCACATAGGCATGTACAGCTGCAAAAGGAAGGTGTGGTACCACATCCAAAGAACACGACACAACTTGATGATGTCGAATCAAAATGGCCCGAGAAGAGTCAAGTCTCTCATAGAATACCTAAGGCCCCGTAAGAGAAGTCTCTTTCTTGAAAAAAAAAAAATCGCAGATGAGAATGAGCTCTACAATGAAAGCTAGAGATAGAATGGAAATGCCTCAAGGAGAGGGCGTGTGCCTTGACTGAGCAAGGGCTTTCACTCTCTCGCTCTCACAAGAAGGATGGCGCCTCAGCGAAAGGCAGATCCATTCTGATACCATGACAAAATATGGGATCAAGGAGGATCAAAGCACAACAAGAGAGACATAGGGAAGCAAACACTCAATCTATTGCAATATGTAATCAACAATACATGATAGGCTTCTTATATAGAGAGAGCCCTTTGAATAGTCAACACATGTGGGATCCTCTGATCCACATCTCTCCTTGTGGATATCCTCGATCGACATCTCCACATCATGTAGTCCACATCCTAGGGTGGCTACTTTGATTCTTTCCTATACCATACCTTAGCCTTTAATCTATGTGCTCATGGCACCATATTTCAACAAAGAGAGGTCAAGACAGAGGAGCATTTTTTAGGTATCTACCCAACCTAATATGAGATCCGGAGATGATACCACTTCCTCTTCAGGAGGGGTACGGCTTTGGTCTACTCTCACATTTCATCCAACTCCATGACCAAGTCGGCACTGGCTCTATCTGATTGAGATACGATGACACAGAGAGAGACTATTGCAACAATTCAAAGAGCAGCAGGAGGTGACAATGCCAAGAGTTATTGAGGCACACCGAGCACAAATGCATGTCATAGATTTGTATGCATTTGAGTCAGCTACGAGACACAGTGGGGTGGAGGAGGAGCTAGTTGATAGGAGGACAATATGGATCGGCAGAGAGAGTTGACACGACACTGCAGGGTGAAAGATGTAGAGACCACCACACACAACATGGAGGGTGCCTAGAGCACATACAATCGACATCCAGCCTATCTCAGCTCTCCTCAGAGGGGACCGCCAGAGACGAGGCATCATTCTTGACATAGCCTATCAAATATAGAGATCGAGGAGACCACATCCCCTCTGCCACAGGGCGAGACAGCTCGATAGACGCAAATTCGGAATATCCTCGCAGCCCACTAGAGAGCCATCACGGTGCCCAATTTCGACTTCTGAGTATCAGCTTTCAGTTTGTATTTGAGTTTTGTTTGAGCTCTTTAGCTCTTTAGCTTAGTAAAGCACTCCACAAGGTCCCTACCACACCCTTTGCTTTAGCCCTTCAAGGCTTGTATGAGCTATTTTGCTTGGTGTAGTTTATCCTATAGGCATGCGAGGCCTCCCGAGGACGTTAATATATCTTTCTTTTTGCTCCCCGCTTTCGCCCTACCCTCCACCCGCACTGCCCTGCAGCTCTGCCCTCCACCCGCGCTGCTTGCCCTCTACCCACGCTGCCCGCCCTCCACCCGCGGAGCCCTGCTCTCCCGCGAGTAGCTCCCTCCCTACTCGCCTAGCCTCGCTACTCTGCTGCTCCGCCCTCACCCGCTCGCTCCCTCCCTACCCGCTCAGCCTCCCTCCCTACCCGCCTAGCCTCCCTCCCTACCCGACTAGCCTCACCACCTGCAGCTCCCCCCACTACCCGATTGGCCTCGCTGCCTGCAACTCCCTCCCTACCCGCCTAGCCTCGCCTACAGCTCCCTCCCCGTCTAGCCTCGCCGCCTGCAGCTCCTTCCCGCGCCCGCCTGCAACCCCCTCGCACGCCTGCTGCCTCCACCCGCTACATCTTCCGACCCTCCACTCCTGCTACTCCCCACACCAGCCTGCAACTCCGCCCTCCTGCAAACCCCACCCGCCTGCAGCTCCTTCGCCCGCTGCCTCCCCGCCTTTGACCCCAGCCCTCTACCATAATGGATGAGGATATGAACTCACTCAGGCGGAAGACCCTTCGGTCCAAATATACATACACGAGATGATGGGGAAGGGGAACGGTGACAAGGGAAAAACACAAAAGCAACTGAACTTGGAGGACTTCCACAAACACAGCAACCAGAGCGGTTTGATAGTGGACAGCACCGTGACCCAGAAGAAAGGGGCCCACCCGAAGGCCATGCCACTCACCACAGCCTCGACCACTATGATTACCACCACCACTTCGCCACCATCATCCGCATCCGCCTCATCATCTACGCCACCGTTCCCCTCTCCCTCTCCTACATCATCATCACAGGCCTCCCCAGTAGCCCCATCAACCACGGCTCCATGGTACTTCTCCCTCGTATCCCCTCTACCTCTAAGTCAGCCACCCTTCATCGCCTCGTCCGAAATCGTTACTCCTACACACCACTCCCCCGCCCAGATCACGTTGTCCCCACCCTCAGTAAAACCTCAGCAGCCCACCGTCATTCCAACCCCTCTCGAGATCCAGTTCCCACACGCACCAGGATTTCTTAGGCCCCCACCAGATGCTTGGGACTCCCTATTGGCTGAGATACACAGCATCTGGGCCCGCCAGGCAGATCTGACACATAACGTTCAGGAGCAGGCCCACATTATACACAACCAGGTCAACCTTATTCAGGGACTCAAACACGATATCACACAGCTCCGAGAGGAGCTCGAGACCCTAAGAGCAGCGCCTGGAGGGACCCCAGTCACAGAGATCGAGGCACATATAGCCACGATATAGTCGGCTATAGCAGAGATGACTAGATGGACGGACGTGGCGAAACGGGAGCCCGCAAACGCAACCGTTTCAGCCGCCATACAGGAGCAGCAATAGAGGGCTTCGAAGGCCCTCAACATCCGGATACGAGGGATCATGCAAGACAACACCAGCACCACGATGACGCCCATGGAGGAGGCGATCACCTTTGTGAGTACCACCATGGGGGTCCCCGACCACGGCATAGAGGGAGCATGGCATGTTGGGAGAGACCCCAACCAAGACCAGCCCCTAGTCATCCGCTTTAGAGATTCACATGCTCGACTAGCGACACTCTAACATAGAGCCGCTCTACGAGAGCACACCACCATGTCCATGGATGAGGATTTGACACCACTACAGATTGAGGAGCAACGAGTTCTTCTCCAGCAACTGGATGTTGCCCGCAAGTAGGGAAAATGGGCCATGGTTCGAGATGGTAGGTTGTTGATCAGCACCCGCCGGGCTCCCACCCGTGCCCCCTAGGGGGACGGGGCCTATGTAACTCAAGTTTCCAAGACCCTAGACTACACCATTTGGAACTGTAATGGCACCTTATGGTCAGACCCACGGAACTTCTCGGAATCTTACACAGGACGAGACATAGTCTTTTACACAGAGACACACCAGAGCCCAGAGCGTCCACGACCCATAGTCAGTGGCTACACATGGGAGTAAGCCTTCAGGGATGAGACGAGGGATATAGGAGGAGTTCGAGGATCAAGCGGGGTCGCAGTGTTGTACAAGTCTTCCCTCGCTGGAGCCATCTCCATCGAGAGGGGAACTTACATCCGGATATCCTAGACCTTTCAGCTCGCGGAGAAGTTCTCCTTGTTCGAGACTTCGACGCCAGGACGAGCATGCGCTAGGCACCACTCTTGGGCTTCCAAGACAACTCTATCATGCTACCAGACATGGACCTAGACGGAGCAAGTATGACCAGGATCTCATCTGACCGACACGAGCCTGTTACACCATATGGACACACGCTCCTTGACCTGGGCAAGATGCATGATCTCATCATCTATAACGGGCTTGACCTATGGCCCTCCTCAGGTGGTTTTACTTGCTTCCCGCATCGGGGGGGCACTACTGTAGTTGATTACATCATGGGATCCCCTACCTTCACCTCACGTATCACCGAGTTCACCGTAGCACCACTCCCTCCAAGAGCTGATCACACATACCTATTCTTCACTATCGCCACCTCACGCTTAGCCACACCACACACACCACATATGACGCAACACCTACCACGACTTACACTTTGATCATAGCCTCTCCCCTGCCTACTCTGGACACCTAAATAGACTCCTAACCTACATCGATCACATACCACTCATCAAGGTCCACTAGACCACCACCTCTTGGTTCTGTACCCTGCAACAACTGGTACGATGCAGAGTGCAAGGCTTATCGCCGACAACTCCGACTTGAAACCAGATGTCACCTCTCGAACACACCAAACACGGTACGCAAATACTGACGTCCTGTACGTCAAAAGAAGCAAGCATTTCTTCGTCAAAATGAGGAGGAGCTGCTGAACATCTTATACAACAACTCTAAGGTTTTTTGGCGGAGATTCCTTAAGCGTAGGTCTCCATCACCCCTCACCGACACGAGAGTTTGGCACACGTATGCACGCCATCTTTAGAATGTCCCACACCAGCCTACTCCAGATCTCATACACACACCTCGCCCCACCACTTGCACGTTGTTCACCAGAGGGGGAGTCAAGGACTCGACATTGAAACTGCACAATGGCCGAGCTAAGGACCACGAGGGGCTATGCACTGCGTTTATCGCATATGGGATCTACACGTTAGCCCCAATCCTAGCAAAGCTATTCAATGACGTTTGCCTTGGCTTCCCCGCAATTGGACACTCAATACCATCACCCCCATCCATAAGGCAGGGGATCCCATGAACCCGAGTAACTACAAGACTATCATGATTGGACATGTGATGTCCAAGATCTATGCAACAGTATTGGATGCGTCGGTCAGCCTGTCCATAGAGATGAGACGGCTCAAAGCAGAGGGTCAGGCCGATTTCAGGCGAGACCACGGGACTATTGATCACATACTCACACTCAGTAGTGTCATAGAGGAGGCCGGATCACAGAAGGAGAAGGTATATTGCTGCTTTGTGGATTTCCGCAAAGCCTTTGACACAGTATCTCGAGCTCGACTCATCACACGCCTACAAGCACTGGGATTTGACCAAGAGATCATCTGGGCAATCATGGCACTTTATGAGAGAGTCTCAGGCCGAGTTCGGACAAGTGCAGGATGGACAGACGAGATCTTCAGCACCATACGGGTGAAACAGGGTTGTCCTACCAACACAGAGTTCAGGACTGCACTTTCAGCCCTTCACAAGGGCAAGTGCCCAGGTTCGGATGGCCTCACCCCGTCTTTTTTCATTTCATTTTGGGATATGATTGGAGACTATATTACTTCAGCCCTGCAGGCCATTTGGGACTTTGGCGAGATGCCTAGGTCGCTTACAGAGGCTCTCATCCACTTATCCCAAAAGGAGGTTGCAGAAATTTAGTGTCCCAGTGGAGGCCTATCACACTTCTGGGGACTTGTTACAAGATTCTGGCCAAGGCTATCAGCCTCCGATTACAGCCACTTCTCCCTGATCTTATTCATGACACTCAGACGGGATTTGCGCATGGCAGAAGCATTTTTTATAACATTTTTTCTTTCTGGGAAGCTTCAGAGTGGGCCATGCACAGTGGCCAGAATCATGCCATTCTACTTTTAGATTTTGAAAAAGCTTATGACAGAGTAGATTGGGGTTTTTTGGAGGGCACCCTTCTATGCTTTGGCTTTACTGATGCTTGGATCAGAGGTGTTTCCTCTTTGTACAGATCAGCCCACAGCCAGGTACTTATTGGTGGGGTAAGGGGTGAGAGATTTCAGATTTCCAAATCAGTCCATCAGGGATGCCCCCTTGCTCCTTTCCTTTTTCTGTTCGTGGCCGAAGCTATGAGTATCTATGTTAGATCTCAAGCTGACATCTTTGGGCTGAGACTTCCCATTAGAAGGGAAGAGGAGCTACTTGACAGTGAGTTGGCAGATGACACAGCAGTTTACTTGGATGCCACTCCACAGACGCTCACTTCTTTCACGACAGCATTGGATTTATTTTGCTTGGCAGCAAGGGCGCAGATAAATTGGCATAAATCCAATGGCTTTTGGATCAGTGATGAGGACACTCCAGTTTGAGGGCTTGACATAGGATTCACTTGGATTCAAAGGGGTGAGCCTATCAGGTATTTGGGCTGCCAGGTCGGCTTGGATATTTCTACCACGCAATAGTTTGCTCCCGTTTTGGAGAGCATCAGAAGGAAGCTTCTTTTTTGGAGCTCAGCCAAGCTGGATCTTGCCTCTATAGTTGTGGTGGTCAACCAGGTCCTCTTCTGGTTTGTTTGTTCATGTTTGTGCCGTTCTAGGGACTGCATCATTCAGCTCAAAAGACCGATAAAAAACTTTCTCTCGAGTGGGCTTGATGGCACAGCAGATGCCTTAGCCAAGGTGGCTTGGGAGACCCTCATCCTTCCTACACAGGAAGGGGGTCTCAATATTATTGATCCAGATTTACAGTGCAGAGCTTTACTTTGCAAGATGGTGGTGCGGGGACTTATGCCAAGGCAGGAACCGTCTAAGGACTTTCTTATCAGCAGCATACAGAGGTGCACACCTTCTTCAGGAGGAGATTGGATGAGCAGTGTTAGGTGGATCTTCACCACAGCACACCTCAGATCACCTTCGTCCCCTCTCATGGTTGCCATTCTGAAAGCTTGGGCCAGTTTCAGAAGCACTCTTCCGAGGATTCCTCCTTTCTCTCGGGAAGAGATTGATAGGCAACCGATCATGTGGAATGACAGTATTTTAGATAATCATGGCAGACCACTGGGTGCCTCACTCTACATGCAGTGGTCCAGGTGGGAGAGGGGACCTGCATCTTCTATGGGGTCTTGGAAAGCTTTCCGCAAGCTTCCAGAGGAGACCAAATCAAGGTTGACAGGGCATCTCAGAGGGAGTACAGGGAGGATCTTGCAGATTGAGGCAGACCTTACAGAGGTTTGGGTAGACACAAATGATATGTCACTCACTTCCTCCACTTGGGCAGGTACTTTTTCGAGAGGCGGTGTTCCGCTTCAAGTTTTGGCCTTTCAAGATGCACAGGAGGATGCTTTGGTTTTTAGTGTCCAGGATGGTGGCAGATTGCTCAGGTCCACAGAGGACGTCTTGCTTGAGTCTACTTTTCAGCCTATCAGGGTTGTAGGTCTTTTGGTGCAGGGATCAGATTCAGAGTGGTTCCTAGACCCAGACCCCGGCTACTCTCCACCGGGTCTTGGAGGCTCTGGCTCTATGGGGGAGTTCCCATCAGGTATTTGCACTGGGACCCCGGAGAGTGGGAGTGGATTGACACAGGGCATCGAGATAAGAGCATCCCCTTCTTTCGTTACACGGTCAGTAATGCCACGAGATATCAGCTCAGTAGTAGAGGTTGGAGACCTTCCAGAGTTCCTCATTGGGAGACTTGTGATATCACTGCGAATCTATAGAGGTGCTTCTGGAGGAGACTCTGGAAATCCCACAGGAATAGAAAGATCACTATCTTCTTTTGGCTTTCTATCCATGGTGGGATTGCAGTGAACCTTTGAAGGTCCAGGTTCGGAGCCGACCCTACATGCCCTCGATGCCTTTCTGCTTCGGAGTCTATTCAGCATTGCTTATGGGATTGCAGATAGGCGAGGATGATTTGGATGGGGGTAGCCAGAATTTTCAGTCACTTTGCCCACTCCCCATTTTTTATGACATGGGGCTCAGTGGCTTGGCTTTCTCTTACAGGACCTCAGGTTTTCTATGAGAGAGTTCACTCCTCTCGGGCCATTTCGGTTCGACGTCATCGGATTGAGTCCTGTTCGTTGGATGTGGTACGACACCTTCCTTTTACAGCTGTACATGCCTCTGTGGATACTTCTTGGGAGATTCTAGTGAGCATAGCATCCTGGCATATCTAGAGAGCCAGATGCACAGAGGCTTTGGAGGGTACTCAGGTTCATCCCTCGCACACATTGGCTAGTATCTGGACAAACACCGTACATACTTTGATGGCCGTATGGACGGGTATGCAGGGAGACTCCCGTGCAGCCTCAGCTAGGAGGGCTACTTTCTTCAGGGAATGGAAGGATTCTCCTTTCTTCTCTGAGACTACTACAGGGTTGAGGTGGCACTTTCAGCCTCAGCCTTGGTTGTTTTCCACCTCACTCTGAGGGGGTTTTTTATTTATCCTTATGATTTCATGATGTATTCCGCTTTGAGCTTGCTCTCGCGGGTTTTTTCTCTTACTTAATAGAAGTCTTTTTCTTGGGGGGGAAGAAAAAACAGGGTTGCCCTTATTTAACCGAGTGCTGAGCTGCTGCTCCTCCCCGTGAGCTACTGCCCCCCCCTCTCCCTCTCTCAGCCAGCCCCCTCTCCCCCGTTCACTGCTGCTCCTCTCCCTCCCCTCTCGCCAGCCCCCTCTCCCTCCTCCCTCACCCTCCCTCTCCCCTTCCTCCTCCCCGCCCTCCCTCACCCCCCCCCCGGCTGCCCCCTACCTCTCCCTGCCTGCTGCCCCTACCTCTCCCTCCCTGCCCTACCTCTCCCCCACCTGTCAGCCCCCCCGCCCCCCTTCTCCTCCCCCGCCCCCTCCCCCGTCATCCCTCTCCCCCCCCCCCCGCTGCCCTCCCTCTCCCCCGCCATCCCCCCCGCCCCCTTCTCCTCCCCCGCCCCCTTCCTCCCCCTCCCTCCCCCCCCCCGCTGCTCTCCCCCTCCCCCATCATTTCCTCTCCCCCGCCCTCCCTTTCCCTCCCTCCTAACCCGCCCTCCTTTCCTCTCCCCCTCCCCCTCCCCCTCCTTCCTCTCCCCCGCCCTCCCTTTCCCTCCCTCCTATCCCCCCCCCAAGGAGACCCCTTTTTTTCTTTTTAAGAGAGTTATTTTTTTTTATATATTTTTTTAATTTCCTCCCTCTCCCTCCCTGCCCCCTTCCTTCCTAACTCAGCTCCCTACACCTCCCCCTCAGCCTACCTCCGTCTCCCCCTTCAGTCTTTCCTCTCCTTCCCTTCCCCTCTCTCCTATCCTCTCTTTCTCCTTCTTCCTGCGCCCGCGTTTAGGGCGTCCTGGGTAGTAGTTTCACAGACGGAGCTTTTTCAGTGTTGGAATCGGCCTTTTCACATCGATTGGCGAATGGATCCCCATTCAGCCAATCTCTGTCCACTTCCACCGGCCGCGAGAATTGTCATTTTTTCAGAAGACAAGTTGCAGCAGCTCAAGAAAGATGTGGAATTAGAGGTCTCCACATCACTTTTCGCCCGCATCTTTGGGTCACACCCTTCAAGATCACAAGCTGGCAGCGTTACCAGGAGACCTCGCCCCACACCTCAGGGATATTCGACTTTTGGGACGTGGATTCTTCCAAGTGGTTTTCGACTCCCACGAGTCCACAACCCTTGTTCTCAAAGCTAATCCCCTGGCTTTGGGTTCGAGGAGGATCTTTCTTTTACCCTACACCTTGGGCTTCGATCCGGTCGACGAGGACAGGCAAGTCACATCACTGTTCATTAGATTTCCTGGTCTTCCTCAGGTCTACCTTCGACTGCTTGCCACTATGGGAGCCACATTCGGAGTGGTCACTGAGATCCCCTCCCTTCCTAGCATGCCTTCTTCCTCGGCAGAGGCAGTCAATGCAGACGGGGTGCCTCGTGTTAGGGTTATTGTCTCTGACCCTAACATCTCAGATGACCACATTATGCTTCAGCGTCCGAACGGCTCTCTCTTTCGACAGAGAGTCGAGATTTCAGGTAGACAGGACCACTGTAGGATTTGCAGGACCCTTGGGCACTTTGCTAGAGACTGCCCAAGGAAGAGAAAAAGACCCAAGAGGTCTTCTGGTGTGGCTCCTTCACGTACTACCATGACTGCACCTCCCTAGCACCCTGTACCATGCACTCCAGGACCACCAAGAGCAACAGGGCGCCCTGCTTCGCGCACCCCAGGACCACCAGGGGCAGCAGGGCGCCCAATGCCCGCAGCACACCTAGTACCACGATGGAGAGCTATCAGAGCGGCTCCCTTACCTCAGGAGGAGACTTTTGATCCTGTTCAAACAGACACCTTCCAGACTCCAGAGGTGGATGTTGTGGCAGCACTAGACAATACAGTTCCACATCAGGAGGGGCCTTCAGATCCACCAGCCCCAGTCACTTTGGTTTCTGGCCACGAGGGGGCTATAGGTACTTCCCCGCAGACTGTTCCTGCCACAGTCAGGACAACTGAGAAAGTGCAGGTGCAGATGAGGGCTCCTGATTCCTCTTCACCCCAGCCACAGGCCTCCTCAACCCCCAGCTCCAGTTCTACTGATAGAGGCCTGGCAGCTCCTCCTCCTCCATCTTCCACGAGTGCAGGTCTTCTTCGCACTCCTCGGCCAGACATGCTCATCAGGAACTCTTTTTCGGCACTGGCAGATTCGGCGACTTTCATGGAGGATGAGGAGTTTGTGCCCTCCACCTTAGAGTCCCGGTCATTGGGATTTCTTCTGACAGGGCCTCCCTTTCAGCAAGTGTGGGGATCCTTTCACCTGTTGAGTTTCCTGCCCTCAGCAGGAGTGTTTCGGCCCAAGGGAAGCTGGTCTCCTCTACTAGGTCGGGTAAGTTTTTCCATCCAGCATCCTCCTGTCGATGAGGATAGTCAGCTAGAACATACAGGGCCTAGGTGGAGTTCCACACCGTCGCCGTAGGCAGCTGATCCGGAACCAGCTTCATCCAGGTGTCACTGGAGGTGCTATTGATATCCTTTTTATCCAGGAACACAAGATGGATGCCAGTGATTGCTCTAAGTCTGGCAAACTGCTTTCAGGACATACCTTCAGGTCACCTGCTATGGGCACAAGGGGAGGTACTTGCATTTCGGTCTCTGTTTCTATTCTCCCCTTGGTTGCTGGTCATGGTATTATCTCCCCTTCTAGAGCTCAATGGATCATTATTTTGATTAAAGGGTGTAAGATTGGTGTTCTCAATCTTTATGCTCCCAACAACAGAGGGGAGCGGATCTCCTTTTGGAAGCAGTTACTCTCTTGGGCACCCATTGCAAATTCTAGGATCATTGGTGGCGACTTCAACATGGTCGAGTTGCCTTCAAACAAAAAGGGAGGCAGACAGGGTGGAATTCATTCTTTGGAGAGGGCAGCCTAGGACGCCTTCCTCTTTTAGTTCAGTGGCAGGGACACTTGGTTGGATGATGCCACAGTCACTCCTGTACTCTTGGTTGAACAGGAGAATACACATGCCCATTCATGCATGGATTGACAAATTTTATGTAGACGATAAGGCACTTGACAAAGGAGGATCTGTATGCATCTCTACTGGGGTTTCCACCTCAGATCATTTTCCACTGGTGTTGCAGATTCTTGCACCTCATCGGAGAGGACGCTCTACCAGTGTCAGGATTCCGGATGCTTTTTATGCAGAGGAGAGCCTCACGGAGGATATTTTACAGATTTGGGTTTCTCACATACAGGGTGGAGCTGTCCACCCATCTCAGGTAGCTGCAGCCTTATCCGGAATTAGTGACTATTATCATACAGTCGCTGATTCTAGAAGATGTGAGATTGGTATACGCCAACAGTTAGCGTCCCTTCAGAGGAAGAGCAAAAGAGACCCACAGATGCTTGGATTCAGGAGCGCCTTGCTACAGCAAGAACTCATTTGCAGACATTGTTGGATCAGAGAGCAGAATATGCCTTTCATGCACGGGAATCCTTTTGGATTCATATGGGTGGCAGGGTCAATAAACACTTTTTCTCTACTCATGGGCCCAGACATAGTAGAGATAGTGTTTCGCAGCTTGTGTACTCAGACGGGGTGTTACAGTCAGATCCTGATGCTGTCATGCATGTAGCTTCAGATTTGTTTGCATCCCTTCTTACTGCAAATCCAGGCACACAGGCCATTGATGATGCCAGAGAGGTTATTTGGCAGTGTATCCCTGTATTGGTGAAGGATGAGATGTATGTTTCTCTGCATGCACCTTTCACCACTGCAGAATTCAAGACTACATTACTTGCCCTTCACAAGGGCAAGTGCCCAGGTTAGATGGACTTACAACCAGGGTGGCTTGGGAGACCTTGATTCTTCCTACAGGAGAAGGGGGTTTGAATATCATCGACCCAAATCTACAGTGCAGAGCTTTACTCTGCAAGTTCGTTGTGAGAGGTGCCAGGGCAAGAGCCTTGGAAGGAAGATGCATACAGTCTCGCACACCCACTTCAGGAGAGGATTGGACACACAGTACTAGATGGGTTTTCACCACAGCCCACCTCAGGTCTCCCTCTTCCCCTCTTATGGTTGCTATCCTGAAAGCATGGGCCAGCTTCAGGAATACTCTTCGCAAGATTCCCCCATCCACCCGTGAAGAGATTGAAAGGCAGCCTATCATGTGGAATGACAGGATTTTGGATGAGCTTGGCAGACCACTTGGAGCCTCTCCTTACATGCAATGGCCAAGATGGGAGAGGGGCCCTGCATCTACACTGGGAGCATGGAAAGCCTTCAGGAAGCTTCCTGCAGACCGACAGGCCCAGATGGTTCTTAATCTCAGAGGTAGTGCAGCGAGAGTCCAACAGATTGATGCAGCCTTGCCCTTGGATTGGGTGGACACAGATGACATGCCTATTACTTGCTCCACCTAGATGGGGGCATTTTCCAGATTGGGAATTCCTTTACAGGTGATTGCTTTTCTTGACACACATGAGGATGCCTTAGTTTTTATGTTTCTTCCGGAGGCAGGCTGTCCAGATCAATAGACGATATCTTGTTGGAGGTACCGTTTCAGCCAGTCAGGATAGTGGGCTTCATGGAGCATGGCTCTCTTTCACAGTGGTACTTGGATCCTGAACCGCTTCTCCTCGCCCTTGGCTCATGGAGGCTATGGCTCTATGGAGGTGTCCCAATTAAGTTTCTGCAGTGGGACCCTAGGGAATGGGAATGGATAGATGAAGGGCACCGAGAGAAGGGCATCCCCTTCTTTCATTACACGATCAGTAATGCCAAGAAATTCCAGCTCAGCTGTAGGGGTTGGAGGCCCACCAGAGCTCATCATTGAGAGAACTTTCACATTCCTGCTGACTTGCAGAAATATTTTTGGCAGACTCTGGAAATCCCACCGGAATAGAAAAATCACTCTCTTCTTTTGGCTTTCTATTCATGGTGGGATAGCAGTAAACCATTGGAGATCCAGGTTCGGAGCTGACCCTTCTTGCCCTCGCTGCCTTTCTGCTTTGGAGACAATACAACACTGCCTTTGGGATTGCAGACAGGCGAGAATCATATGGAAGGAGATTGCAAGACTTTTCAGCACTTTTGTTCGCCTACCTTTCTATATGACCTGGGGATCAGTGGCTTGGTTTACTCTTTCAGGGCCCCATGTATTTTTTGAGAGACTTGATTCCTCTTGGGCTCTTCACATCCAACGACACCTTATGGAGTCGTGCTCTCTAGAGGATGTTCCGGCCACTCTTTTCAAGGCTGCTCACTCCTCGGTCGACTCTCCATGGGAGATCCTAGCTAGCATTGCAACATGGCACATTTGGAGAGCCAGATGCACTAAGGCTTTGGAGGGTTCTCAGGTTCACCCTTCTCAGATCTTCACCAGTACTTGGACAGATACGATACACACTCTGATGGCCATTTGGGCGACCATGCAGGAATCATCTCGAGCAGCCTCCTCCAAGAGAGTTACTTTTCTCAGAGATTGGAGAGACTCTCCCTTCTTTGCTGAGACTTCTACAGGGTTGAGATGGCATTTTCAACCTCAGCCTTGGTTTCTTTCTACGTCATTCCTCTGAGATGTTTTTTATTACATGCTTACCATGGTGTATTTCCGCACAGAGCTTGCTCTAGCGAGTTTCTTTCTTACTTAATAGAAGTCTCTTTTTATTTTTTTTTTTAAAAAACAGGGTTGTCCCTTATCACCAACCCTATTTGGCCTCTACATCGACGAACTGGAGACTTTCATGGGAGCTTCCGAAGGGACCGGTTGCTAACTTGCCGGGATCATCATCAAGATTCTTCTTTATGCAGATGACATGGCACTCTTGTCGTCCACACCCAAGGGGCTCTAGCGACACCTGGATGCACTGGATGCACTGCAGGCTTTTTGTTTATCCCATATGATTTGGAGGTCAACCTTGGCAAGACCAAGGTCATGATCTTTAGCACCTCTCGAGCAAACATGCACCGGAAGCAGTTCACTTTCGGTGGGTCACCAGTTCAGATCGTATCCTCATACATTGACTTGGGGGTCATCTTCTCCGGCCCGGTCTTCACGATGAGACCAGCCATGCAGGCCAGACTGAGCAGGGGATACGCCTCACTAGCTCAGCTAGAGAGACAGTGCTTCCACTCCCAATTCCAGGACCCTTGGAGCAAGGCTCTTCTCTTCGACTCCTTGATCCGACCAGCAGGTATGTATGGCAGCCCTTGTTGGGGACCTAACATGTCATATATAGAGTGGACACGGCTGGAGCGCCTGCAGATCCTTATGCTCTCACGAATGATTCGAGGGAAACCAACTGTACCACATCATATCATTCAGGCCGAGTTTGGTACTTCTCCACTCCAGCTAGATGCAGCCTTTCAGACAATCACATATCTACACCGGGTTAGATCATATGGGGACTGTATCTTCTTCGCACTCCTCGGCCAGACTTGCTTCTCATGAACTCTTTTTTGGCACTGGCAGATTCGGTGACTTTCATGGATGAGAAGTTTGTGCCCTCCACCTTAGGGTCCCGGTCATTGGGATTCCTGTTGATAGGGCCTCCCCCTCAGCAAGTATGGGAATCCTTTCACCTGTTGAGTTTCCTGTCCTCAGCATTAGTGTTTCGGCCCAGAGGAACTCCTCTACTAGGTCGGGTAAGCCTTTCCATAAAGCATCCTCCTGTCGATCAGGATAGTCAGCTGAAACATACAGGGTCTAGGCAGAGTTCCACACTGTCGCCATAGGCAGCTGATCCGGAATCAGCTTCATCCAGGTGTGGAGGTGCTATTGATATCCTTTTTATCCAGGAACATAAGTTGGATGCCAATGATTGCTCTAAGTCTGGCAAACTGCTTTCAGGACATATCTTCTGGTCGCCTGCTATGGGCACAAGGGAAGGTACTTGCATTTCAGTCTCTCCTTCTATTCTCCCCTTGGTTGCTGGTCATGGTATTATCTCCCCCTCTAGAGCTCAATGGATCATTATTTTGATTGGAGGGCGTAAGATTGGTCTTCTCAATCTTTATGCTCCCAACAACAAAGGGGAGCGGGTCTCCTTTTGGAAGGAGTTACGCTCTTCGGCCCCTCTAAGATCATTGGCGGCGATTTCAACATGGTTGAGTTGCCATCAGACAAAAAGGGAGGCAGAGAGGGTGGAATTCATTCGTTGGAGAGGGCAGTCTGGGATGCCTTTCTCTTTCAGTACAGTGGCAGGGACACTTGGTTTGATGATGCCTTTCATGTTATGCCACAGTCACTCCTATACTCTTGGTCGAACAGGAGAATACACACACCCATCCATGCAGGTATTAACAGATTTTATGCAGACGATTGGGCACTTGACAGAGGCGGATCTGTATGCATTTCTACTGGGGTTTCCACCTCAGATCATTTTCCAATGGTATTGCAGATTGTTGAGCCTCATTAGAGAGGACACTCTGTCAGTGTCACGATTCATACTCTGCTCTCTGATCCAACAATGTCTGCATATGAGCCCTTGCTGCAACAAGGCCCTCCTAAATCCCAGCATCTTTGGGCCTCTTCTGCTCTTCCCTCTGAAGGGACGATAACTGCTGGCGTATACCAATCTCACGTCTCCTGGAATCAGTGACTGTATGATAATAGTCACTAAATCCGGATATGGCTGCAGCTACCTGAGATGGGCGGACAACTCCACCCTGTATGTGAGAAACCCAAATCTATAAAAAATCCTCCATGAGGCTCTCCTCTGCATAAAAAGCTTTCGCCTTTTATGCACGGGAACCCTTTTGGATTCAAATGGGTGACAGGGTCAACAAACACTTTTTCTCTACTCATGGGCCCAGACATAGTAGAGATAGTGTCTCGCAGCTTGTTGACTCAGACAGGGTATTACAGTCAGATCCGAATGCTGTCATGCGTGTAGCTTCAGAATTTTTAGCATCCCTTCTTACTGCAGATCCGGGCACACAGGCCATAGATGATGCCAGAGATGTTAATTGGCAATGTATCCCTGTATTGGTTAAGGATGAGCTGTATGTCTCTCTTGATGCACTTTTCACCAATGCAGAATTCAGGACTGCACTGGCAAGTGCCAAGGTTTGGATGGACTTACCCCTTTTCCTTTTTTATTACTTTTTGGGAGCAGATTGGTGATCACATTACATCATCCCTGTAGGGCGTGTGGGACTCTGGTGAGATGCCTGACTCACTTATAGATGGTCTCATTCATCTCATCCCAAAGGGGGGTAATAGGAATCTAGTGTCACAATGGAGACCCATCACTCTATTGGGCACTTTTTACAAGATTCTGGCGAAAGCGATCGGTCTGCGGCTACAGGTTTTTCTTCCAAATTTGATTCATGACACGCAGACAAGGTTTGTGCATGGCAGAAGTATTTTCGATAATATTTTCTCATTTTGGGAGGCCTCAGAATGAGCCATGCAGAGCCGCCAAAGGTTGGCCATTCTACTCTTGGACTTTGAGAAAGCTTACGACAGAGTAGACTGGGAGTTTTTAGAGGATGCTCTATCCTGCTTTGGTTTTTCAGATGCATGGATTAGAGGAGTATCCTCTCTCTACAAATCAGCCCATAGCCATGTGCTTATTGGGGGGGTAAGAGGGGACAGGTTTCAGATCTCTTGATCAGTCCGCTAGGGTTGTCCTCTTGCCCCCCTTTCTTTTTCTGTTTGTGGCAGAAGCTATGAGTATCTACCTTAGATCTCAAGCTGATATTAATGGGCTGAGGCTTCCTCTCCGTCGGGAAGAAGAGCTCCTGGATAGTGAGCTGGCAGATGACACGGCTGTTTTTTTGGATGCCTCCTCCAGGACACACACTCCCTTCCAGACAGCCTTGGACTTATTTTGCACGGTTGCAGGTGCACACAATAATTGGCATAAATCCAATGGTTTTTTGATTTGCAATGATGACACCCCGGATTGGGGTAATGATATTGGCTCCACCTGGGTACAAAGGGGTGTCCTCGTCAGATATCTGGGCTGCCAGGTTGAAGTGGGCATCTCTCCTTCACAACAGTTTGCTCCGGTGTTGGAGAGCATCAGAAGAAAGCTCCTTTTCTGGAGCTCAACCAAACTTGACTTGGCATCCAGAGTGGTGGTGGTTAACCAAGTTCTTCTAGCCACAGCATGGTTTGTATGCTCTTGTTGGTGCCACTCTAGGGATTGTATCACTCAGCTTAAGAGGCCCGTACGAAACTTTTTATGGAGTGGTCTAGATGGCACAACTGATGTTACAACCAAGGTGGCTTGGGAGACCTTGATTCTTCCTACAAGAGGAGGGGGTTTGAATATCATCGACCCAGATCTATAGTGCAGAGCCTTACTCTGCAAGGTAAGGACTAATGCCAGGGCAAGAGCCTTGGAAGGATTTCTTTATCAGATGCATACAGTCTCGCACGCCCACTTCAGGAGAGGATTTGACACACAGTACCAGATGGGTTTTCACCACAGCCCACCTCAAATCTCCTTCTTCCCCTCTTATGATTGCTATGCTGAAAGCATGGGCCAGCTTCAGGAGTACTCTTCGCAAGATTCCCCCCTCCACCCGTGAACAGATTGAAAGGCAGCCTATCATGTGGAACGACAGTATTTTGGATGAGACCACTTGGAGCTTCTCTTTACATGCAGTGGCCCAGATGGGAGAGGGGCCCTGCATCTACTGTGGGAGCATGGAAAGCCTTCAGGAGGCTTCCTGCAGACCAACAGGCCTAGATGGTTCATAATCTCAAAGGGAGTGCAGGGAGAGTCCATCAGATTGATGCAGCCTTGCCCTTGGATTGGGTAGACACAGATGACATGCCTATTACTTGTTCCACCTAGATGGGGGCATTTTCCAGTTTGGGAACTCCTTTGCAAGTGATTGCTTTACATAACACACATGAGGATGCCCTAGTCTTTGATGTTTCTTCGGGGGGCAGGCTGTCCAGATCCACAGACAGTATTTTGTTGGAGGTACCATTTCAGCCAGTCAGGATAGTGGGCTTCATGAAGCATGGCTCTCTTTCACAGTGGTACTTGGATCCTGACCCGCTACTTATCGCCCTGGGCTCATGGAGGCTGTGGCTCTATGGAGGTGTCCCAATTAAGTTTTTGCAGTGGGACCCTGAGAAATGGGAGTGGATAGATGAAGGGCACCAAGAGAAGGGCATCCCCTTCTTTCGTTACACAGTCGGTAATGCTAGGAAATTCCAGCTCAGCTGCAAGGGTTGGAGGCCCCACTAGAGCTCCTCATTGGGAGAATTTTCAGATTTCTGCAGACTTGCAGAAAATTTTTTGGCAGAGGCTCTGGAAATCCCTTCAGAAGGCATCTAGAAGGAGAATTAGCTAGTCAGACTTTCCTTTAGGACAAGGAATTGGAAGCTATGACTTGTTGTCCGACCTTAAAGAAAAGGAAGCTCATATCACCTTTGGTCAATTACTTGCTTTGTCTCCAAAACTCTGGAAGGAATGGGGAAAATTAGCAAGCACAAGAGTGTCAAAGAAGAAAAAGAAGAAAAGTGCCATTCCTGTTGTTCAAAAGGTAGATATAGATGTTGGTGATGATGTACCTGTGGTTGATGTGATCATTGATGGTCAAGTGATTTCTAATGTGTGCATTGATGGAGGTGCATCGATTAATGTCATGAGTGAGAAGACCATGATAGATGCTGATTTAAAATACTCTAGTACTGGAGTTTGTTGACATATGATGATGATGATAATGATGACGGTGGTGGTGGTGGTGGTGGTGGTGGTGGTGGTGGTGGTGGTGGTGGTGGTGGTGGTGGTGGAGGTGCTATGACTATGTTGTGGGGGTTAAAGGTCACTGTGCCTTCACCCCGGTTATGTACAATACTCAAACACATATATAAATGAATGAAAAAGAAGATTAGGGTGATTCTGCACCCACCAACACTTGTGGCTCTCTGTCTCTCTCTCTCTCTCTCTTCCGTTCTTGCTTTCGGGTGATCTAGCTGAGCGTGCGTGAATGCTTGAAGCTCAGTAGCTCCGTGGGAGGAAGGAGAAGCTCTGTGGGAAGCTTTGTGGGCGACTTTACTTGCATCCAAGTGTGCAGAGACCTTGGAGGAACCTTTGGAAAAGTCACTTTGCCTTTTCGAAGTGGTTTTGAGAGCCTGTTAAGAGCTTTCAAAGAAAAAGTCGTTTTTTGAGCTTTTCCCTGTTCCGTTCGATGACAGAGACTCCGTATTGACTTATAGAGGCAACTATTGCTTGCTTTTGGTGTCTACTTCACTTCAACAGCTTGAAAACACCTTCATTCTTGAATCCAGGATCATTTCGTTGGATTTCTGGCTCTCTGTGTCAGTTTCTGCGTTTTTTGCCCAGGTGTTGGAACTCAAGTTTGAAGCAACCATTTGCAGATCTGTCAGTTCCGGTGGACTCAAGAGGTCCTAAAACTTCTATGTTGCTCATCATTCGCACTCCGGTGGAGTTTACAAACAGCTCTGTTTCCAAAAACGTTTTTCAGCCCGTGTGTTGGACCCAGTGATTGAGACCACGGTTTCCAAAACTGTCTATCCCATTGCGTTCCGGATGCCCAAAAACCCCTACCTGTCAGTTCTTGCACGATTCGGTGAAGGATTTTCAGAGTTATAGATCTCTGTGTATTCGATTTCGTCTCTCTGTTATGCATTTTTCATTCTAAGATTTTGAAACCTTAGATTTATGCCACATGGCACTGGATAAGTGTTGACTCCCATTTCTCACTCATCGGTTGGGATTTTGGAGTTCTGGCAGAAGAGAGATATTTGCAGATTTTCTTGCTGAGTTCGATTATGCAATGGCGCCCATGTTTGAGGCATCTCAGGTTCTATTTTCAGTAACGGTCATTACCGTGGGACCATGATTTCCTGAGCATACCTTATGCAGATCACTCTGGTTGCAGTTTGAGCATTGTGCGCTCATTCGTGGTATGCATTGGGTTGCAGTGGATGATTTATAGGCCATTTGGATGCATTGCGGTCCTTATTGGATGCGCTGATAGGCCCAAATTGCCTTGTGGGATGCTATTTTTTATGGACGCTTTGCACATGGATGCTATTTTATGCTGAGGGACAGCTTTGACACATTATAGATGATGCACTGATAGTGCTATGCTCTCTTGGATGAGATATTATTGATGCATATGCCAGTGGACGGTGTTTATGCTTGAGTCATTTGGCACTTATCATCATTTTCTTTTGGGTCAGATTTGCTCATATGGATGCATAGTATATGCGCATGAGTTAGATGCATCTTTTGAGGCTTTGAGCTTTGAGTTTTGGTGATATTTCACTCTATTGTGGCATACACATTTGGGTGCACCTGGTATTTGGTGTGATTCTCTCTTGCAAGCACTAGCATTTGGGATTTTGTTTCATTTGCATCATGGCGTCCTCTTCCATGTCTGAAAAGGAGTTTTTCAACATTAAAAAGTTTGATGGGACAAACTTTTCTTTGTGGAAAGAACAAATAAGGGATGTGCTTATTCAAAAGAAGCAAATTAAACCCTTGGCAGGGATTGAAGCTAAGCCTGCAAATATGTCTGAGGATGATTGGAATGAGTTGGATGCATTAGCAAAGTCTACTATTAGACTTCATCTTGCAGAGTCAGTTTATTTCACAGTAGTAATAAATGAGCAGACTACGGAAGATTTGTGGAAGAAACTGTGCCACTTATGAGAAGGAAACTGCCTCTAATAAAGTTTACCTCATGAAGAGGTTGTTTGAGCTACAGATGAAGGAAGGGGTCTCCATTGCTTCTCACTTGAATGAATTCAATATTATTTTCAGCCAGCTTCAGGCTCAGAAGATGAATTTTGATGCGGAGACTAAGGCAATATTTCTCTTATGTTCATTGCCATCCTCATGGGATACCTTTCGTACAGCGGTCAGTAACTCTGCACCTGGTGGAGTACTGAAATTTGATGATGTTGTGGGTAGCTTGTTAGCCGAGGAGATTAGACGGAAGTCTATGGATGGCAACAAGCAGGATGCAGCCTTAAATGTGCA
The DNA here is from genome assembly GCF_047967505.1 of Dipteris shenzhenensis. Classification (NCBI taxonomy): domain Eukaryota; kingdom Viridiplantae; phylum Streptophyta; class Polypodiopsida; order Gleicheniales; family Dipteridaceae; genus Dipteris; species Dipteris shenzhenensis. Next base: position 46,534,620 of record NC_141600.1, on the reverse strand, counting down.
AAGGGACAGATCACAGTTCAAGGGAAAGTCCCAAGAAAGAGGTAAGTCTCGTAGCAAATCCAGAGCACGGAACATTGAGTGTTACCATTGTGGCAAGAAGGGCCATATGAAAAAGGATTGTTACAAGCTGAAAAGAGAGCAAAAGGATAAGAAAAAGAATGCAAATTGGGGTGCAAATCAAAAGGAAGAGAGTCCAAGGGAGGACAAAGAAAAAGTGAAGATCGAGGAGATCAATGCAGTCACACATGATAGTGACAATGATGTTCTTTTCATGTCTAGTTTATCTGCAGAGTTGCTTACCACTTCAGATGATGCATATTCCCACGATTGGATTTTGGATTCTCGTGCTTCATTCCATGTTACTCCCCATAGGGAATGGTTCTCCACTTATGACAGTGGAAAGACAGGTTGTGTGCATCTTGGAAATGACTATGCATGTGACATAGTGGGAGTAGGTGACATAAAATTTTCTTTTGCAAATGGGTCTGCATTTATTTTGAAACATGGGAGACATGTGCCTAAGTTGACCAAGAGTCTTATTTCAGTGGGTCAGCTAGATGATGCTGGTTTTCATAGCACTTTTGGCTTTCAGAGTTGGAAAATTCAAAAGGGCTCTATGCTTTTGGCCAGGGGTGCCAAGTGTGGGACTTTGTATCCCTTACATGTATCAGGGGTATTTGATCATGTTGTTGCAATAACCGACCAGCCAAGCACTTCTTTGTGGCATTGCAGGTTGGGGCACATGAGCCAGAATGGAATGAAACTCTTATGCCGTTTGGGTTATGTACCGCATTTGAGTTTCTCTGATTTTGAATTTTGTGAGCATTGTCTCTATGGGAAGCAGACTAAATCAGCCCATAAAAGAAGGGGAAAGAAAGAGTTTGAAATGCTTGATTTGGTGCATTCAGACGTATGTGGTCCCATGCCTACACGGTCATTAGGCGGGGCTGAATACTATGTGACATTCATTGATGATGCAACTAGGAAAGTGTGGGCTTATGCTATAGCTCGGAAGAGTGATGTGTTCCAAGTATTTCAGAAATGGCTTGCCTTGGTTGAGAATCAGTCAGGTAGAACGCTTAAATGCCTACGGACTGACAATGGTGGAGAGTATCTCTCTCATGACTTTCAGCATTTCTGTTATATACACGTGGGATTAAGAGGGAGCTCACATCTCCTCGTACTCAGAGCAAAATCCAGTTGCAGAAAAGACGAACCGTACCATTCAAGAAAGGTTGCAATGCATGCTTTCCAATGCAAGTCTTTCTCGTGGTTTTTGGGCTGAGGCAATGAAGACTGCAGTGCATGTGATCAATAGATCACCTAGTAAGAGTTTGGATGGTGGTATTCCTGAAGAGGCATGGAGTGGCAAGAAGCCCTCTTACTCTCATTTGCGTATATTTGGGTGTGAGGCATATGCACATGTGCCAAAAGAGCTTCAAAAGAAGCTAGATCCTAAGTCTAGGAAATGCATCTTTCTAGGTTATGGTGAAAGTGGAGAGATGGGCTATCGTCTCTAGGATCCAGAAGCAAAGAAGATCATACGCAGCCATGATGTGGTCTTCAATGAGAAGCAGATGCATAAGGCACCCATGAGGGATGTGGAAATGAGGAGAATCACTTTCCAGGATGTGAATCGACCTGCATATTTTGATAGACAGCAAACTGTCCATGCACCAAATGTGCAAGAAATGGTGCCACTAAGTACTCCCACAGGTATACAATCAAGGGTAGATGATGGATCATCTATTGGTGGAAATGATGAGCCAAATGTGGCTGATATGCAGGTGGGACAGCAAGCTGAAATGCCCTTGAGAAGATCATCTAGAGTGTCTAGACCACCTGATAGGTTTGTTCCAGGGGTAGACTATGTGATGCTTACTGATTGCGGGGAGCCTTCTTGCTACAGAGAGGCTATGATGCGTGAGGATCAACGCAAGTGGAAGTATGCTATGCAATCAGAGATGAGTTCACTTATGAAGAATAAGACTTGGGACTTGGTTTCTTTGCCACATGGAAAGAAAGCATTGCCATGTAAATGGGTCTACAAAATGAAGGTCACAGGTGATGATGTGCCTAGGTACAAGGCCCGTTTGGTTGCTAAAGGATTCAAGCAAGAGAAGGGTGTGGACTTTGATGAGATATTCTCTCCAGTTGTGAAGATGACCACACTTAGATGCATGTTTGGTCTAGTGGCATCAGAGGATATGGAGCTTATGCAAATGGATGTCAAGACAGCTTTCTTGCATGGGGATTTGCATGAGGAAATTTACATGGTGCAGCCGGAAGGCTTTGAAGAAAAGGGCAAAGAGCATTTTAGTTTGCAAGCTAAAGAAGAGTCTCTATGGTCTTAAGCAAGCGCCTAGAGAATGGTATCAGACGTTTGATGCTTTCATTCGGTCCCAGGGTTTTAGAAGGAGTGAAATTGATCACTGCCTCTACACTAAAAGGGCTAAGGATAATAGCCTGATAATCTAGGCACTATATGTGGATGATATGCTATTGGCTAGCGAGAATACTTATGAGCTAGATGCATTAAAGGCCAAGTTGCATGAGGCCTTTGATATGAAGGATTTGGGATTTGCAGGTCATATTCTTGGTATGCGCATCACGCGTGATCGGAGTAGGAAACTCCTTTGGCTTTCACAAAAAGAGTATGTTACAAAAGTATTGCAGCGTTTCAATATGGAGGGGGGGAAGGCAGTGAGTACTCCATTGCCTCCATATGTTAAACTGAGTCATACAGATAGTCCCAAATCAGATGAGGAAAGGGCCATGATGGCCAAGGTTCCTTATGCATCAGCAGTTGGGAGTCTTATGTATGCTATGATAGCTACTAGACCAAACATTGCATTTGCAGTGGGAGTTGTTAGCCGGTATATGGCTAATCCAAGAAAGAGGCATTGGGAGGCAGTTAAGTGCATCATGAGGTACATGACGGGTACCAAGGAGATGTGCATTTGCTTTGGTAAAGGAGACGTGCATGTACTTGGGTACACAAATTCAGACTATGCAGGGCATGTGGATAGTAGGAGATCCACTTCTGGTTATGTGTTCACCTTTGCAGGTGGTGCAGTGTCGTGGATGTCTCGCGCACAGAAGTGCATTGCTTTGTCTACCACAGAGGCTGAGTATGTTGCAGCCACAAAGGGTTGCAAGGAGGCTATATGGCTTGATCGGCTAGTGGGAGATTTGGGGATTCATACAGGTGTACCGACATTGCATAGTGATTCCATGAGTGCTATTCAGCTAGCACGGAATCCGGTCTTTCATGCAAAGACCAAACACATTGAGGTCAAGTACCATTTCATCAGGGAGGTACTTGAGGACAAGCGCATAGAGCTTGTCAAGGTTCATACAGATGATAACCCTGCAGATATGCTGACGAAGAGTCTACCTAGTCAGTGGTTTGAGTATTGTCGTGTATTGATGGGCATTGGATAGTATGCCCACTGGTTGTTCTCCCTTAAAAACACATTGTCCTTTAAGTGGGAGGTTGTGGGGATTAAAGGTCACTGTGCCTTCACCCCGGTTATGTACAATACTGAAACACATATATAAATGAATGAAAAAGAAGATTAGGGTGGTTCTGCACCCACCAACACTTGTGGCTCTCTGTCTCTCTCTCTCTCTCTCCCTCTTTCGTTCTTGCTTCCGTTGAGAGCACTCTCATATGTAGTACTGACATTCTTATGACTAGGTAGCATTTAGCATTTAGTATGGGTGTTGATCCTCGTTCACCCTTCAGCTTGATTGTATCAAGTTTCTCACAGTCTCATAGACCCATCGATCTTTCAGAGACTTTAATAAAGTCTCTCTCTCTCTCCCCCCCCCCCCCCCACCCCTCTCTCTCTCTCTCTCTCTCTCCCCCACCCCTTGGGAGCCGCCCTGTGCCCTCCCTAAAGCAGATGTCCTACAGGGTTACCCCAAGCCTCCTGACAAATCTAAGCCTCAACACAAGCAAAATCAGCACCAAAAGGGAGCTCAAAAATGCCTTCCACCAAATGAGTATGCCAAGCATAAATTCAAAAGCATTTAATAGACTCTCTCGAGGGCTATCATTAAGGAGGCAAGGTTCAGGCATCAGAGAGTCTACACACACTTCGTAGAACTTTGAAAGGCCTTCGACATCATTCCACGATCCCACATGATCAGGTATTTTGCAGAGAGAGAGAGAGATCTGACAATCAACCTTGGGAAAAACTAAGGTTACGATCTTCAACACCTCACGAGCAGTGACTCGCTGACTTAGTTTCACCTATCGTGGTAAGCCAGTGGAGATAGTGCAGTCGTACACATATTTGGGAGCAATCTTCACCGGACCCATCTTCACGATGAAACATGAAGCCCAAGCACGGCTCACAGTGCTTTGGCTAGACTACTACCACATTGTGTCCAGGCGCACTTCCATGATCCACCGACGAAGGGCTGGCATTTTGACACGCTGGTGCGACCGACTGTCATGTATGCAACACCTTTCTGGAAGTGTGATCTTCCGAGGACAGACTGGAGGAGCTTCGAGCGGCTACAGATGACGATGGAATCCAAAATGATCCAATGTAAGCCCTCAGTTGCACATGAGATAGTACTGACAGAGTTTGCCATGACACCTCTTCAGGTTGATGCCATCTTTCAGACAATGACTTCCATGACCATGTCTGTATCGAGCTTAATATGATGGAGATACGTAAACACAGGGAGACGCTTCTGCGACAGATCAGAGAGCAGCAGGGAATGTTCATACCACTACAGGACAGAGAGGGTGACCGGGCACAACGAAGAAGGCGAGGATACTGAGGAGGAAGAAGGCGATGAAGAAGGCACAAAGAAGGGAGCGAGGATGTGGATGACTGAGATTAGTCGTAGATGTAGTCCTAGAATTAGTACTAGCTACTCATTTTTGTACTTGAAGCCACAGGCTTGACTTCGTGTCGCTCTTTTTTTTGGCCAAAAAAACAGTGCTGATTATATTACTTCGAAAAAACAAGATACATGAGGTCAGTTTTGCAGCTGACGGGCTGTGTTCACAAATCGGTCGCAGCCCTAAATGGAAACAAAAAGCTCTCTCTCACGAAGGGATCAAGCGGGTGTGAATAAACAACCAGAGAGGTGGTGAATAGCGCCACTGAAGGCCCTGAGAAGTATGCTCGAAGAAGAGGCCCTGCGTATCCCAATCTCGGAGGAAACGTCTCCACTTCTCCCCGCCAGCCCGAGAATCTCCCTGTATCTGGTCCCACTGGCCACTGAGTGTGTATAATCTCACTCCAGATGTCGGCCATAACCTGGGCAGTCGAAAGAGAGGTACCACTGAGGATCTGCGCGCAGCGCGAGGTCCAAATGTGCCATCCAGCAATGCTGCTAATAATCTCCCAGACTGGTTGCCTCTCCTGAGATCCTGTGTCCGCCTCTGCCACGTGCGACGGGATGCCCTCAAGCGGCCCCCAAGTCCCCTGTGTGATAAGGAACATGTGGTCCTACGGGCCTGCCTCGAACAACTGATGATAGCCAGGTGTGGTGATGCACCAGCAGAACGCGCCCCAGGTGATCAAACCTAGCTCCGGTGCTGCGCGAGTAAGGATCCCGAAGGTCCACCTCCACACTTCCTGGGCGCGAGTGCAGCTCCATAGGCAGTGTTTTGGTGACTCCTCGTTCTCATGACAAATCTGACAAAGTCCGTCCTGACCAATCTGCCGCACCCTTGTGGGCGAGTAGCCAAAGGAAGTACGAAATCTTCCGCGGCCGCCAGCTCTCTCACAAGGCCTTCCAGAAGGCCTGCAAAAATAGCCTGGAGATACCCTGAGCATACCAACTGGGCCGCTGGGTGGGCGGGCGGCTCTGCATCCTCCCGAGAACTCTCCTGTCCAATGTCGTGTTGTAAGCGAAGAAAGGGGTCGGCTCCTGGCCTGCCACAACCTCTAGCCATCTCCACTCACCTGGGTCCCAATCAAGCTCTGACAAGGCCCGCCCCTCCCAAAGCCAGAGTCGCCATAACTGCAGTTGATCCTCCTCTATACTAGGATCGCGATCCGCCAAACCTTCCCCACGAGGCCTACGACCCGAACCCTCTGCCACGAGAGAAGAGGGTCGATGAGCACACCCTCTCTCCTTAGTCGACCGTCCCCCAAAACCGCGAAGAAGGAAACAGAGATGTCGTCCATCCGGCCTGCAACCACCAGTGGGATGCCACGGGGGGGTGAACTGTCCAAGCCAACGGTCATCACCAGGCATGAGAATCTAAATCTCGGGTGGAGCCAACCAACCGGCAGGAATCGCTCCGTCTATCTCTATGCGTCTCGCCTGAGCTCCACGGACACCTCCGACTGCGGCTGCTAGAGCAACGGTCTCCAAGTGTCTGTAAGTGTCCCTCCAAACTCGAAGGGACCGGGCTGGCCCCCGCATCCAACCGTCCCACAGGATATGTGACCTCTCCCCCAGCTGAAGGCCCAAGGTATCTCTGACCTGATCGTTCCAGATGAGCGACTGGCGGTCGATCTCCTCCTGACTGCTAGGAGGGGACTAGAGGAGACTGAGACGGAGTCGCCTCCAAACCGTGAGAAGGCTACGAATGAGCGGGGAGCGGGGGTGAGTAAGCGGTGCAGAGGTGAAGATCCACCTGAGGAACGGTACCCACTCTCCACCTCGGCGCAGGACGCAAGAACTGATCCCCTGCTGAAGTAACATCTTCCACGTTTGCCCCCCCGGGGTCAAACCGCGGATAACTAACTTGCCCAGCAGGGCCTGACTCTGAAGCTCAGGATCAATGACCCCCAAAACACCCTCAGCCTGCGGAAGAATGACTGTCTGCTAAGCTACCCTGGCTCTGGTATCTCTGAGACCATCCCCCCCAGACCACAGGAAGTTCCGGACCATCCTCCTGAGCCGTGCCACGCTGGATCTCGAGAAGCACCAACAAGAGGCCACATATCAAGCCGTGGCCAGGAGAACCTGGTTGACTACAAGAGCACGACCTGCAAGAGAGAGCTTAGCAGTGCTCCAGAAAGCCAGCTTCCGTCAAATGGAATCTAGCACCGGAAGAAACTGCTGAGCTGGCGTGATGTCCAGGCCGACCTGAAAGCCGAGATATCTAGCTGTCTGCCCCCGCGGGATCCATCTGAAACCCAAAAACCTCCCCCACTGTGAGCATGCCCCAGGGTTTGTGAGAAAACCAACAGATTTGTTCCAGTTGATTTTCGCACCGGCTGCCGAGCAGAAGGCCTCTAAGGCCAGCCTCACCCTCTCTAGCACAATCTCATCATCCTGAACGTACAGCGCTGTGTCATCTGCATACTCCGAGTCCATGAGCTCCGTGTCCTCCCTGATGGGAAGGCGAACACCCCGGATCTCGGTCGACCTCGCCCGAAGGTAGTATGTCATCGCCTCGGCGAAGAAGAGAAACAGGTAAGGAGCGAGGGGGCAACCCTGACGCACTGATCTCTCGAATCGAAATCGCTCTCCCATCCTGCCGCCGATGATGACCCTGCTGGAAGCTGTCCTGTATAACGTTGAGATACCCTGAATCCATCCTACTGGGAATCCCAGTCTCTCCAAAGTACCCTCCAGGAAGGACCAGTCCACTTGATCGTAGGCCTTCTCAAAGTCGAGAAGTAGGATGGCTAAGTGCGACCCGCTGTGCTGAGCCCACTCCATCGCCTCTGAGAAGGTGAAGACATTATCCATGAGATCCTGGACAAAGCCTGTCTGAGTGTCATGAATGAGCTCAGGAAGTAGTGGCCGAACTCTGGCGCTGATCATCTTGGCAAGGATTTTGTAGGCAGTGGTGAGGAGAGTGATCGGGCGCCACTGACGGATCTCCTGTCGGTCTCCTCCCTTCGGGATGAGGCAAATCAATCCCGAAATGAGGCTCTCTGGCATATGTCCACTGCTGAAAATCCTCTGGAGGGCTGCTAGGAGGGGCTGATGGATCTGATCCCAGAAAGAGGTGAAGAAAGCGCGAGAGAGCCCATCCTCGCCAGGGCATTTCTGCCCATCGATGGCCATCAAGGCCTCCTGCATCTCGACAGTAGTGAACGGTGCCATCACCGTCGTCTGCATGCTGGGCTGAACAAGGGCTGGAATGTGCCTCCACACCTCCTCGCGGGAACGTCTAGTACGGGGGGCAAGCTGCTCCTGCTGGATCGTAGAGCCAAAATTCTGTGAGTCACACCTGAGCTGAAGGTCCAGGGTCATCATATCGGGCTAGCATGAAGCCATCTCACTATGGACTTGGCATCATTCAAATATGCCCGAAGGATAGGCTATCTTCCAAAGTTAAAAGCTTGATGAAAACGGAAGGAGCCTCTAAATGTTACCTCCATATCAACAAGTACTTTAGGCTGTGTTCTCAGTTTACCCTTCACGAACAAGAGAGAACTTTTATAAAATGTACCTCTTTATCCTTTGTTTCAGAAACTTGTCCGTCGAGCATCCCCTTCAATGAATTGACAAATTCACTCTCGAGCAGCTGTAAGGCAGGTAAAGGACTTCCCAAAAAGCCATTCTGTATCCTATTATTTATGTTGAAACCTTGCAATTTCACCTTGCTAGGAAACTCCACAAGATCACAGAGTAGATCCTGTACATAAAATGGGAACAAAATGAGGAGATCAATAAAAATTCAGTGTTTGGACCAATCAAAATAGCAAGCCATATTTATGACTGATCAGTTGGCTCTAGCTTCGAAGTTGAACTTACAGAGAATGTGTTCCCATGATCCTGGAAACCTTCTTCCAACAGGAAATTGTTCCGTAGCCATGCACAGAATAGTAATGACAAGCCATACTTCAACTCAAAGACTGAGAGCTGGACAGGTTGTGCAAGGTCCTGATAATCTTGGTAATCGATAGAAATTCGGGAGATAAACTGCATGGCAATCTCCTGCAAGAAAATTTTATTAAAACCTGAGCATTAAAGACATAATCCAAGTTCAGAAGAAAAGGTATGCACACATAAGGTTTACCTGCCATTGCAAAACTTCCTGGATAGTTTGGTGTACATTGGCTTTTCTCGATACTCCTCCCAAAGTTTCAGCCCATGCAGATATACCATAAGAACTATCCAGTGATCCTATGAAGCCTTCAACTTCTCTATAGAAGGTTAGAAATTTTGCAGGCTGAGGACGATACACAAGCTACAAGTAAGAATTTAAGCACAATTAGCAATGTGTACATCAAGAGACACACACGGACACAGCAAGCTAAGCAGTAGCAAATACATCATCGTCACCTTTGAAAACACATCAGCAGCATCCTTCTCCAGATCTTTTATTTTGCAAGATAGCTTTGAATTGTTTGCTCCGTCCACACCCCCTCGTACAACGAAATCACTCTCTTGTCTCACCTACAAGACAAAATAACAGAAAAGTAAACCCACTCATGCTCTCACATTGACAAACCAACTGAAATTATAATATTCATGTCTACATTTCAACTCAATACCTGCAGTTCAAGCCTTGACTCTGAAAGCTCGTCAGACAAGAATGCATGTTGGTAGGCATATTTTGCTAAAGGATCCTGAGCTTTGCTTGGTAACACTAATCTTAGGTGTATGTTTCCCAAGAGAAGCCATAATTTTCCATGGCGGGAAAGCAAATCTGTACATAACAAAGCGTCAAATATTATCCCTTACAAGACAGCTGTACAGTAACCAAATTAAAGCCATCAGCAGAAAACATGATAATATTTCACCTGTTGAATCAACACTGGGACACCTATTCAAGTACAGCATATCCAAACAAGGCACGATGTAATGATCCACCAAGGCAAGAAATCTTGGATGGGTAGCTGTTCCTAGCAAATGTTTAAGTTTTTCCATAAATTCCCTAACATCTCCGGAATCACCCTGCTATCATCCCATTCAAAAAATACATAATTATCATTTCAAGCATGTGGCTTGTTACAAAAAGGTCGAGAAATGCATGATATCATACGCGGGTGTTACAACTTACCTGCAAGATTTTCCGATGTAATGCCAATAGTAATAATTTAATCTCTGCCAACACGTCCTTCTTAAAGGACTTTGCAAAAGAAAAGATTATCTGCATAGCCACAAAAGACAGTACAACTCACAACAGTGAAACGACAAAAGACAATTAGATAAAGAACCTTACTCAGAACATAGGAGGGAATGATACCTGACAGATAACAGAACTGGCTCGCTGAAAATCCGACACAAATAAGTCATCATTTCTTCTTTTTAAGCTGCTCCACAACACCTTCGCTGCCAGTCTAAGCTGCATGATTCGGCCATAATACTCACTGACTGGAACTGCTTCGCTTCTGCAACCAGCTTATTATCACTATGATTGCGCATGCGAGTACTATATAATATACAAAGGGTGAAATTTTGGAAAATCGCCAGATTCGAACTTTCATCATTACTTCATAGCATTGTGAGACGATTTTTTCTCAATTGATCTAGGCATTCCATCTGACCTCCTCTTTTGATTACTCGTTTGTTACCTCAATACTTGAAACAGTTCCATCCAGCCCCATGAAGAAACCCAAAGATAGACCAAATCACAATTTGCTTCTAGTCTCCCCTTCACTATTATGATCAATGACAGCTACAGATATAGTTATATTACTAGTTCACCAATTATGGTGCCACAATTGTGTACAATTGATTAGTATTGCCATGGCTATGTGATGAATTGCATTATTAGCATTATAATTATTGTGTGGCCTTATGTTGAGGTTTAGATCTCGATGTGGAGTTTTGGATGGAACCCTAAGATCATGTTGGGACTGAGTGGTACAGATGGTACCAATAGACAATATAATATGGGCCAAATTTTATTAATAAAGACAAAAGGGGTATCTCTCTTTATCTGTGTGAGTGCATTCTTCTCTCCACATAGCTTTATCCGTAACTTGCATGTAGGTCAACGTACAAAGAAGTTCTCTCAGGAGGGCGCTCTTCCCCATTGGAGGGCCAATGCTGTGCCAAATGTGCATCATTGCAGACATGAAAATACATTGACAGTCAACTTCTTTGTAGGTCAACGTACAAAGAAAATCTCTCAGGAGGGCGCTCTTCCCCATTGGAGGGCCAATGCTGTGTCAAATGTGCATCATTGCAGACTTGAAAATACATTGAAGAGTTACATTTGGTATCAAAGGAGGGAAATGATCCTGGACTGCCACGATCTTGTGTACACACGACAACTGAAGACGAAGTGCACACATGACAAACGAAGGCAAAGTGTATGCACGATAGACAAAGGCGAACCGTACATGCAACAAATGTATCCTAGACCATTCTTTGTTACACCCTCGAAGCACTAGTGGGCAGTCTCCATTAAACGACATTCGGGCAACAAGAAAAATTCTCAAATATGCATATGATTAGGTTGAGCTATACTTTCTATAACAACATCAAACGTGGGAAACGGAGCAGTAGAAGCTTGCAGTCTCGCAGGGCTATTCGAAAACAACATCTCTCTCTCAAATGTTGTAGTATTCGGACGCTGCTTGCAAAGGGAAGTCTTATGTCATAACTGAGTTGCGGATCCAAACGGAAATGACTAAGGAATCTAGCAAACACCTTGCAAGACTATATGGCAGAATCTAAAGCAATGTTTTGCAAGTTGTGCGGCAGGATGTACGTCGAAACTTGTGTGTGATTGTATAGTTGGTGCAACGGTTGGCCCTCTGAGCAGATAGTGCCACAAGGTGCACTTAAAATGTTCTTGTGTCTCAGAACTAGGGCTGTTGTATGTTAGCACATCACACCCCCAATTTCACCTATTGCCAATATAAGTGAATTTTGGATAGCATTCAAGAGATCGCTGGAAATGTCAATCATCCAAAGGGCTCGTGAATTGCAACAATGTCTACCTTGTGATTTAACCTGGTTGCATTGATTTGGCAAGATATTGGATCTCTATTGATAGGATATTGGATCGCTCTTGGTTGCTCAAATGTGGCATGATATTTAAAGCTAAGATTGATGATTGTAATCGCATCCTTGTCTTGCACCAAAAAGTATGACCGTGATTTGCCAACTTCACTACAGTGGAAAAGGTACAATTTTTAAATAATCTTTGTAAAAGAGAAGGAGGGGGGGACCTAGCCTTAGAAAAACCTACACCTAAGTTTAGAAAAGCTAAGTATAAGTTTTGCTTTAGGAAATTTTAGTAAATAATTTGCCTATAGCTTGGAAAGTCAGCGCTTGGACGAGGAAAGTGATAGATAATATTCAGATCTTTTTTTTTTTGCATGGAAGAGACTTTTATTAGGTATGATAAAAACCCACAAGAGCAAGCTCAGCGCAGAGATACATCATGCATGGCATGAATAAAGAAGGCACCCAAAATGGGCCAACAAAAAACTCAGTACAAACTGGAAAGAAACCAGAAAGGAGGCTGAAAGTACCACCTCAGTCTTGCTATAGGCTCTAAGAAGAAGGGAGAGCCCTTCTATTCGCTGAGAAAAATATCCCTCCCGGCAGAACCTGCCCGGAAAGAACTTCCAATGAGGGGCTTTGGAGGGCCTCCAGCCTCTAGAATTAATCTGAAACTTTTTGGCCTTACTTACAGTATTACAAAAGAAGGGGAGACTCTTCTCTTCGTGTCTTGCATCAATCCACTCCCACTCTCTTGGATCCAACTGCAAAAATTTCATAGGGACCCCTCTATATAACAATATCCTCCAATAGTAAGACAAGTGGTTTGGATCTACGTGCCACTGTAAATCCTTGCCATGGCTACAATCCTAACAGGCTGAAAGCGAACGCCCAAAAGAATATCATATGAAGATCTAAACAGTCTACCACCTAAATGAACATCAAAGACCAATGCATCCTCGTGTGCTCCTTGAAAGGCTAAGACCTGAAGGGGGATGCTGCTCCCGGAGAAAGTCTCCATCCAAATAGAACGAACAACCGGCCTGTCATCTAAATCCACCCAATCCAGGGGTAATAAGGCTGCATCTGTCTATCGAATCCTCCCTGCACTTCCTCTTAGGTGGCATACCAATTGCTATTAACAATCCTTTAGAAGCTTTTTGCAAGCTTTCTAAGATCCTACAGAGAAGGCAGGGCCTCTCTTCAATCTAGACCTTCGCATATAATCAGAGTGGCCAAGTTGCTCGTCGAGTATGCTATCATTCCACATGACAGGCTGCCTATCAATCTCCTCCAAAGAGGTTGGCGAAACTCTCTGAAGAGTTGTTTTAAGCTTTCAAAATGGCAGCAACGAGAGGAGAGGAAGGAGATCTGAGGTGTGCTGAAGTAAAAATCCATTTGAAGCTGCCTTCCTAGTCTCCACTTAAAGAAGGGGTGCACAGCTGTATGCTTTAGATTAAAAAGTTCTTCCACGCCTCTTGCCTAGGCATAAGTCCCCTTACCACGAACTTGCAAAGTAGGGCCTTGTACTGCAAATCTAGGTCAATGATATTGAGACCCCCTTCCTGTGTGGGAAGGATCAAGGTCTCCCAAGCCACACGGGCTATAGTGTCAATAGTGCCAGCTAGCCCATTCCATGAAAAGTTCCTTATGGGTCTCTTGAGCTGAGTAATGCAATCCCTAGAGATGCACCAGCAAGAGAAAACATATAAAGCTGTGGCCAATAGAACCTCATTGTTTCCAATTCAGGGGAAAGGTATATACAAAGGCATAGTAGAACATGAAAACCGCCATACATGTGAAATATGACCCTGATCCTTGGCCCTTGCTAGAGGACATTCATAATCCTTTAAGAGTCATTTAATGTTGACCACAGCCAGAAAACTCTGGTATTTTATGATGGAAACTCTCCACAACACAATAGAAGCAGACTAGTCAATGTAACTTCTTTGTCATATCCCACACTCACATCAAAGTTGACAGCCTGGCACTTTCTGAAGCCTGAAAGAGCCGACTTGGACCTGTTGTTGCACTCCAAAGATAAGAAATTCGACCCTGTAAACCAGACAAACCTTCAGCTTGGATAAGGAAAGTCATGACATGACTCCTATTCTTAAATAAAATTTGCCCCAATGAAGAACACAACTTTATCATATCTGCAATATAATGTTACTAGTATAAGGGCATGAATCAAACAAATAACTCAGAATGTCAAAAGACGCAGAAATCCCTAAGCAAAAAATTACATACAATCCATACCAAATCACAATCCAGAGGCCTTTTCCAAGAAGCTGCATGCCAGTTAAACCACATCTGATGCTCAATATTTCTATAATGTGTTTTGAATGTCTTCTTATCAAGCTCTCGCCCTGTCCTCCATAAAATTCATAAAAAATACAAATTTTAGAACGATCCTTGGATCCCTATGATCAGACCACTACAGGCACTTGATAATTATATTGCAGAATGTGGTCAATTCATACATGGTCTTTTCAACATGACATCACTCGATTCTAAAGGCCTGCTTTTACATATTAAAGTATCAAACTTGAATACAGTAAGTAACTCCACAAACCAATGTAATGCTCTCCGCCCAAGAGCCTTGCAAATTACCTGTGTTTGCATTTATCAACCACAAAAGCTGCTGATGTGGCACAAAATCTAAGGGAGACCTTGAAGAGAACTTCAGAGAAAAGTTGATGACTTCTATGAGTTGCTTCTTAGCCTCTATTAGCTGTTACAAGCATTCACCCTTCAGATCTTTGTTGCAAAATAATCCGAAAACGATTTTAAATACCCTTGCAGTTTCAGACCCTCTGCAACTGTCAGCATCATTTAACCAACCTACAGTTGCCAGCTGCAAATGAAAGTGGCTAGAGCTCTTATATGAAGCAGTTTTATAGAAGAAATTATGACCAAATGGGCTACACGATCATTAACTAATCCAACAAACACCTGGATATATCATATGGCATAGTATGACTGCAAATAACTACATGAAGAAACGTGAATACACTGCCTTTGATCAATACAACTATAGTCAACCGATATTAAACAGGTAAAAGTATGTAAAGTCCAAACCTCATCTGCAGACACATCAGAAGACTCGTCATTGGCGATACATCCACAAGCTATGTGGGATATATCAGCCAATGCCACAGCATCCCAGCGTACACTCAGAGAGTCCAGCCAGGGTAGGACCATCAATAGGGAGCTCTGAGCTGAGGCACTGAGAAGCACTTCAGGATGATGGGTGTTTTCAAGATAATGCGGAGGAGAGCATTTACAGCTTCTAGCATACGATAACCTTTTGAAAAATGATAGCCAGTCATTTTTCTGCATCTTTGGCATCAGGTCCCTTTCAGCATCAAGTCGAGCTGTAAGAACCTGGGGAGGGAAAGACGAAGGAGTCTCTTACCATAAACAAGGATCTTGTAAAATGACAAACATAGAAATCCATAATGCTATAAAAATCTGCCACACGTGCCTTAAGCATATCAGCTGTCTCAAGAATTTCCTCACTCACGACACCCTTTAATGTCAATGTATCAAGGTCCTCTTTCCAGAAACCTTGTACAAGCCACATTGCCATCCCTACTCCTGCAATAGAAAAGCATAAGGTCATTTTCCTTGGCTAGACTACCTGTATCCAACAAAGCTGCATTAAAAAGCAAAGGGATCTGGTATGCCATAGATGTCAACTCCGTGCCTCAACGCTCTAAAGCTCCAAAAATCCAAGGCTCTAATCCAAAATTATCACATATCACTAATTGCAATATCATGGTACTTCCTAACTCAGCTGAGCAAAAAAAGATAGAATCGACAAATATTCATAGACGCAACAAAGAAATCATTGTAAAAAAGGTAAAAGCAAAAACATGCAGCCAAGAAATTTCCTCATCACCTTCTAAGGTGAGCCGACGAAATATTTCGTTGGTCACCACGTTCAATGCTTCCCCATCTCCTGTTTTATTTAGAAGATTCCATCAGAAGGTTGCAAGTGTAGACAATCATGAGCTTAAACAAAAAAAACTAACTAACTAGCTTCTCCGCAACGAAAATCAAGACTATATGCTTCTCAACAAATAGCTTTCAAACGTTTTGGTATTAAAAAAGCGTGCCAGTAAGACAACAGCGTCACCGTCGTCCTCAAAGAATAAGTTTCTACCAGGAATAGATCCAGGCCATAGAGCTTGGCAGAATTTCAAAATCGACTGCAGCTGGTCAAAAAGCTCCTTTGAACTTGCGACCTTAGGATGGCCAGCATACTTCCACAAATAAGACTTTAAAGAGCCAACTTCTTCAGCTAAAACTGCATCCATTGTTTCACTTATCTGCAGGAATTGATCTACCACCTGCAATATAGTCAAGCCCACACAAAATCCTCAGCATAAAGGAGAAGTTGCAAAGCAACATAGGAGTAGAGCGTCGAATGTCTAACTAAAGTACAAATAGGTACCTTTTTTTCTTCGTTTTCAGGCTTGAATAAGATCGGTATCAGACTCATTGCACTCTGTTTCAATCTTTTCCAGCTGTATAATAGCACATGTACTTCGATATCCGCTTTGTACATAATTCTCCAGATTGCTCTGTGGCATTCCAAAAATCTGAAATAAGCCTCATCTGTCTCATCAGTCCAGATAGGATGGCTGCATGTAAGTACCTCTTCTTCAAAGGTTCTAATAGACTGCAGCAGCGGATATAAAATTCCAACTAGGTCATTTATGACCATCGATCCCATTTTCCTAGATGAGTGGCCTGCCTGAAACCTAACTGACTGGATGACCACAGGCTCCATTCTACTAAAAGCAATGTTTTCAACCTGTACGAAAGCGTCATCCTCGGTTTGCCATTGCATTAAGGTGCGTCGGAGTGCACACAATTTCTTAACAAGAGGACCTTTAATTACCCTCCCTTCAGGTTCATTACATGTAAATTCTTTGTATGAACATTGCCCTTTCTCATTAATACAAAAATGTCTATTGTCTGACCATTTTACAACATCCAGTTGCCCAGCTATCTGCTTCGAGGTTGGGTGTTTCAGTTCTCTCTCAATAACCTTGCAAAGAAGTGTTAAAGATTGACAGTAGAATCCTAGTTTTTCTGATAAACACTGCAACCATACCAAACGGATCTTCCTATCAGATGTGTTACAACCTCGTTCCATCATCCAAAGAGCGGCATACATGACCATCCGATCGAAAGCAACCATGTCTTTCTCAGGTAATATTTCTTCATTTCCAACATCAGCTGATGACGGATAAAGAAAAAATTGAAACAACCGAGCAGGAAAAACTGAAGCAATAGCTTTCTTGCTTACGATCCAAGAATACAAACTCTCCCTTACACTGTTGGTCTTCAAATATTGAAACCAAGAAGACAGGATTTTGAATGCGACCTGCTCCCCTGTCAACAGTTCTAGATACATGCAATCCCTCATCACCATTGCACCTTTTGACATTCTGCTAAGCTTGCTAATGTTCAGTGGCCGTGGCCACCCACCAGGATGTTGCAAGGTTGCTTTGGTCCGTGAAACGGACACAATGTTCATTTCTGAAAAATGAGCATTGAAAATACCCATCGAGGCAGTTCTTTCTTTCACATCCTCGAGGCTTCGAGCGTATATCTGCTCCCAGCTGCATCTTAGGCTCCACAGTAATCCAGAACCTCTTTCAAATAGCTGCTTGAACATCTGCACCCAATGGGAAAGTTCTCGAAGAGAGAAACGATGGTTTTTCAGTGAAGTATGTGAAAGCATTTTCATTTCTGTATGGGCTTTGCACATTGCTTCAACAAGAGTAGCACTAGGTAATCCCATGTAAACCAGATACCGTCTTGCATCTTGAGCCCCAGTCCTTAATTCATCAAAATGGTTACATGTGCTCAGCTCAGCATCTGCTCCGTTAACCAACCAGTGAGGCTGCATTATAAAGACTTCAACTCCGCGATTACGCATTGCTCTTGAAACCTCACCCTGACTAGGATCTACAGTTAAAAATAAACGGAAGTTGGGATGGGCACGAACCACCATTGCGTCACCATTTATAAGCCCTCTCTCATTTATCAATATACTACCGTTTGGCTCCAAAAGAGGATTCAATCTGTCAAGGACCTGCCCATGAAAAGATCATATTAGCTGATGACAATCACAATCATGTTTGAAGTAATTCATTCTAATTTGAGTTATCTGCAATTCAAAGCTTACCGTGGGATTACATAAGTTAGCATTTTCAAGTAAAACCCAATTTCCACATTCTACTGCCTTTAACAGACCACCATCAATCCATTCGAACTTTCTGGAGCTCCCTTTTTTGCTCAACTTATTCTTCAATTTAAGAAGCTCGTTTTGCAGACCTTTGATGTCCCCAGAAAGCCTCAAAACGGGCACCCCGGGGATGGAAATAGTCTTTTCTAGTTGGTCCAAAACCTTTGAGACCAATTCCATTGCTAATGGATCCAAAAAATTGCTCTCCACTTTCTGCTGCAAGCATGCTGCATTAAGAGAACTGTCCTCAAATCGAAGATCAATGGACTTTTGGACGGTAGACCAGGCTGCTAATATTGCCTTTACAGATGAAAGCACCCTCCCAACAGAAAAATTATCATTAGAAGCACTTAAACACAAGCTACAGGTCGTCTGTACAATGTAATGCACTTTTTTCAGTAGATCCTGCCAAGAACGGATAAAATCAAACTGCTCAAAGCAGCCAAGCAACTCCGTAGTGTCTGTGCCACTTGACAGTGTAAACTCCTGAAGCGGATTCCCAGTAAGCTTTGCCAGCAGCCTTACCAAAAAGGTCTTCCCACAAGCAGGAGGCCCGACTAAAATGGACAACCATCCGTGCTGCACACAATGCATAATAGATTCCAAATATTTAACTTGTCCAGGAAGAAACATAAGGTCATCTTTGAAGTTCCAAGACTGGGCTTTAGCTGCACGCATCAGGCTAGCCGTGCCCACTTGCAAACATTGTGAATCAAGAGATATGCTTGGAAAAGCGTCAATAGCTGGAGGATAGCCAAAAACTTCATGGTAAAGCTTTACAACATTGCATCGATCCTCAGCACTTCGCATCCTCTGCAAATAAACAACTTCAAGGAAACTGATTGCATTCTGGCTGTCATCTTTTCTTTCTGCAAACAAGGGACAGAACAAAATATTCAATGCACTAACCAACGACATATAGCAATAAAAGATTAGAATGTAGTAAAGCACCACATGCACACCTTCAATAAGGGAACATGAGCGCAGAACATCACGTAGATTGAATTCCCACGGAGCACCAGAATGGCCATATACACGAGATACCATAGTATCCTCATAAATTCTATTATTGAAGTGGATCAGCTTTTGAAGATAGTACTTTGGGATTGATGGATGCAAGGAACTACAAATAAATAAAAAGTCGTCTTCCGAAAGAGTATCAACATAGACCTGAAAGTTTCAAAGCTTACATTCAATTCATCCCTCTATATCACGCAAGGAAAATGCTAGCATTCTAAGACACATACGTGGTCGTACCTTGGTGAAACGATTCAGGAATGATCTTGGAAGACTTTTCCTGCCACCCCCCTGATAAGATGGATTTTGACAAGCAAAGACACGGAATGTTGGAGGACATCTGAAGGAGCGGCCAAGTTCTGGAATGAATACCTCACCACGATGGTCAAGGCAGGCATTTAAACCCTGGATTCCCACAAAAACCAGAGAGTAAAAACATATGTCCTACATATCTTCTCTGTGCAAACAGCATAAATTCAAGTCAAATAAGCCAAATACATCCCAATACCTCCAGAACTGATTGAGATGCAAGGTTCAATTCATCCAAAACAACCCAACTCCCAGCCTTCAATGCCTACAAAAAAGGACCCAATACAAAACAATAAGTCTCTCTCACACATGGGCAAAATTGCAAATACATTCTACTTTCTTTCTTGAGAGGAGAGAATAAAGCACAGACTTGTCCATTTTCAGCTACAGCAGAGATTATCCCACATCATACTTTGTCCTTAAAAGCTCTAAATGAGAAACCAAAGCTCAAAGAAAAAGAACTCTTCTTTTGTTTTGTAGACTTTCACAGCCAGCCTTTGATAATGCCCTCAACTTGCTAATTTCCAGATGCATGCCTTGGTGATGGACCAAAAATGCATTAGCATTGTGACAATGTGTTTAATGATAGGCCATTTTAGCACATATGGCTTGTCCAAGAACATCCAGGGCAAAACTAGGGACCAAGCACATTGATTAGATACCTCAGGCTCCATGGACTGCATTCCTCAATATATGCACTCTCATCTCATCATCTAGACCGGGCCCAAGCTAGCCCTTCCAAGAACATTTGTTAATCATTTGAATTCACACAAGATGAAGTTGGAGACAACGGCTAATGTCTGCATGTGTGTGTGCACTGTGCACACAAGTTCAGATACTTTTGCATCCTTGTGCAGGGCTTATGCACACACACAGGCACATGTGCATGATCATGTGTATGCATGCATCTGAAGATGTGCATATATACATATGAGCATGTATTCATATAAATGCATTTGTGAATACATATACAAATAAAGTATATAAATGGGGTGCATAAATCATATGAGTATCCATTTTACAAATATATGTGTGTATATTTGACTACATGAACATCCAAATTCAAATTTTTAGGCATCCTTGGGTAGAATTAGAGTGCTTTAATTAAGTTTGTGTATCTATACCCTACTTATCGCCACTCTCAATCCTGGCCTTAATTTGCACTCAATTTACATAAAGATTTCACATATGTCGAGCTAATAGCATGCCGTTTCCAACATGTCCCCACACATCAATATCTATAACGTGGCATTATGGCCCTATGGTGTTTGGTCTCCGCAGCCCAAGGTGCCATTGAGGTAACCATCAATAATATGGGGAGCCAAACCCTAGACTCCAGTAGACAATTTGGTCCAAACTTGACTTTCCAAAGACTTTGGTAGGTGTAGTTACATGGTCCTATTGGATATGATCATTACTATGGTGTCCTTAGAAGTTTGAGCACTTGCTCTACAATCAACTTGTGTGGCTGACCTATGCACTAGGCAAATTTTTCGTGGACATCTTGATAATCCTTAAGGTTGACACTTTCACCAACTCACACACTTACTGCACCAAGATGATTGTAAAATCTAAGTTTAGACTATTCCATATTAAACAAACAATCTCAACCGAAACAACTAAATGTTAGCATATCAAGTTCTAATCATATAAACAAGTTGTTGACCCAAGCTTGCCCGAGGCCACTTGGACTAAGAGAATTTTGGCTGAGTGCACAAGCATGAGGAGCACTTGGGTTTTGTCTTTCTAACAGTTTTGATACCACCAGCGTGGCAAGAGATGGTAGGAGGAGTCTCTTGAGTCCACCGCAGTGCTTCTTGATTCCGGACTCCGAGGCCTATAAAGGAATGCATAGAGTCCCATGGAAAAGGAGAAGAAAAGCTTGTGCGTAGAAGAAGAAGAAGAAGAGAGGATCGACGATCCGTGATTGGTAATTCATGATTTGGGACTCGACATTGGCAAGATACGTTTCGTCTTCTCCTTCATGCTGTTGTCTTCCATTTCACCTATTCATATATGTAATGTAGTAGACCAAAGACTTGGACTCCGTGATGGCCTTGACTGTGTGGATGCACCGCTTGGTATGATGTTGGATTATTCCGCTTGTGATATGCTTGGCTACAGAAGGGAACCAAGAGGATAGCACTGGGTGTTGGTCACTTGCACAGCCCTGTTATGTGATGTGATGTCAAATAGCCTTGTTAAGATATGAGCACAAGGTGCAAAGCATACACATTCTTCAACTTTTTTAAGATACAAAATACCCTTTCTTTAATTTATTTGGTGCATAAGTGTGACTTGAAGATCGACAAAGGAAGCCTCTAAATGAAGCCCTTGCGATTCCCAAAAGTTTAGCCGCCATCAAAGCCTCAGTGGTATCAAAGATGCAGAAATAGCTTAAACGTCATGAAAGCATGACCCACGGGTTCTTAAAGTATTAACTCAGCAACAAATACAAAATGGAAAACGGTCTAACTTGTCGGCTCTCAAGGCATTCTTGAGAGCTTATCATAAAAATATCAATTTGCATAGGATAGAGGAGTCGAAACAAGAAACCCATACACTATGCCACCACTTCTCTATTTGAATGGATCTTCCAAATGGAGGACAAAATCTGAGGCTATAAGCAAGTTCTGGCAATTCTCAGAAGATGCTCTTTCACCATAGAAATAATCACCATAGAAATAATCACCAATATTTCACGACCATAGAGATAATCAGAAGATGCTCTTTCAAGAACAGTGAGAATCTATGGCTGAGTACTCAATATGCTGTCTCAGGCTGTTAGTTGTTTGTTTTTGAATGAGCTTATGTGACCTGTGCAGGGCATGAGAGAAACATAAAATGACACTCTTTCAGGCTGTTAGTTTTCTGTTTTCGAATGAGGTTACGTAGCCTGTGGCTTGAAAGAAACGTGAAATGACAGAGAGCATACTTTGCAGACTGGATGCAGATTTGGATAGACATAAAAAAGCAGCAAATCGTAGGAATACTCACAGGTTAAGCCAATGCAAGAGGGGTCGAAGAATCAGAATTCAATCGCATAGCAAGGTCAGCCTTGGCCAGCAGAAGGGGTGGCATGCTGCAGCAGCTCTCGACCGCAGGGTGACTCCTTGGAGATGGTGCAAATTTGTAGTATAGTTCCCTATATGGATGAGATGGGCCTACATAAGAGCAGCTTCTATCCTCCCTGTGATAAGTAACCCATATATACAGTCATCCCTATATGGATGAGATGGGCCTACATAAGAGCAGCTTCTATCCTCCCCGTGATCAGGGATGGAGATTGCCTTTGATTTCTCCTTGGTATGTAGGGATGTGGCTGAAGTAGACAAGTGGCAAACCAACCGTAGGGGGATTTTCACTTTTTTTTCTAGTTGGAGCAAAATGAGCCATCTTAGTCAATCTATCAACTATTACCCACATAGAGTCATGACGTCTATGCTTTCTACACCAATCCACAATAAAATCCATAGAAATGACTTCCCACTTGCCAGATGAGATATCCATTGGATGAAGAAAACCACTTTGACTTAAGACACTCTCCTTTACTTGGCACTTATGGCACTTAACAACATAATCATGAACATCATCATTCATAGAAGGCGAAAAGAATTGTCCCTTCGAAAGACCGTAAGTCTTCTGAATTTGCCAGTCAATCTTTGAGTGTTAGACCCAATCTCAAAGGCATCATGAGAATGGATCCTAACCTAATGATATCTAGAACGTAAGTCAACCTTCCTATAACACTTAGTTCCTTGTAACAAATCAAAGAGCTCATCCATGTGTGGGATTGGACACTTTTTCAATTCTTACCTTATTAAGAGCATGATAATCTAGCACGATAAACCAATCTTTCATGTATGCTAAAAAGGACAAAAGTATGTATAGACCTCCACCTGCAGCTCCCCGCCCCTCCGCTCCTGCTCGCCCTCCCACCCTGCTCTCTCCACCCTTCCGCTCCTGCTCCGCCCGCCCCTCCACTCCTGCTCGCTGCTGCCCCGCTGCAGCTCCCCACTCTGCTGCCTCGCAGGCAGCTCCCGCTCCCGGCCTGCTGCTCCGCCCCAGCCCGCTCCACACCCATGCAGCCCACTGCCCTGCTGCGCTCTCCCACTCCACACCCCCCGCACAGCTCCTTACCCTCCACCAGGGCTGCCCCCCGCGCTGCCCACTGCCCCCGAAGCCCCTCCGCCCCTGCCTGCCTCCTGCACCACCTCTCCCCCACCTCTCCACCTCTTCACAGCCCCCCCCCTCTCATGTGACAATGTATTCATCAAGGACATCAAATTATACACAACATTGAGTGCATCAAATAAAACTGAATAAGACATATGTATAGCAAACGTAGGTGCATCACAACACATGTGATGTAGATGTCATTGGTTCAAGACACTTGATCCGAGTAGGGGATCTCCATATGTTTATCTTAGAGACAATCGTCCACTTCTAGTTAAAGGAACTGGTGACATAGCAATTCAACTTCCAAATTAGAAGGTAAAGTTAATTTGTAATGTTATTTATGTGTCATGACTTGCCATGAGCCTCTCTTTCACCTCTCCACCTCCGGCTGCCCCCCACATTGCAGCTCCTCCTTCGCCTCTCCACCTTCATCCACCTCCGACTACCCTACCTCCCTCATCCTGGGTGTGCTTCCCACTATGGGGGGGGGAGCCTGTGCTCCCGCTCCCGATCGCATACTAAAACCTGCATCAAGGGGACACGAATCAGTCCAAGGCAATGGGAAAAGTCAAGAAAGAGACGGATAAAGCTCTATCCCTACTCCGACTTCAGCCCCTGCTTCAGTTTCAGTTCCAGCCTCAGCTCCCTCTATCTCTACTTCGACCTCAGCCCCCGCTTCAGTCTGAGTTCCAGTTCCAGTCTCAACTCCCTCTACATCCTCACTTTCGACTTCCGCTTCCACTTCAGCACTAGTTTCAGCTACAGCCTCTACATCCCCAGCGATAGCTACAGCCACTATCAGTCTCATGCCCGTGGCACCGGTTGTATCCTTCCCTTCCTCTCCTGTTACAGCTCTCACACCACTCATGACACCTACTTTGGAGGTGTCATACATTGCTCTACATCACGCTTCACTCTCCCCTCTCCCTCTCAATCAGCCCACACCCCCACATCCCATTGGGACTGCCTCATCCATTCCACTGTCATCTCCGTACCTCACTTAGTTCACCCAGTCACCACCCAGCTTCCGAACTCATCCCCACACTTTCATGTCACAGCCATCACAGTTTCAGCTACGACACGGGTGGGCTGATACACCAAAGGCTTGGGATACCTTGCTCATGAAGGTACATAGTGTCCGTGAGCGCGAGATGGAGCTGACACGCTTCGCACAGGAGCAAAGCCACATCATACAGGAGCAGACAGGCTCGAGCCATTCGGAAGCAAGCTGGTCTCATTCAGAGACTCAGACAAGATATCTTGCAACTCCGGCAGGAGGTCACAGCCATCCACACAGTCCCAAGGAGTTACCCAGTTGTCGAGGCACAGATTGCGAGCATGCAATCTGCTATTGAGGAGACATCCATATGGGTTGATGTGGCCGAATGGGCACCCACTAGGGTAACCATTTCGGCTACCCTCATGGAGCAGCAGCAGAGAGCCAGTAAGGCTCTCAACATCAGAGTACGCGGGATTCCACGCACTGAGGCTACACTGATGGCAGATGCGATTGCTTTCGTGGCCACTACTCTAGGTGTGGCTGAGCACAAGATAAAGAGGGCATGGCGGGTGGGGAGAGACCCCAACCGAGAGCAACCCCTGATCATACGTTTCCATGACACTCAGGCACGACTTTCAGCTCGACGACGCATGTCAGTCCTTCGACATCAGCCAATGATCTCCATGGATGACCCTCTACAGGTTGAGGAGAGACGCGCTTTGCTGCAACAAGGAGATCAAGCCCGGAAGGAGGGGAAGTGGCAGTGGTACGAGAGAGACGACTTCTGCCAGGCCCCCGTAGGGCACCAACCCCCTCCCCTCCCCCACATAGGGAAGCGGGGTCCATGAGACTCAGATATCCGAGGCCCTATCCTACACCATGTGAAACTGTAATGGTACCTTATGGTCAGAACCAGGGAACTTCTCGGAATCCTATACACGTCACGACATAGTTTTTTATACAGAGACACATCAGAGTCCAGAGCGCCTACTTCCAGTAGTCAACGGATACACATGGGAGTCTGCCTATGGGAGTCTGCCTACAGAGATGAGACGAGGGATACAGGGGGGTTCGAGGGTTAGGTTGCAGTCCTTTCCAGATCCACACTTTTGGGGACCATTTCAGTAGACCAGAGAGATGTACATTCCAGGTTTCTTTGGATCCGGATTCGGCACACGAACAGCAGAGATCTGTTTGTTGCAGTTTGCTACTTCCTCCCTGAGACCTCCCACTTTGCCAGAGATATCCGAGGTGAGGATGAAACATCTCCATTTGCTGCTCTTTATCAGTCCATTGTTGACTTCTGTAGCGGCAGAGAAGACCTCCTAGTGGGGGACTTCAACGCGGTATGCTATAGGTTTCGGCTGACAAATGAGGTCCATTCACATCTTATAGGCAGGCCATATTAGACCTCGGCAGGATGCATGATCTCATTCTCTATAATGGTCTTGCTAGATGGCCCACCTCAGGTGGTTTCACGTGCTTTCCACATGGGGGAGGCTCCAGCATTGTTAATTACATCATGGGATCCCGTGCCTTCACATCTCGCATCACTGACTTCACTGTAGCATCTCTCCCTTCAGGGACTGATCACACTTATCTTTTATTTAGCATCTCCACTCCACGTCGCATAGCACCTTCCACCCCACTGTGTTCTTACTCCACCTACCATGATATACGCTTTGACCACGATCACTTACCTACTTACTCTGGCCGTCTGTATATACTTCTCGCTTATATAGACTTCATATCCTTTTTAGAGGATCGTGCTCCCCTAGTCACCCGCTCACTATACGAGGCTTCCCTTCACGCTTTCCCCCACACCACCTGCTCCACCCGTCCACCACTCCCTAGGACCGTACCCTGTAATAGATAGTAAGATGATGAGTGTAAGGCTTCACGCCGTCAGCTTAGATTCGAAACCAAAAACAGTCTTCCAAGGTAACCAGATACGCTACGCTAGTACCGTAGACTGGTACGCAAAAAGAAGCTAGACTTCGTTCGTCGGAACGAGGAGCAGCTACTAAACATTTTGTTTGGTAACAACTCTAAGGACTTTTGACGGAGATTTCTAAAAAGACGGTCCCCCTCACCACTCACTGACACGCAGGTCTGGTTTGATTATGCACGCACACTTTATGACATCCCAAATCAGCCAGTCCCTAACCTCTCACATATGCCACGCCCCACATCCTGCACCCTCTTCACTAGGGGAGGGGTGAAGGATGCCGTAATGAAACTTGATAATGGCCGAGCGAAGAATCATGAGAGACTATGCACTGAGTTCATTGCATATGGAATTAACCTCCTAGCCCCGATCTTAGCAAAGCTCTTTAATGAAGTTGTTTGTTTAGGGTTTGCATGCACTTGGACCATTAACACTATCTCACCCATCCACAAGGCAGGGTAGCCCATGAGCTCGGAGCACTACAGGACCATTATGATTGGACATGTCATGTCCAAGGTTTATGCATCAATACTTGATTCCGATGTCAGCGGATTTGTGGAGCATCGAGGACTTAGAGCAGTAGGACAGGCCGGATTCCGACGTGATCATGCAACCATGGACCACATTCTCACGCTCAGTTGTATCATCAAGGAGGCGAGGGCACGAAAGCAGAGGATTTATTATTGCTTTGTGGATTTCCGCAAGGCATTTAACACGGTTCCAAGAGCCCGCCTCATACAGCGCCTACAGGACTTGGGTTATGACCAAGAGATCATCTGGGCTGTCATGGCACTTTACGAGAGAGTTTTAGGCAAAGCCCAGGCACAATCTGGGTGGAGAGACGAGATCACGAGCACTATCGGGGTCAAACAAGGGTGTCCATTATCGTCTACCTTGTTTGGTCTCTACATTGATGAGCTTGAGACAATGATGCAGACACAGGGGGGTAGGTTGCTCTCTTGTGGGCACGTCGATCCAGATATTGCTTTACGCAGATGTCGTGGCTCTCTTGTCTTCCTCAGCAGAGGGGCTCAAGAGACACCTTGACGCACTACAGTCCTTTTGTGAGTCTCGTGATTTGAAGGTCAACCTAGGTAAAACCAAGGTTATGATCTTCAATACATCTCGAGCCGTCATGCGCCAGGAGCAGTTCACATTTGATGGGTCACGTGTTGAGATAGTTTCATCATACACCTATCTTGGGGTTGTCTTTGCCGGACCCATCTTCACACTGAGACCTGAGGGGGTAGCGGGGGGGTAGGGAGGGGGTAGCGGGGGAGAAAGAAAGAAGAAAGAAAGAAACTATTATTATCGTCCTCTGGGGGCCTGGAATCGACCCATGGGACCCAATGGAATGTTACAAAAAGTCTCCTTTGAAGAAGGGTGGAGTGGACAGCTAGCATGTTGCTACCTGTGTAATACATCGGTCATGGTATGCAAGGACCTTGGTAATGTGATTGCCCAAGGCTACGAGGTAAGGATGGGAAAGCAAGCTCTCCAAACTGTTGTAATGCTGCGTGACATTGCTGAAATCTTCTCTTAGATGCTCATATCGCTCATATCGCGGAGAGAGAGGGGTAGTGGGGGGTAGCAAGGGGTAGCGAAGGGGGTACGAAGGGGTAGCCGGGGGGTAGCGAGGGGGTAGCGGGAGGGTAGCGAGGGGTAGCGGAGGGGGTAGCGGGGGGGTAGCGGAGGGGGTAGCGGAGGGGTGCCGGGGGGTGCCGGGGGGGGGAGAGAGAGAGAGAGAGAGAGAGAGAGAGAGAGAGAGAGAGATTATTGGCTGCAAGAGGCCTCACGGGCCTATGAGACAAAGTGTGAATCCAAGAAGTACCTCATATAAGCCACTGAGGGCTGAAGCAAAGGGTTCACTAAGACCCTTGCTAAGAACTGAAAGCTGAAAAACTGAAAGCAAGAGCTAAAGCGCTAACATGCTCAGCTAGTGAACAAAATACTAGAGTAGCAAAGTAACGGGAGCGTGTCAGGCGCTTAGGGCTAGCACTCCTAGTACGTGCTCAGGTTCCATATATCAAGGTAACCTAGTGGCACTTTGATGAGATGTGAGAAGCTCTCGTATCTGTCTCTGTCGAGCTGTCTCATGACATGGGGGAGGGCATGGTCTCCTCAATCTCTGAATCCAGTGTACTACGTCAAGAGTGATTCCTCGTCTATGGCAGTCACCTCTGAGGAGGGATGAGATAGACCGGACCTCGATCGTGTGTCCTTTGGGCTCTCTCTGCATCGCACGTGGAGTGCGTGTCCCTCGTGCACCTCTACCACTGATCCATGTACTCTCATCTCATCAAGCTCCTCTCCCTCGGCTACGCTGGCAGCTGACTCACATGCATAGAAATCTGTGACACAAGTCTATGATCTGCCGATGGTGACCTGTGGCATCAGCCCATGCTGCTCTATGGCTTGTCACATCAGTGTGTCTCTCTGTCGGCGCATCTCAAGCAGGTAAAGCCCAACACAGACTTGATCGTGAAAATGTATCAACCGTGCGAGTGGGCCAAAGCCATGTCCCTCCTGAAAGAGGCAATGATATCGTCCTCTAATCTCATAGTAGACTGGGCAAACAAATAGAAAATGTTCCTTTGTCTCGATCTCCCCCATCTGGCATAATGTGCAGCTCCTTTGCTCTCTCGATATGCCTGCAGCTCTCCCTACCTCAATCCGTAGCTGATGTGATGAGACTCGTAGCTGACCGATGGCGATCCTCAGTGCATGTGAAACTCTCCTGTCCTCAAGATACCGAGGTCTGATGACAAGACCGTGCTCTGAGATCCTCAGAAAGTGATCACGGTAGAACTAGATCTTGGTGCAGAGCTCCTCTCCTCCCCAAGCCCTAGATGTATGGAGCCGGAGGAGGTCCAACTGTATGATACGGTTGATCTCATCTCGTGGGATCATCTCGGGTGGTATGTCAAGGCTGTACTGAAAGGGAGGAAGTCTATCCATCTAAATGCCGTGACTACCACACCATGTGGATACCCATCCGTACCATGCTGTATCGACACCACTCTCTGCTAGTCCCCGGATGACTCTAATGCTAGTCTCGGTAGTCTCCACCGGGGTAAGGACCAAACTCTGTGGAGAAACGTGACCATCCGGAAGATAGCATCAACCTAGAGGAAGGTCATGGCGAACTCTCCCTGTATAATCTGATGAGGGACTGAGGGTTTACGTCGAATCATCCTGGATCCCATGGTCACCTGTAATCTCTCAAATCTCTTCCATTTCGTCGCTGAAATGTCACTCCCCCGGAAAGGTGCTGCGTACATGGCAGTCAGTCTCACTAGTGTGTCAAAGAGCCAGCCCTTCGTCGGGAGGTCCCGGAAGTGTGCCTGGAAGCATCGTCTCTCTAGTCAAGCCAGAGCACCCCGTCCTCGTGTGAGCCGTGCCGTACCTGCATGGATCATCGTGAAACCTGGTCTAGTGAACACTATCCCCAAATATGTGTAGGATTGCATTATCTCCACAGGCTCGCCCCCGTATGTGAAACTATGGTGACGGGATACTATTGTTCGCGAAGTGTTGAAGATCATAACCTTGGTCTTCCCAAGGTTAACTGTCAGGTCTCTCTCTTTGCAGAACATCTCCAGAGCCTCTAGATGTTTCCGCAGCCCCTCTGTGGAGGATGATATGAGGACTATGTCACCGGCATACAGCAGTATATGCACCATGATGTCAACTAGGAGCGAACCCTCTCCGCCTAATCGATCAAAAAAAGAAGTGATCTCGTCGATATAGAGCCCGAAGAGAGTTGGTGACAGGGGGCAGTCTTGCTTTACTCCGATGGTGCTCTCAATCCAGTCTGACAAGCCTCCTGGGACGCGTATCCTCCCTCTGATAGGCTCATATAAACTCATGACCCCCAAATCATGATGGCTAGGAGCTATAGTTTCTGTAATCTCCTGATCAGGGGAGAGCGTGGGACAATGTCAAATGCCTTACGAAAGTCTACAAAGCAAGTGTAGACTTTTTGATGCTTCGACTTCGCCTCCTCAATAATAGCCCTCAGGGTGAAAATGTGATCCACGGTGGAGTGCTGTCTCCGAAATCTTGCCTGCCCAAGTGTCCACTGTTTGTGGTCCTCTGTGTGACTGCTGATCTCCCTCTCTAGTACCGAACCATATATCTTAGCCAAAGTATGGCCAATCATAAGAGTATGGTAGTTACCAGTGTGCATGGGATCGCCTGCCTTGTGTATCGGTACTATGGTGGTAGTGCTCCAAGTAGGCGGGAAGCCATGGCATGCAGCATGATTGAACAACTGTGCTAATATCGGGGTCAGAATCTCTTGCCCATGCGCAAAATGCTCAATGCGTAGTCCCTCATGATCCGGTGATCGTCGATAGTTCCCAGTGTGCATGGCCAATCATAAGAGTACGGTAGTTCCCAATGCGCATGGGATCGCCTGCCTTGTGTATCGGTACTATGGTGGTAGTGCTCCAGGTAGGTTGGAAGCCATGGCATACAGCATGATTGAGCAGCTGTGCTAATATCGGGGTCAAGATCTCTTGCCCATGTGCAAAATGCTCAGTGCGTAGTCCCTCATGATCCGGTGATCGTCGGTTATGAAGCCGGAGAAGGGCAGCTCGTATATTCTACAGAGTAAACAAATGGCATGTGGTGGGTCTAGGCATACAGGACATATCAGGTGGTGCCTGACCTGGGACATCATGTAGGGAGCATGCATATGTGTGCCAGACTGGGGGATCTGTGATGCGAATGGGTGACTTTCCTTCTGATAGGAGTCCCCATCCCGTGGTAGGATCTCCTCCGCGAAAAGAACTGATCACCTCGTCCATCATGTGCATGAGGAAAGCCCACTTCTTACGCCGTGTCACTCGGCGTGAGATCCGATGTGCCTCTGGCGGAGTCAAATGTCTCAATGCTATCTCACGTGTAAGGTGGGCTCTCATCTCTCTACACTCATCATCAAACCATGGATTTTGGGGCATCTTCCCATCTAGAACACATGCAGATCGTGTCATGGGAAAGGATCTGGTGGCAACATCATGTATCACCCAAGTGAGAGTGTCTGATGCATGTGCGAGGTTCATCCCATCGCCAAGTAGTACTGGAAGCTCGGAAGCCAGGTGGCTCATATACACCGTGTCAAGAGCACGGTCAAAATGAATCTGGACACGAGCGGGTGGTGGAGGGGCCCTCCTCATGACCGGCGTGGCGACCAATATGCAAAAAGTGAGATATGAGTGGTCGGCTCCAAGTGGAGGAGGTGGCACCATAAAATCATGTATCCGTGGGGCCAATGCCAGTCGGTCGAGCAGGTAGTCTACCGTACTACTTCCCCCTCCATGTGGGAAACAAGTGAGGCCACCAGATGATCGCCATCTACGAAGACCACTATATATGATCAAGTCATGTACGGCTCCCAGCTCGAGTAAATGTCTCCCATAAATGTCACTGGTGCATTTGCATCTACATCTGCCAACTGCTTCACGATCCCCAACTCTGCTGCATCCATCTCCGGTACTATGAGGGAATCCTCATCGAAATCTAATAGGCCCACTTGTATGTTACCAGTTTGTGCATTGAAATCACCAAGGAGGAGAGTGTCCTTGTGTCTGGAGAACTCCGTGATATCATCATGAATAGTCTCATATGGGCTGTGCCCATCGGTGGTGACCTCTCGTGCATAGGATGATGTTTCTGGGGGAAAATAGCATACTACAATGCAGGTCGGCTATGTGTCTGGTAACTGGATGCGGATCCACATGTGTCGTGCATGCTCCACCTTTTGTACCATAGAGAGGAGTGGCCTCAGATGTGATCTGAAAAGGATAGCCACACCTCCAGATCCTCGTACCCCACTATCCCTCCTCAATTCCCTCCTGTGGGCAAACTCCCATGTGTATCATGTCACTGTGGGTAGCCCTCTCTCTGGGCTCTCATGTGTTTCAATATAGAAGATCGCATCTCTGTTATGGTATGTCTCCAAGAACCCCCAGACCATAGGGTGCCATTACAATTCCACACTAGCATCAATTTGTTTTGCATACTCGCCACATCGTTCAAACAGCGTCATTTGCTGCTGTCCCCTTCTCCTCCTGATGCATCCGTGCCTCTTTTTCTACCCTCTCACGAATGATCACCCTACCATCTCTGTAAACTGCCCATTTCCCCTCTTGCCTTGCAGCCATCACACGTACCATCCCTTCCCTTCTGTGCTCCTGTTGTAGGAGTGTGAGATCTTCATCTAGAAAGATCCTGGTCCCCTTCAGTGTGCTGCCCGTGTACTCATAAGGGTGGATCTATATGTGGCTGTTCGCAGCTTTACCACCAAGGCCTCGTTGGTGCATCTGTTTTGCCTACTCTCCAGGCTAATTCACAAGTGAGGTTTATTCCCATTTTGTCAAAGAGGATTTTGGTGTCTGCCATGGGGCTATCACCTACTATTAGGCCTCTGACCAGCACATTTGGACTCTTGCAGTCCCGTCGTTTTTCTTCCTCAATTGTTTCAGAAATGATCTCCCTTTTCTTTGGTGTTGTGTCTTTCTTTAGTACATCTTTCCATGCAAGCATATCTGCTGTACCCTTCGTGATTTGTTGTGTGAACTCGGCATGTTTCCCTTGTACCGTTGTTTGCAAAGCTGCCATTTCCTTTTTGAGTTGTTCATTCTTTGATTTCAGCATATCAATGATCTTGTACCCTTCCTCTGACGTCCCCTTTGCATTCTTGAGTTGCTGCATTTGCTCTTTAATGGTGTTCAGCTCCTCGTTAAAAGGTGGCTGAAACTCCCCTTCTTCCCAATGAGCATTTGCTTTCAGTTTGTCATCCTCACTTTGGAGGGCATCAACATGGGCTTCCAATGTCTCAACTTTTGAGGTCAAATTGCTGTTTTTTTCACCCAAAGCACGAGTAAATTCTCACATACCCATTTGTTTTGCATCTCCTATTGCCATTTCCTCATTTCATCTTGCATTTGGGCTCGAAGGTTTGAGAGCTCTTCTTCTCTAGTCTCTCTCAGCGGCGCGCTGGCTACCAAGCTAACCTTGGTGTTTTGCAGCCCAAGGTTGCTTTGCAAGCAACAACCAGGTGCTATGGGCCTCCGTGGCGGGTCAAGGCGCAGCAAAGGCGGGCAGTGTGGCGGGCACTGGTGCAGCAGCAATGTCGAGGTACGGCAAAAGGCGTAAGCAAGCAGGAGCAGGGAAGAGAGCAAGTAAGCAGCGCAGGGAGGGGGGCAGCGTGACAGCGTGGGAGGGGGTGCACGCATCAACGCGAGCAGCAGCAGCAAAGGAGCAGAACGGGGGGGGGGAGTGTGCTAGCGGGCAGGCTGGCTGGGCGAGTAGGTCGGAGCAAGCTAGAGAGGCGGGGAGCTGAGGCATGGTGGAAGGTCGCAGCATGGCGGGGGGCTAGAACTGGAGCGTGGAGCGGCAAGGCAGCAAGGTGCGGCACGGCTTGGAGAGGAGGAGCAACAGGGCGGGGAGCAGCTGGCGTGGCATGGAGAGGAGGGGCAGCAGGGCGGGGAGCAGCTCCAAGGCGAGCAAGGAGGCAGCATGGAGAGAGAGAGAGAGAGAGAGAGAGAGAGAGAGAGAGAGAGAGAGAGAGAGCTGTTTGCTGTAAATGATGGCTTCAATGAGAGATGGAGAACGCTGTTCATAGTGATGACGGTTTCACCAGCCATAGAACCTGTGTGTAAAGCTGAGGAAAAGACGGCGGGACGGAAGAAGACCAAACTCCATTGTCGGAGACTCTCTGAGAACCCTCTTCCGACTCCAGTTCTTCTCCGAAGACAGCCCGGGCAGCCAAAACAGAATCACCACGACACCGCAGACCCTAAGCGACAGTGGCACTCTATGAAACCCATGAAATTCTGCTGTGGATACGATAGAAACTCAATCGATGTCTACAAATGTGGTTGGAAAGAAGGGCAAGGGGGGATTCAGCAGGGCTGCGGAGGGCAGCGGAAGTAGGGAAAGGGCATGCGATCATGGCGGAGAAGAGAGAGCCTAAAGGAAAAATCGACGTCTGATCTTCTCTCGTCAATATTCCCAAGTAAAATAGATGCATGAAGGTTAAATAATAGATGCATGAAGGTTAAAGACACTTCAGCAAGCCAGTCAGTTGCAAGCAGATGTTCACACAAGCTTCATTACCAGTTCAGCAGTAAAAAGATCTTGCATCCATAAGTAAAAACGCTATTTAAAAGATAATTCTTGAAGAGTTTGTTTTTAAGTGTTAGACTTAGCCCAGTTTCAAACTTACCATTGATGTGTGTTACAAACGGACATGGATATACCTGTAAAACTTAGATGTGGCAACTCAAGCGTGTAACTCACTATACTAGGTAAAACGAAAGTAAAGCTGCTAGCCCTTAGGGAAGTCACCCCCAAGGTTACACACTGTCAAACCATCATGCTTAGTAGGGCGCAGGGCACAAGATGGATAATCAAATAAACGACTAAGCTACCTGCAAGAAGACTCCATCTGACCAACCAAATTCTGCCCCTTGGAGACCTTCAGCAGGCAAGTCAGATCCAAGCAGATCCATCATATCTGTCTGCATGCACAAACAATAATAGTGCAATGAATCCTCACTAGCACGATAATAGTGCATGAAAGTTACTCAACAGAAAAATATGGTCTGCAGCTAAGTACCTGTTCAGACAAGTTGATTCTAACAAGAGAATGACCAGATATATTTGCAAGAGCAGCTATAAGGCTGGTCTTCCCAACACCAGGGCTCCCTTCTACTAACACTGCAGAAAACAAACAGCATTATCTTTACATCTTTTTGGGACTTTCCTTCAAATATGCTGAGACACAAATGTACAGTCTTCATGATCCAATTCCCAGCAATTGGACTTGCCTGGTTTGTGTAGTTGCATTGCTCGCAGTATACGAAAAGTATTGATGCCCGTCGTTGGCGCCATTAGTTCGTAGGCCAGTTGATTGGGCTCATTGCAGCCTGCCAATCCAAGATTGAGACAGCTTCCTTCACTAACATAATAAGCCTCGGCCCCCTCAAAGGTGCTATTTCATTATGAATCATACCCATAGAATAGATACCATCTCACAAATCTTTTTTTTCATTTAAACAAAGATTGTCATAAAAAGAAATCAATAAACCACAACAGCTGGCAACCACTTGGCAAAAGATAATATTGAATACTGTTAGCTCAGGTCAACCAAGGATGTCTGTAATGAAGGGGAAAAAGAGGCCAAGTTAGAGGCCCTTTACGTGGAAATGTGAAGGGACTATATAAGTCTCCATCCACCCACTACTATGTACTTTCTGATGTGACATCTAATCTTATCTACTCTCCCTTCCTCTTTCCTACCTACGCACGCTCACTCTCTATCTCTCTTCCCTACTCCCTCTCAATCTCTCCCTCTCTTTCCTACCTCATTCTCTCTCTCCTACCCCTTCTCATCCCTTCTTCCCCTATCTCTCTCTCCTTCTACTAGTCTATTCCCCTTTTCCAAATCTGTCCCTACCCCCTTCTCTACATTGGTATCAGAGTACCTACCTAGGACTCTTGGCCTTTCTTCTCATTCCAAGATGAATCTCTGGTGTTGCTAGCAGTACTATGACGACAACAGCACCGAATAGCTACAGCAAGACCAAAGGAACACCATCGTACAGCCGTTGAAGAAGCTAGACCCCATTGTACAGCCGTTGAAAAAGATAGACGTCACCCAAATCAATGAAGCTAGACGTTGAAGAAGCTAGATGTCACCCCGTAGAAGCAGGCTCTCCCAAATCAACGAAGGTTTTCTGTTGTTGGTCTTCCATCCGTTGAGCCTGTCAAGGTCTTCCATCCGCTTGCTCGCCTTCCGTCTACTAAAGACTAGTCTCGCACCCTTTCGTCTGCTGTCCACCCTTCCGTCTGCTGACGTGCCATCCGTCTCAAATTGCTGCTGTCCATTCGCTCCCCTCAGTTGCTGCTACTCATCCATGCCACACCACGTCTAGGCACCAGCCCATCACGGGTCTCTTGCAAGCGCCATCTCCTTAGCCAAGCCCACTGCTCCGCCACACCACACCCGGCGACGCCTCCTTGCATGCAGCTACCAGAACCTTAGCAATTGCTAAGGTCTGCAAGTTAGCCGGGGTTTAGGTTAACTACGTTAGAGGTTTGGGTTAGGTTAGGTGTAATTAGTAGGTCAGTAAGGACTATCTGGACATAGATGATGCATTTTCTGTGCCACAGAGCACCTTCTTGCAGGATGTCAGGCCATCTTTTGGCTCTCAACTTTCTACATCTATGCAGGTTGAGCCGTCTTTTTTGGGCCGACCCGTTGGTGTGCATCCGGCTAGTGCTCTTTTCACCGCACCAGCGAGTATGCCTGGAGTTGGCTTGGGTTTATATGGCAGCCCACACCCTTGGGAGAGAGGTCAGTCCTCTTCTCAGCCCTTTGGTATGCCATCATTTCGGAGAGATGCATTTGGCAGAGAGACCCAGCCCGGGTTCATGCACCTATCGCTCCGCCAGCAAGCACATATAGCCAAACGCAGCCAACACATCAAATGGCAGCGGCTTCTGCGCAGCAGAGGTTGGTGGTGGGCAGCAAGCCACTTTTGATGACATGTTGGCAGATTCTTTGCGTTCATACAGGGCCCTCCCTGAGGCCATCAACCTTGAGATGCCCTTCTCTAATTATGTGAACCTCAAGCTTGATGATGCCCGCACTTCTGGAGGTTACACACACAAGAATTATGCAGCCAAGGATATCAAGGACAAACTCACAGTGCATAAGTTTAAAGGGGACACTCGCACTCCCAATGAGTTGGAGGAGTGGCTCACGAAGCTGAAAAACTATTTCCGCTTCTACCCCTAGTCTGAGAAGGAGCTCATCATTTTTGCAGGTATGCATATGCAGGACTATGCCCACACATAATGGCGATACATGAGGGATTTGCCTCAGAAACCAACCACTTGGAGGGGTTTCAAAAAATTGATGGTCACTACATTTGTATCTCCACTTGTTTTGGATCAATACTTGGCTGAATTTTATGCCTTGTCACAGACCGGTATAGTCCAAGAGTACTTGCAACGCTTTTGGAGGCTTTCCCTGTTTGTGCAGGACGTATCTAAAAAGGGAAAGCTGTTGCGTTTCATCCATGGGTTAAGTTCTTCTCTCGCTGCAGATGTGAAGGCACATAACCCTCAAACAATTGAGAGGGCAGCTCAGCTTGTGGAAGTATTCGAGCCTAAATATGCTGGAAAGCACAGACATGCCATGGGCAGCTCGCATGCTACGGGGTATGACACTGAGTCGAAGTCTAAGTTTGCTGAGTGGACTGACAAGAAATCTGCAGCAGCACCATTTCCTCGCTTTCCTACTGTCTCGAGTAGTGGAAATGAGCAGGCTGAGATAAAACAGCATACACGGCCAATAATGGACAGCAGAAAGAAGGCCAACTTATGTTTTAAATGTAGCGAGAAATGGACTCCTGAGCATAGGAATGTGTGCAAGATGCGCAACAGTGGTACTACCAAACTCAACATGATCATTGACCTCTCAGATGACGAGGAATTGTTTGATGCCCCAGGTTCTTTGGATACGCCTCAGGATGAGATGGCAAATACACATGATGCAGATGAGGCTCCTGACACTGGAGCCACGAAGGGCACCGACTTTCCTTTTCATCCTGGTGGTGCTACTGCGCATGACACTCATGCTTCGCATTCGTATGAGATTCTGCCCACTAGTGGCGTGAGAGGCCGTAGGCCCACACTCTTTTCTGTGGAGCATCACAATGCAATGCCTTTTTTATGCACATGAAGATGCAGGTGGTAATGCTCCTGTGAATGAGGAAGATGTTTATTGGGATGCCCAGCCAACACTTTATACTATTTCCATGCATGCCCTGAAGGGTGCCAAAAGTGCTGATACTATCATATTAACAGGGATGATTAATGGCAGAATTGTGCATGTGTTGGTGGACAGCGGTAGCACCCACAGTTTTGTTAACTGCAAGACCTTACAGAGGGTGGGACTGATTGCTACTGAGATAGACCATGGGCTGAGAGTAGAAGAGGCCAATGGACAGCATATGATCAGTAGATCTTGTTGCCAAGATGCAAGGATTAAGTTCTCTGATGACTATACATTTGCAAGTGATCTCTTGGCACTTGACATGGGCCCAATAGATGTTGTCCTGGGCTGTGATTGGTTGCAATCACTGGGCAAAATCAGCATGCATTTCAATGCCTTAACACTCAGCTTTGTCCATTGGGATGGATCAGTTACATTGCATGGTATTGCAACTCCTAAATTGCAGGTCATTTCAGCAAGGCAGTTGGCTAGAGAGCTCAAGAGAGGCAGCGCCATATATGCATTAAATGTGTCAGTAACTAAAGAGGGTGGCACTCCCTGTGTTGATGATTGTGATATGCAAAGATTGCTCTCAGAGTTTGCAGATGTGTTTGCTGATTTGCCATCACAGTTGCCTCCGAGAGAGATGTAGATCATGCCATAGTCCTGGAACTTGGCAGTAAGCCAATCAATAAGGCCCCATACCGACTCTCTAAGGTAGAACGGGGAGAAGTGGCAACTCAAGTGAGGGACTTACTTCAGAAGAGTTTCATCACTCATAGCACTTCTCCTTTTGCATCCCCTGTGCTCTTGGTGAAAAAGAAGGATGGTTCTTACCGTATGTGCATTGACTACAAAGACTTGAATAAGGTCACCATCAAAAAAAGGTTTCCAATCCCCAGGATAGATGACCTGGGATGAACTCAAGGGTGCTCAGTTTTTCACTAAGATTGATTTGAGGTCCAGCTATCATCAGATTAGTATTGAAAGCTGGGGATGAGCACAAGATAGCCTTTCGCACAGAGAGGGGACTGTATGAGTTCAAGGTGATGCCTTTTGGATTGACCAATACACCAGCTACCTTCCAGGCACTCATGAACAAGATTTTGCAGCCTCTCCTTTTCAAATATGTGCTGGTATTTTTTTATGACATCCTCATTTGCAGCAAGGATAAGCAAGAGCACATCAGACATGTCAAGCAAGTGCTGGAAATTTTGAGGTTGCATCAGCTTTATGCTAAACCCAGCAAATGAACTTTTATGGCACAAGAGGTTGAGTATCTTGGTCACATTGTGAGCAAGGATGGCATTCAAGTGGATCCTGCAAAGGTGAAATGCATTGAGGATTGGCCGCAGCCACGCAACCCTACTCAATTGAGAAGATTTATAGGTCTTGCTTCCTTCTACAGGCGCTTTATTCGCAAGTTTGCCAAGAGGGCAGCCCCTCTGACAAACCTTTTGAAGAAGGATGCTTTTATGTGGTCTACAAATGCACAGCGCAGCTTTGAAGACCTGAAAACCACCCTCACTCATGTGTTGGTATGCCCTGATTTTTCACGTACTTTCATTGTGGAGGCAGATGCCAGTGGCAAAGGATTAGGGGCTGTGCTAAGACAGGAACACGGGGTAATTGCTTTTGAAAGCAGGAAATTGGATGCCAAGAAACTAGATTATCATGTGTATGATCAGGAAATGTTGGCTATCCTCCATGCTTTCGAAAAATGGCACCACTACTTGTACGGTAGCAAAATCAAGGTTAAGACAGATCATAGGACACTCAGGTATTTCCTTACGCAGGCCAACTTGTCAATGAAGCAAAAGAGGTGGCTGGTTAAGGCTCAGTCTTCGACATCGACTACAAGAAAGGGAAAGAAAATGTGGTTGCAAATGCCTTATCCCGTATGTGGGCTTGCAGTTTGTCTATCCTTTCTACCATCTACCAGGAGTGGATTCATGGTATTCTAAGGCAGCTTCCATATTTGTGGAGTTACAGAGGCCATCAAGCCAGGGGCATGCTGAATTTAAGCTGCATAATGGGCTGTTGTGGTGCAAGGACAGAATTTATTTGGTGCCAGATTCAACGTACCAACGGCTGGTCTTACAGGAAATGCACTCATCTCCTATGGCAGGATATGCGGGTATTACTAAGACATACGAAAAGGTCAAACAGAGCTTTATCTGGGATGGCTTGTGGCGGGATGTAGTTAAATTTGTCAGTGAATGTTTGCCCCGCCAGCAAAATAAAGTGGACAGCCGGTTACCCGCGGGTCTCTTGCAGCCATTACCTATTCCAAAAGGCAAATGGACTCACATTGCTATGGATTTCATCACAGGGTTGCCTTCCACAGAGCGGGGATGGGATAGCATTTTTGTGGTGGTTGACAGAATGACAAAGCAAGCCCATTTCATACCCACTAAGACCCATTATTCAGCATCACAAGTTGCTTGGCAGTTCATCGAGCATGTTTTTAAGCATCATGGTTTCCCTCAGGAGATTGTCAGCGATAGAGATGCAAAATTTATGGGTCACTTTTGGCAGGAATTATTTACAGCAGTGGGTACTTCTCTTACACCTAGCACTGCTTACCACCCTGAGATGGATGGACGGTCAGAAAGGGTGAACAAATGGCTGGAGGAGTATTTGAGGCATTTTTGTCATGACCCACACAAGTCTTGGGATAAGTGGTTGGCACTTGCTGAATTTTGTTACAACAGTACCAAGCACATCGCTATTGGCATGAGCCCGTTCGAGGCTATGTATGGATGCACAGTGGGTATGCCATCTTTAGTTGTAGACATGGCTGTGAAAAATCAGCAAGCAAGAAATGACTTGGAGAGTATGGATGCCCTTCTGCAATTGGCTAAAAAGAATATGCAGGATGCCCAAGCCAAGCAGAAGAAGTATGCCGATGAACATAGGAGGTATCTGTCTTTTGAAGAAGGGGATTATGTGTTGAAATCGGAGTCCTAGTGTGTGTGGTCCTAGTGTGTGTGGTCCTAGAGTCCTAGGAGTGTCCTATAGTTGTGTGTGAAGAGTCTTGAGGCCACTTGTGCCACCTCATGTGGTAGATGTGATTCCTCACCTAGATTATAGGATCTAGATTCTCTTGTGTGTGACCTCATCTATGAGGTGTCTGTGTGAGAAGATAAGGCTTGCCCAGCCTATAAAAGAGGCTATGTACTTGCTGTGTTTAAATCTTATCAATCAATCCACATCAGTTCGTGCCTCAGCTCGTCTCCAATGATGCGCCTCTCACCTTCTCCCCGTTTTCAACAGTTGGTATCAGAGCCATGCTGAAGCATCCTGCCCATCCTTCGCTGCCATGTCTCCACTCTGCTGCGCCACTCTGCTACCGCCTCTCTTCGCTCTTCTACTAGCCCACGTTGGTGCTCCCGCTTCTGCTCTACACTGCGCCATTCTGCCCACTATCTCCTCCGCTAACCGCTTCTGCTCTACACTGCGCCATTCTGCCCGCTATCTCCTACGCTGCGCCATTCTGCCCGCTACCTTTAGCCTCTCTCGCAACTACTCCCTCGCTCAACGCTGATGGTGCCTCGAACTCCGGACCTTCAATTTACACTACCTCCAGCGGAAGCGTGGGGAGCTGCTGGCTGAGAAGATGCCCCCAACTGCATGAAGGAGCTGATCTACATCGACATCTGCTACGGCTGGACTGTTGCGCCATACAACCTGACCTCTGCAACTGTTGTACAATCTGCCGTACTGCCGTACGATCTACCGTACTGACGTACAATTTGCCGTACAGCTGACCCGTACCAAACAGCCT
This sequence comes from Dipteris shenzhenensis, assembly GCF_047967505.1. Taxonomy (NCBI): domain Eukaryota; kingdom Viridiplantae; phylum Streptophyta; class Polypodiopsida; order Gleicheniales; family Dipteridaceae; genus Dipteris; species Dipteris shenzhenensis. The sequence goes on along the minus strand of NC_141600.1, from coordinate 46,492,483 downwards.
CGCAATATGCGCCACTGCAAATCAGTCGTACTGCCTCTAAATCTGCGCCACTGCAAATCAGCCGTACAGCCTGTACGGCTTGCCTACCGTACGACTGTACCTGCAGCATACAATCTTCCGTACAACCCTAACCCAAAAATTTAGGGCTTTTCTGTCCTATGTCTTCCTTTGGCATAATTGAAGCTTCTACCATGTGAAATTTGGGCCTTTCTTGAAATTCGAGTAAACATTGTAAGGGATTTAGACATTGGCTGTAATAACAGCTAAGACCTTCCCACCAATGGATAGCATTAAAAACTCCTCGTTCATCGAGAAATTCTCAGGGAGTAATTTCCCAACTTGGCAGACAAAACTCCGGCTTCTTCTTATGCGAGAAGGCATATAAAATATCACCAATGGCAAGGAGCCAAAACCGCAAAGAGATGATGCTAGAATCAGTTGGTGGGAGAACCAAAATGATAAAGCAATAGCTATCATTGGCCTAGCTTTAGCTGACAACCTTATCCACCATGTGGATTTTGATAAGACAGCAAACGACGTTTGGGAAAAGTTAGAGAATTTGTTTGGAAATAAGATCAATAATTCCAAAGTATTTCTCAAACAAAAACTCTTCAAGCTCAAGATGAAGGAAACTGAAACCCTCAATGAACACTTGAGCAATCTTGGGTCAATTCTCCAACAATTATCTGCCATCCGAGCCATTGTTGAAGATGATGATCAAGTTGCTGTACTTCTCTCCAGTATTGAAGACATTTCCAAGTACAATGAGATCCTTGCTGTCGTAAGAGTCAGCCGCAATATGAGCTTTAAGGATATGGTAGCGCATCTCATTGATGAGGACCGTAGGCTTACAAAGAAAGCAGAATCTTCCTTCGAATCTGGCAAAGCATTCTTTCTCAAGAATAAGCCCAACAAAAAGGAAAACCTCTTAAATGTAATTACTGTCAGAAACTTGGCCATTCAGAGGATCGTTGCTTCAAGAAACTGGCAAAGGTACAAGCCAAAGAACATGCCAATCTGGTTGCGGAGCAGAGTGAGGACGAAGACGATGAAGCTACGCCTTTTGGACCTGAGGAACAAGCCTGCACTGCTGCTATTTCTGGTCTATCCCTCCATGAGGTGATAGATGAAGAGTGGGCTTTGTAGAAGTCATGTGTGTTAGGTACTCTGCCTTGGGTAGTCCCCCTAAAATGATGTAATAATTTGTTATTTTGTGTGCCTTGTCCTATAAAAGGCTCCACTTATTTCCATGTACCCACTTAGGAGACAAGTGGGGTTGTTATGTCTTTCCTTTATCAGGCCTGGCCGAGTTCCAGGATGTTGGTGTACTCCCTAGACCTATGAGTTGGTCATGCATCCATGCTCAGATTTGAGTCTCTGATCATATTGACACCTAAGCCATGAGAGTGCTTGGTTCAACCTCTGAATTATGCTCAGCTGTTAGCCTTTGAGATTGCCTAAGATGCACAGTCTGGATGATGTCATAGTCTCTCACCCTAGCTCCGAAGGGGGGTTTGTTGAAATCGGAGTCCTAGGGTGTGTGGTCCTAGTGTGTGTGGTCCTAGAGTCCTAGGAGTGTCCTATAGTTGTGTGTGTGAAGAGTCTTGAGGCCACTTGTGCCACCTCATGTGGTAGATGTGATTCCTCACCTAGATTATAGGATCTAGATTCTTTTGTGTGTGACCTCATCTATGAGGTGTCTATGTGAGAAGATAAGGCTTGCCCAGCCTATAAAAGAGGCTATGTACTTGCTGTGTTTACATCTTATCAATCAATCCACATCAGTTCGTGCCTCAGCTCGTCTCCAATCATGTGTCTCTCACCTTCTCCCCGTGCTACCACCTATGGATGAGGAGGGCCACATACTCTATGTTCTGGAGCGCATCATGGGTTTCAAGGATCACGTACTCCGAAACAAAGTCTACACCGAGTATCTTATCAAGTGGCAGGGGCTCCCTGAGGATGAGAACTCATGGCAGCCAGAGAGTATTGTCCAGGACAACCCCTATCTCCTACTGGGCTGATTATTATTTGCTGTTTGCTGCACCTATTTAACAGCCCGCATATGAAATTTTGAGGGCAAAATTCCATGTGAAGGGATGGCTGTAATGAAGGGGGGAAAGGGGCCAAGTTAGAGGCCCTTTAGGTGGAAAATGTGGAGGGAGTATATAAGTCTCCATCCACCCACTACTATGTACTTTTTGATGTGACATCTAATCTTATCTACTCTCCCTTCCTCCTTCCTACCTACGCTCACTCACTCTCTCTCTCTCTCTTCCCTACTCCCTCTCAATCTCTCCCTCTCTTTCCTACCTCATTCTCTCTCTCCTACCCCTTCTCATCCCTTCTTCCCCTATCTCTCTCTCCTTTTGCCAGTCTATTTCCCTTTTCCAAATCTGTCCCTACCCCCTTCTCTACAATGTCTAACAATGACCTTCAGGAAAAAGCTCCTTACAGTCCATCTGATAGTATCCTCAATTTCTCAAGCAAGTTTCTTTTGAATAAAACTGCCGGTTTGCATCAGTATTTTTAAAAAATTCTAGAGTTAGAAGGACACTCCTGTGATAGTTCCGAGAGAGAGAGAGAGAGAGAGAGAGAGTATCTATTAATGTCCACGGGAGACTAACAGGTCTATGGGACAGCAAGAAACCATCTAGTACATCTGCTTTAGGGAGGGCACACGGCAGCTCCGAGAGAGAGAGAGAAGGCAAACTCGCCAGCAACTTAAGGCACAAATCTGACTTGGGGACATTCCCTCCATGCTCACCAGATCAGAGGCACAGCCGACGAAGGTAAATGTGGCACTTGTCCCAACGCAGGGCCATAGCTAGGAGACCACAACGGGCCACACATACTCACCATCGCCAGTGATCTATCACATGCTTTATGCTGCCGCAGCCTCATACACTCTTATGCTTGACCCCTCTACTAGCCTCCGGATGATCGTCACAGCTGCTCACAGAGATTTCTTTTTATATATTCATTATGTCCCTAACCAGCCAGCACCCAAGCTCTCACATGTACCACAAAACACTTCATGCACACTTTTCATAGCCGGTGGTGTCAAACACACAGCCCTCAAGCTTCACAATGGCACAGCGAAAGATCGTGAGGGCCTACGTACTGAATTCATTGCATAAAGGGTAAATACCTTGGCCCCAATCTTAGCAAAGCTCTTCAACAAAGCAGTATGCACAGGCTTTTCCACACACTTGGACCCTCAACACCATCACTCCTATACACAAGGTAGGAGATCCCATGAGCCGGAAAACTACAATTGCATTACCATTGGGCATGTCATGTCCAAGGTCTATGCATCAGTACTTGACACGGAGGTTAGCCTGCTCAGCTTTGAGGACTGAAAGCCGTTGGGTTGGCATGCTTCCGGATAGATAACGGGACCATAGATCATATACTCACGCTAACAGGGGTCATTGAGGAGGCCAGGGAACAGAGACAAAGGATCTGTAGCTGCTTTGTAGTTTTTTCGCAAGGCTTTTCACATAGTGTGGAGAGCCCGACTCATCATACTTCTAAGAGATAACCTGCGTAGTCATGGCACTTTATGAGAGAGTCTCGGGTCGGGTTCAGACAAGTGCAAGGTAGATAGAGGAGATCACGAGCACCATTGCGGTCAAACAAGGATGTCCATTATCACCAACTTTGTTCGGCCTCTACATAGTTGAGCTTGAGCTCTTATTAGTATCCTGGGAGGGGCTGTTGCTCTCTGGCAAGATCCTTGCTCCAAATTGTCGTGTACGCACATGATGTGGTCTTACTCTCTTCCTCAACAAAGGGTACTTCAGCAACACTTAGATACACCTCATACCTTCTGTGAGACACATGACCTGAAGGTCAACCTTGGTAAAACCAAGGTCATGATCTTCAACACGTCTCAGGCAGTCTTAGATGGGAAGAGAATCTCTTACAATTACACCTATTTAGGACTTGGTTGGCACCTCGGGAGTACACAAACCACTGCTTGCAGATATTGACAGAGGGCTTCATCAATCCGCTAGGATACACATCGATCCACCTCCCCAACTCCTTGAGGGTATCTACTATCGGACAGTCCCACGTTTTATCACACCAACTCCGTATTGAGAGTGTTCACTTGTTTACTGCACAAAATGTACGGGCTGCCCTTCTCTAGCTTCATAACCGTAGATTCCTAGATCATGAGGGACTACGCACTTAGCACTTTGCACATGGGCAGCAGGTCTTGACCCCGGTCCTAGCTCAGCTGTTCAATCATGCTGTATGCCATGGCTTCCTGCCTACCTAGACCATGGTACCGATACACAAGGCAGGTAATCCCATGGACACTAAGAATTACTATACTCTTATGATTGGTCACGCTCTGGCTAAGATATATGGGTCGGCACTAGAGAGAGTGATCAGCAGCCACAGAGAGGGTCATGGGCAGCAGGCTCTTGGCAGGCAAGTTTTCGGAGACAGCACTCCATCTTGGACCACATCTTCGCCTTCAGGGCTATCATTGAGGAGGCGAAGTCAAGGCCCCAGAAAGCCTGCACTTGCTTTGTAGACTTTCATAACGCATTTGATCTGTCACACGATCCCACTTTATCCGGAGGTTACAAGAGTTGCAACTTCTAGAGATCATGATTTGGGGGGGTGATGAGCCTATATGAGTCCATCAAAGAGAGAGTATGTGCCCCGGGAGGTCTATTAGATTGGAATGAGAGCAATATTGGAGTGAAGCAAGGCTGCCCCCTCTCACCGACTCTCTTCATGCTCTATATGTATGAGATTACATCCTTTGTAGATCGTCTAGGTGGAGAGGGTTCACTTCTGGCTGACCTGAAGGCTGTGATGGTGCAAATACTGTTGTAAGTACATGACATAGTCCTCATATGATCCACAGCAGAGGGATTGCATAAACATATAGAGGTTCTTGAGATGTTCTACAGAGAGAGGGACTTGACAATTAACATTGGAAAAACCAATGTTATGATCTTCAACACCTCGTCGAGCAGTGTCCCGCCAACATAGTTTCACGTATCGAGATGAGCCAGTGGAGATAGTGCAGTCTTACACATATTTGGGGGCAATGTTCACCGGACCAATTTACACGATGACCTATGCAGCTAGAGCACGACTCACATGAGGGCGGGGTGCTCTGGCATGACTAGAGAGGCACTGCTTCTAGGCAAACTTCCAGGACCCTCCGACGAGGGTTGGCTTTATGACACCCTAGTGAGACCAACTACCATGTATGCAGCACCTTTATGGGGGAGTGACATCTCAATGACAGACTCCAAGAGATTTGAGAGGTTACAGGTGACTATGGGATCTAGGATGATTCAGAGTAAGCCCTCACTCCCCCATCAAATTATACAAGCATAGTTCGTCATGACCCCTCTCCAGGATTGATGCCATCTTTCAGACGATGACATTCCTCCACAGAGTCTGGGTCGTACCCCAGTGGAGATTACTGAGGTTACTACTAGAGTCTTCCAAGCGACTGGCAGAGAGCGGTGTTGATACAGCATGGTATGCACGGATATCCACATGGTTTGGTAGTCACAGCATTCAGATGGACAAACTTGGTGAGCTGTTGCTTCTCCCCAACCTATGCTGCTTCCCTCCCTCTCCTAAATCGTACAGCCCCCCTCTCCTCTCGACTCAGCTCCTCTCCTCCGCCAGCCCTCTCCTCTCCCTCTCCGCTTGGTATGTGGACACTCCCATAGGGTCACTCTCTCAATACCCCTCTGCTACCCCCCCGCTACCCCTCTAATCTTCTCTCTCGCTACCTCTCTGCTACCCCGCCGCTACCCCTCCGTACCCCCTCGCTACCCCTCTCCTACCCTCCCGCTACCCCTCCGTACCCCCTCACTACCTCCTCCGCTACCCCTGGCTAACCCCCCGCTACCCCCTCCGCTACCCCCCTCGCTACCCCCTCACTAACCCTCTCTCTCCCCCGCTACCCCCTCGCTACCCCTCTCCTACCCCCTCCACTACCCTCAGCTACCCCCGCTACCCCCTCGCTACCCCTCCATACCCCCTCGCTACCCCTCAGTCAGCCCCCCCCGCTACCCCTCAGTCAGCCCCCCGCCCCCCCTACCCCTCGATTAAACCCCCCCCCCCTTCCAACAATCCCTTCTTTGCCCGCTGCTGCCTCCCCCATAATGAAGGGAACAGGGGATGAGGACAGGAGACTAGGCGGGAGACCCTTCGCTCCAAACTTGCATACGCGTGGAGATGGGGAAGGGGAACGGTGACAAGGCGAAAACACAAAAGCAACTCAATCTGGAGGACTTCAACAAACGCAGCAACCGGAGCGGTTTGACAGTGGACAGCACCGCGGCCTAGAAGAAAGGGGCCCACCCAAAGCTCATGCCGCTCACCACATCCTCGACCTCTATGGTTACCACCACTATTTCACCACCATCATCCGCCTCATCATTTACGCCGCCTCTCTCCTCCCCCTCTCTTGCATCATCATCACGGGTCTCCTCTCCAGTAGCCTCACCACTGGCCCCACCGGCCATGGCTCCACAGTACTTTCCCCTCGTATCACCTCTACCTCTCAGTCGGCCACCCCTCATCACCTCGTCCGGCCTCGCTACTTCTACATACCACTCCCCCGCCCAGATCATGCTGTCCCCACCCTTACTACAACCTCAGCAGGCCACCTTCATTCCAACCTGGACCAAGACATCTTAGGCCCCCACCAGAGGCTTGGGACTCCCTATTGGCTGAGATACACAGCATCCGGGCTCGTTAGGCAGAGCTAACACATTACACCCAAGAGCAGGGCCGATACACCCAGGAGCAGGCCCGCATTATACACGAGCAGGGCACCCTTATCCAAGGACTCAGACACGACATCACACAGCTTCGAGAGGAGCTCGGGACCCTCAGAGCAACGCCAAGAGGGACCCCCGTCACAGAGATGGAGGCACAGATAGCCACAATACAGTGTTGCCCGCAAGGAGGAAAAATCGGCTATGGTCCGAGATGGTAGGTTGTTGACCGGCACCCGTTAGGCTCCCACGCGTACCCCTAGGGGGACGGGTCCTATGAGACTCAGGTTTCCAAGACCCTAGACTGTACCATTTGGAATTGTAATGGTACCATATGGTCAGACCCAGGGAACTTCTCGGAATCTTATACAGGACGAGACATAGTCTTTTACATGGAGACACACCAGAGCCCAGAGCGTCCACTACCGATAGTCAGTGCCTACACATGGGAGTCAGCCTTCAGGGATGAGACGAGGGATACAGGTTGAGTCCGAGGATCAGGAAGGGTCGCAGTATTGTACAGGTCTTCCCTAGCTAGAGCCAACTCCATTGAGAGGGAGGACGTACACTCCCGATTCATGTGGATCCGGATCCGACGCACAGACACCCATGACATTTTCATAGCAATATGGTACTTCCCGCCAGACACATCCCACTTCGCCAGAGTGGCACGAGAGGAGGATGAGACATCACCATATGCACCCTTACATCAAGATATCCCAGACCTTTCAGCCCGTGGGGAAGTTCTCCTTGTTGGGGACTTCAACGCCAGGACGAGCACGCGCCAAGCACCACTCCTGGACTTCCGAGACGACTCTATCATGCTACCAAACATGGCCCTAGATGGAGCAAGTATGACCAGGACCTCATCGGACCGACACGGGCTTGTTACACCATATGGACACGTGCTCTTGATCTGGGCAGGATGCATGATCTCATCATCTACAACGGGCTTGACCTATGGCCCTCCTCAGGTGGTTTTACTTGCTTCCCACACGGGGGGAGGGGGGCACTAGTCTAGTAGATTACATCATGGGATCCCCTACCTTCACTTCATGTATCACCGACTTCACCGTAGCACCACTCCCTCCAGGAGCTGATCACACATACCTATTCTTCACTATCGCCACTCCACGCTTAGCCACACCACACACACCACATAGGAACCATGACACCTACCACAACATACACTTTGATCACAGCCTCTCACCAGCCTACTCTGGACGCCTAAACAGACTCCTAACCTACATCGATCACATACCACTCATAGAGGACCGTGCTGCCCTCATTAGTCGCACGCTCCACGAGGCTGCCCTCCAAATCTTTCCCCACACCACACAGTCCACTAGACCACCACCTCTTGGTTCAATACCCTGCAACAATTGGTACGATGCGGAGTGCAAGGCTTAGCGCCGACAGCTCCGACTTGAAATCAAATGTCACCTCCCGAACACACCAGACACGGTACGCAAGTACCGACATCTCGTACGTCGGAAGAAGCAGGCATTTCTTCGTCGAAATGAGGAGGAGCTACTGCACGTCTTGTATAGCAACAACTCTAAGGATTTTTGGCGGAGATTCCTTGAGCGTCCTCACCGACACACGAGAGTCTGGCACACGTATGCACACCATCTTTATGATGTCCCACACCAGCCCACTCCAGATCTCATACACACACCTCGCCCCACCACTTGCACGTTGTTCACCAGAGGGGAAGTCAAGGATGCAACATTGAAACTGCACAATGGCCGAGCTAAGAATCACGAGGGGCTATGCACTGAGTTTATCGCATATGGAATCGACACCTTAACCATGATCCTAGCAAAGCTATTCAATGACGTTGTTTGCCTTCACTTCCCCCGCACTTGGACACTCAACGTCCTTTGGCGCTGCGCTCTAGGAGGATTTTCTTGTCACCTTTCTCGTTGGGCTTTGACCTTGTGGAGGAGGATGGCCAGACGTTTTCACTCTTTCTCAGATTCCCTAGCCTCCCGCAGGTGTACCATCGACTCTTATCTTCCATTGGAGCCACTTTCGGGATGGTCACCGAGATCCCCCCTTCCTGGGATTTCTTCTTTGGTAACAAAGGCAATCAGATCGGACGAGGTACCACGTGTTAGGGTTGTTGTCTCTGACCCTGACCTTACGGATGACCACATCATGCTCCAACGTCCAAATGGCTCATTCTTCAGGCAAAGAGTCGAGATCGCTGGGAGATAGGATCAGTGTAGGATCTGCAAGACCCCTCGGCATTTTACCAGAGATTGCCCAAGGAAGAGAAAAAATAAAAGGACTAAAAAATTCACGGGTGTAGCGCCTCATAGCACTACCTCGACTGGACCTACTTAGCGTTCTACTGCACATCCTGCCACTTCTCGCGCTGCTCGACCTTCCACTTCTTCCCGAGGACCCCGTTAGCTTCTCGTCTTGGACCTTCTTCTGCAGTGCAAACAGGACCATCAGCACATCCTGTTCCAGTCGTCCCCCATTGGGTGCCAATCAGAGTTGTTGATTCAGTTTCATCTTCGAAGGCTTCTCACGGCACCACAAACCCTCTCATATAGGAAGGAGATATTCATGTCCTAGTTTCTTGTGCGGATGAGGCTGCCCCTCTCCCTTCAGTTAATCCTGTGAAGAAGCTTACATCTTTAGAGCAGCCCATTGCCGACACTCGTGCCATAATCCATGCTAGCGACACTTTTTTGGACGAGGCCCACCAGCAGCCCTCTTCGTCTGCTCCACACTCTTCACCTCTTGAAAGAGACATAAGGCTTTTAGCTTCTACTCCATCATCCGCACATCTATGCCAAGTTGCATCATTCAGAAATTCTTTTGCAGTTCTGGCAAACATGGCAGACTTTGAGTTAGAGGAGTTGTTTGCACCCCCTACCCTTGGGGAGCACCTTGTTCAGATCACCGTGGATAGAGCTTCTCCTTCTTCAGATGTGGGAGTGCTTTCCCCAGTTGACTTCCCTCCTCTTGATAGAAGGATTCTTTCCCAGGAGAGGGATATCTCCGCTAGCAAGTCGGGTAGGGTTTTTCATCCGACTGTCGCCGATGAGGATTGTCAGTTGGAACGTTCAAAGGCCTCAGAGGTGTACCTCACCGCCGCCATAGGCAGCTGATTCGTAACCAACTTCATCCAGTTGTTACTGGGGACCCAATTGCTATTCTCATGATTCAGGAACACAAACTGGATGTCAAGGATTGTTCCAAGTCAGGTAAGCTTCTCTCAGGGCATACTTTTTTGTCACCCGCCTTGGGCACCAGGGGCGGTACTTGCATTTCTGTTTCTTCTTCGATGCTTCCCTTGGTGATTGGACATGGGATCATAGTCCCCTCTAGAGCATTCTTTTGATTGGTGGGCGTAAGGTTGGTTTCTTAAACCAAGTAATCTTTTTGGGGGGGATAAAAAGATGGACAGACTTCCTCCCTTTCAATATAGCATGGATGCACCACCCGAGATGATCCCACGAGATGAGATCAACCATATCATACGGTTGGACCTCCTCCAGCTTCACAACCTATCACAGCTTTCCTCAAGGGAGCCGACAGAGACGAGGGGTCACTCTAGACATAGCTCGACGGGTTCAGAGATCAAGGCGACCACATCCCCCACCACAGCGTGAGACAGCTCGACAGACGCAGATCCGAGATATCTTTACAGCTCATTGGAGAGCCAACACTATGCCAAGCTTCGGTTTTTGAGTCCCAGCTATCAAATTGCTTCAGTTCATATTTGATTTGATTTTTTATTTTTGCTTTTGCTTGAGCTCTTGAGTGCAGTAGATCAGCATAGGTTAGTACTCAGCAAGAGCCCTAGCGTGCCCTTTGCTCTAGCCCATTGAGTCTTCTTTTTGTGCACTTTGTCCCATAGGCCCGCGAGGCCTCCCGCAAACTTTAATACTTCTTTCTTTCTTTCTTTCTCTACACACACACACACACTATTTTTTTAAGTAAAAGAAATTCTGCATTAAGAAAGCACTTACATTCATAGCTGTCCCAGAGTGGGACTATACACACACAGACACTTTTTTTTTTGTGAAAACTTTGAATGCTTTATATTACAAGAAAGCTATCCCAAACTAGGAAGCTGAAAAAGTACATCAAGAGAAAATCTCCATGTAGGACAAATACACACCTTTTTTTTTTTTTTTGGTAAATCCATGATTATATTATCAGCAAAATTTACATGAGGGTCTCAAAAAAATAGAGAGCCTCAACAGGAAATCAAAAGCAAAGAGAAACTATTTCTAGGCATGACTGAGGAAGATCTCCTTGATGGCAAGCATCATAGATAGATTGCCGTAGGGAGAGTATGAAATATTCATAAGATTGCAAGAATGGATTCCCAAAATATCTCATGTTGTGATCCTGCCATATGGTCCAAAAAGCCCAATATCTGACCCAGTACAAAAATAAAGAGTAATGGACCAGGGTTATAGGAAGTCTGCCAAAAAGCCAAAAATGTTTCCCAAAAGGAGAGTTAGGGAAACGAAGGCGAAGCGACATGGAAATTTTGCATATGAAGGTCTTAGTGCTGGAGCACATCCAAAACAAATGAGGCACCGTTTCAGAAGGGGCCATGCATCGAAGACAAGAAGCAGATGCAATCCTTCGTTGAGCCAGAGTGACCCCCACGGATAAGGTTCCTGTAAGACAACGCCATAGGAAAAGCTTTTGCTTGAGAGGCAATTTGCTCCTCCATAAATTGCGGAGATTCTTTCGCCACCAAGCAAGTGATTTTGCCATATGCCAAAGAGAATTAGCATGTAAGTGAATCCATGGTGACAGCTGGAGGAAAGAGTATGTCATGCTAACCGTTAGGTCAGAAAGAGTAACAGGACGAGAATTTGAGCCCACTGGGTGTAACTGCCAGTCGTGTAATCGGTCCCTATTAGATAAAGGAGGGATGGGAAGAAAAGGCTGCAGCAATTCAGCAATTTTTCCCCAAATAAACCCATGATGCATGGCTAATGGATAAGAAGCCATGGCTTGAGGGAAGGAAAGCATTTGACCAGTAGCATCAACAACGTCATTTATACACCTGATCCCCAATTTGCTGAGATTATATGCCCGAATCGGCTCTTGGAGGGCCAACGGAGGATCAAAAACAGCACTCCAGTAAATACTTTCTTGCCGAAGGGAATTGGCATGAGACAAAACGGAAGGGGCCCAATGAGCATGCAAAAGGACCTGTTTCCAATCGCTAATAAGTGAAGTAGCAAAAGGGCAACCCGGGATAGAGCCTACAAATCTGCCCAAAATGACCTCCCAGAAATCAGTGATCCATGGACCATGTGCAGTAGTACGTAAGGACGTGCACATGGTTGCAAGCATATGAGTCCATGGCTGCTTCTGACGAAAAAAGGTGAGTAGAAGAGGAATTTTCCTGGCCAAGACATGGTGCGCAATATTCAGCACATTCAATCCACCGTGCATCCTTGGGGAACAGACTTTTGTCATCCTCATAAGTCTTAGAGCTTTAGCAGAAGACTTTGTTTTCCATAACAGTTCCATAGCGTGAGACATAAAGGCAGAAATGTCTTGAGAAGTCCAGTGCATCAAAGGCAAATAATACTGAACATAAGCCATAATAATCGACTGGACAATCCGGAGCCTAACATGGAGTGGCCAAGTGGAGAGCTTCCAATAATGGAGTTTAGCATGAAGCTTGTCAAAAATCCACTTTAGCTGTTGTTTCCTAGTGATGTGCCGGCCAATAGGGTGACCAAGATGGCGGACCACATCATAGGGCTGCATAATGTGCCCAGGCCATAGAAGAGTATGCCAATCATATGAATGCAAAGGTATGAGGCTAGATTTATCAAAATTAACATTCAGGGCAGCAGCCAAGCCATATGAAGAAAGAGTGTCCATAATAATCTTCAACTGCTGTGGAGAATTGTGTTGCATAAAAAAAGAATCATCTGCATAGGCTTGAGCGATAAAGGAAGGGGCTCCAGGAATCTGAAGACCAGTGAGAAGACCTTGTGCGGTAAGATGATCCAAGTATGAGAGAAGTGGGTGAGTAGCAATGGCATATAACAGGGCACTGAGTGGACATCCTTGTCGAACCGAACGACCCAAGGACCAAGATTGCGAGAGATGATTTCCAAGGATGCATTGGGCTGTAGAGCCAGCATATAAGCAGTAGATGACATTAGCCATTTTTGGCCCGAAGCCCATCTTAGCCATTGTTTGTGAGATAAAATCCCAGTTGACCGTGTCAAAGGCTTTGGCAAAGTCCACTTGCATAATAAAAACATCCTGTTCAGAATATTTTGCATATTCAATAGCCATGAGAGCATTGCCAATATTATCATGAATCTGCCTCCGAGGGACGAAACCATATTGCAAAGGATGCAAGCCCTCATAAAGCACTTGATGAAGACGGTGCACTAGCATTTTAGCAAAGAGTTTGTAAACAACTGGCATCAAGGTGATGGGCCTCCAATCCATGAGATGCTCACACAATTTCCTCTTGGGAATGAGTTTAACTATGCCATGCTTCCATGAGGAGGGGAGTACTCCTGTGTGCCAAGAGTTATTAATCATTTGTAGGATGACACCTTTAAGATCCTCCCAAAAGTGTAAGAAAAACTCCACTGTGAGACCATCATACCCCGGTGCCTTACCAGGGCTAAGATGAGACAAGGCATCATCAAGCTCCTTATCAGTGAAAGGCATATCCAGTTCGAGAGCTTCCTGTGGGTTGATAATGGGATGCACATGATGCAAAAGAGTCTCCCGAGCTTGTAATTCTTGCAAAGAAGTAGTATTAGGGGGTGCAAACAGCTTCTGAAAGTAAGAAAAGCATTCATGTTGAAGCTCTGAGAAAGACCGATAGGACAAACACACACACACACACACACACACACACACACATACACACAAACACACATATACATACATGTAGGTATGTATGTACACACACACACACACACACCTTTTCTTCTTTTTTTGTGTGAAAACACACACATAAAGGCATATGTATGTAAACACACACAGAGACACACATATATACAAAGGAATATGATAGTTAAAGAAAAACACACCTCTGTCTACATAATTAAAACAATCGACCTTTTATAAAATTTTGCAAATGTCACATGCCTACTTTGGGATTTAAGGATTTTAATTTTCACTTGACCAAATAGCATCTTTCTTCAGACTGTGGATCCAAGACAATAAATTCATAAATGATTAGCAATTGGCATCCACTATTAGTGTCATGTCAACAGCTACACCCTTGTAAGCTCACCTTTAGGGATGAAAAACGGATGGATGCCAACCATACTGTTGGAGAAACTCAACACTTTTGTTGACATCATGGTACTCTCCTCGAACTCAGACCTTTGCACTTTCTTGTCCTGTGAGCTAACATTATTGTTAATCTCTTAAAAGTAAACATAATGCATTCAAACTAAGTGGCCCACACTTCCAGAACACAAGAGTCCACATCCTGCTCCAGGAAAAAGCAGGCCAGTGAAAACTGATCAAGGAAGTTACTCGAGGTTTTTGGTGGTGCACCAAGAATACAGAAATCGAAATATATTCTTACACAATAGACCAGAATAAAAACACTCAGGCTACCAGAAACTGATTTAAGAAGTTACCAGAGGAATCTGGTGCAGTAAAAATTCCAGACATTTTTGCTTCAACATCCTGGCTGCTTCATTTGATAATCCTGCACCTAAAGACATGTGATAGCTAGATATGTTAATCCCATTGAGGTGATTATAAGACATTACGTAATGAAACTTGCTACAATAGTAAACTCATAGTCCAACTTTTAATACCACAACAAAAATACAGGATTCTGAATCAGGAAATGATAAATCCATTGACATTTTTCATGCCTTTAAGGAGGTACACTGGCAAAATCCTTTTTCATGGTCATGTTGATATTTTTGTAGACATTCAGATTCTTGCCGCAAAAATGATCTTATAATCTTTTTTAAACTTGACAACCAAATTTTGCCTATCATAACATTTAGATCAGCCAAGAGCTGGGACATCAGAACGATAATGAAATCATCAAACTAGCACAGCTTCTGCTGTGATTGTTTCAGAGAAACTTGCAAGCATTGATGGCTGGTTGGAAATTCAGGATGCATGGGTGATATTTCAGCACGTGAAGGATCAGGGCAGCAGCTCCAGAAAACTGGCTGTAAATTGAAAATGTGTAGTGTTATGTCCATAATTGGGCTAACTAGAGCCAATATATCTTGATGAATTCAGGAACATGCCCAAACTCATCCTTTCTAAACACAACACAGTGTGCAGTTTCAATCCCATGAGAGTCAGTTTCAATCCCATGAGAGTTAGCACGGACTAGCTACTATGACAACCCCACTAACGCCATCAGTACCGAATAGTGGGGTAGACCACCTACTTGAGCGTCCGTTTATACAAAGGTGTTTGTACTGAGTTTCTGTAGGCACTCCAGAGGTGAAGGGAAGACTCAGATGTGAAAAAGGCTAGCACTAAAGGAGAAGGCTAATCAAAAAGTAGTCCACATTCTCTTCATTTAAGCTACAACTGCTTGTCAAGACTATACGATTTTCTTTAGTCTCTCCCAAACGAGCATCGTCCAAGGAAGAAAGAAAAAAGCTTAGACCAAGGGTCAGGGCCATGCTAACCTCTGACCTTCCATTGAATCTAGGGTTAGGGCATCGTCTAACCTAGGGTTGAGACTAGAAGCTGGCGTGGATGAGGTTTAGATCCCGTGGATTGGGTATCTAAGAAAGGCATGGCTTTTCCAGGATCCCGGAAAAGCGAGGCTTTCAGTAAAGTGAAGCTACTTTATGCATGAAGCTTAAAGTTAGGGCTAACTGCTAAAGATAGCCAGTGCTAGGCCTGTTATCTGCCACAGCCCCTAGCTGATCTGATTCTCTGCAGTAATTCTCAATTCCATTTTGTTAAGTTGCAACTGCTGCAGCCCACAAATCAGATTTGAATCTGCTCCTATATCATTCAAGGATTAGCAGTCTCTCCTTGGTGTGTTTCTTCCGTTGGAACCCATACTTGCTTTGTTCATCATGTTCCAGGAAGCCAGTGGGAGTAATCGTAACCCTACACTTGCCCATTCTTCGATTGAACATGAAGATGAAGTTATGTCCAAACTTCAGCCCCCTAAAGTTTTTATAAAAGAAATTCATCATCTTCAAGAAGCATTGAAGGCTTCTCTAGTGTGTAAAGCATAGAACCATCCAACAGCAGTTTGGATAAGCAGCAGCAGGGGTGATACGGAAGAAGAAATTCATCATCTTCAAAAAGCATTGAAGGCTTCTCTAGTGTGTAAAGCATAGAACCATTCAACAGCAGTTTGGAGAAGCAGCAGCCGGGGTGACACAGAAGACCAATTCAATCAGTGGCTGAATTATGACAAATATTCAAAGGGATGGTCAACCCCATCGAGTCATGGATGGGCAGTATAATTTTGAGCCAGTCATCATATAGTTAAATGACCACCATTTTGTTGATTGGGTGGATGTTTTCCCGATAAAGAAAAAGTTGTCTTTATCAATTTTGTCCACATAAGAAGTATAACTATTTTATGTCCAGGTTAAAGTCTAGTTTTGCAACTACTTGGCTTCCCTGGATATTCATAGTTTAGCCATGGACTTGGCTGTTCCTGTTACTTCTCTTCACAAAGCATATCCACTTGCTTGGTAATTTGTTTGTTGCATTGGAACTCAGCTGACTTGCAAATGCACAGATCAACAACAAATCACAGCAGCTCTAGATACTTTGAATTTCAGGTTCAAACTAATACTTGAATGCTGGAAACTCATTCGAGTGAAGGTCAGTAACGATTTAGCTAGGAAAGCAGAAAGAGAGGGAGAGAAGAGCACACAGCACACGAGGGGGCAGAAAGAAGGATTTTATTACAGCAAGATACACTACCCATGACTCATGGGCACCCCTTGTCACCCCATGGAACGCAGCCCAGCAAAAATCGGGGGAATCCACCACTACATTCTAGACGAAAAACATGGTTATCTCCTCCATTCAACTAATTGATTAGGTATTGCATAGAGTATTTGTAGTCATTGACATGAATCATGAGATGTACAATATCCATTTCACATGACATGATAAAATATATCATACAACCACACATATGCATATCCTTGGCCTTGTAGAGTAATGGGAAGCAATTGTTCCTTCGGTGTAAATAATCCCGCCACCTAACAATTAAAGGTCAATGAAAAACTCCTACAATCCAAAGGTTATTTGAAAAGGCACTTTGAAAACATCTTCAAGCACTTCTTAACTCGATGGTATTTGCGCCTCAAATCCATGCAGCTTACAAGAATTGCTCCGTTTAACTATATTGTCTCTCAAAGTACTTTGGGGGAGAGAGAGACTGAATTTGAATCTTCAAAAGATGCCAACTATGGGATTATGGTGGACCACCATACACATAGGTGTTGTAAAACACTGCAAGAATCAAGATGCATGTCAATGAGTTGGAAGGCCATCCTTCCAAGGATCAGATGCCATTACAACTGACCTATCCATGGGAATCATTCCTAAAATGGGTATTGGATTTCATCAATATATTCAAAGTGTCCATGCAACTTGGCAAAAAACATACACTAGGGTGATGCGATCAATTGTGTCACTCAATAGGCCAAAGCAAAATCCCTGAGGGACAACATAGCCCAAAGCACTACATCTTACCTAAGAATTCCATCTATAGATTTGGGTGTGCCATTGAAATCATGTCCAAAGGGATTTCATTCTTTAATTTGGTCATTAACATCATGAAAAGGAACTCCTAATCTAGCACAAGAAATAAATAAAGGAATAAAGATGATCAAGCTACCAGGAGTCTTGGAAAGATTTCTTCATTCGTTGCACAGCCCTGCTTGGCGGGGATTGGATGGACAATACTAGGGCGGTCTTTACCTCGGCGCAACTTAGGGTTCCTTCCCTCTTATGGATGCCATCTTGAAAGCCTACTTCCCCTCTACCTTTCTATTGAGTCCATTCAGCATTGTTTATGGAGGTGGCCTTTTCAGCTCAACCTGCTTTACTAGCTCTTTTCAATGAGCAAGTTGCTTGCCCTCTCACGATATTTTGTTTTTCATGCTGTACATCATGTATTTCTACCATGATCATTGAATACTTAATAGAAGTCTTTTCATTGAAAAAAGATATAGATGATCAAGCTGTTCCTTTTCTTTGCACATTGGGTCACACTTGTTACCCTTAATAATCATCTAATGGCCTGATTTCCTTGGGGTGAAATTAGGCTTCGTGTCATTTGTGGGTATGGACAGGCCCCAAGAGGGAGAAGTGGTCATTATTCAGTTTGACCGGAGCTTTTGGGCTCTCCTCTAATTGTGATAGCAAAGCACAACGTTACCATGATGAGGCTAGGGTATCCCCTCTCATTCGTCTGGATTCAAATGTTGTTCCTGACACAATTGCTATTCAAACTGAAACTTTTCAGTCAAAATCACCAAGATAATTTACCTCCATCAATGAGTAGAGTTCGTAGATCTAACAAACTCTATCACTCCTGTTAAGACATGACTAATACCACAACACACTTTCAATAGCAGACAGAGGTTGGAGAACCTGCACTCTAATACCAATGTAAGTCTCTATATATGCTTGGACAGAATTATTAAACTGAGACAACTTCATATGCAGCGCACACAAGGCACGTATTCGGAAGCACACCAGGAGTACATGCAATGTAGTAGACAAGAATGCATCACATGCGTGGAGTAAATGCATCATGTTATGCATCCAGCTCTCTGTCATTAACTAACCCTCTGCAGAGTGCAGACCCATCGTTCAATGGTTGCAGGTCTACATTTCAGAATAACCTGTAAGCAGTCTGTGCAACCCAAGAACACCAGAACAATGAGCATTGCATTGAAAACACTAGCACACAATTTCTACTTGAAAGTCTTGTGCCATTACCTACACCAATACCATCCAGCAGTACCAGGTATGCTCCATGAACAAGAGCTATATACATCCCAATGCTTTCCTCTCCAGTGTTTATGAAGATGATCCAAGACAAAAGGTCCCTTACAGTAAGACAACTTCCACCATGCTGTTGTTGAAACCACTGTTACAAGACAACCACAAAAGGATCAAAGGAGAAAACCTAAAATACAAAACACAAACCCTTTACAAACATGGTGTTCCATATTGAAAACTATCCAAGTCTATCAAGCCTAATTTTTCATGCAACACGCATGCCTGTAAAAACACATCCTCTAATATGTATGCAGTGTGACTTTATAACAAACTACAAAATACAGTACAAGGAAGATCCCACTACAAAGGCCTATCAAACAGAGAGCGACTCTACCTTCCAGAAGTTCAGAAGAGGATCCACCAAAGGAGCAAGACAAGGTCTTGAGAACCTGTTTGACAAGGAAAGGACTACCACCTCAGACAGAGAAAATTGAAATGTTTTTAAAATCCAGATATGAAGTACCTCTTCTTTGTCGACTTAAAACAGAAACTCACCGTGCAACAATGATGTTTCTCAAGTCCTTCTCGTCAGTAATAGAGGGAACCCAAATTTCAGTAAACCGATTTCGTAGGGCAGGAGAAAGCTCCTTCTTCCCAAAGTCTCCACCTGGGTTCATTGTGGCCATTAATAAGAACTTGGGATGTGCTACAAGCTCCTCAACATTGGAGCCTCCCTTCTCTGCAAGCACCTACAAGACAAGAATCCATTTCGTGAACTCTAAAAAGTTGAATACAACTGCACAAGTACTGATCTATTGTATAAAGTCACAAATGTCACACCCACAAATGCATATAAAACAAAAACTAATTTATTAAGAGAGATCAAGGGAAAGCCTTAGTCACACCAGGACTAGTGGCTGTGGGGAGGGGAGAAGACTGAGAAAATACTCACCACTTTCATGAATAAAGCTCTAGAGGATCGTTTCCCTCCAGAATGCAACTCAAGAGGATGGTCATGCTTCACAAAGGAGGGGGCAGCAATATCACAAAATACTACAAAACAATTATGGTAAGCAGCCTAATGGCCAAACTGTACAGCACCAGCATTGAGCAGAAAATCAGCCGATGGGCAAAGATACAAGGAATCAGGGCACGGTCTGATGTGGATGAACTTGCTAGCCTTTTCAGCCATCTCCTCACATTGTCCTCTGTGATTGGTATTATGGGTGACCTTGCTTCCCGCCCGTGGTGAGTATTTCCTCAGTCTTCTCCCCTCCCCACAGCCACTAATCCTGGTGTGACTAAGGCTTTCCCATTTGCTAGCCTTTTCAGCCATCTCCTCACATTGTCTATGATTGGTATTACCGGTGGCCTTGATGTCGCATGTATGAGTGCCTTTGTCTGCCTTGATAGAGCATGCATGAGTGCCCTTGTCTTCCCTGTCTCTTTTGTAGAGTTCTTTGACAATCTGTAGCATACCTTCCCAGGTGCTTCCCGCCCTAATACTTGCTGCCATGCAGCTTCTGGAAAAACTTTCTAGGGTTGTGTTTAAGCTCCTCGACATGTTTGAGCTGTTTGTTCCAGAGAAATCCTCTTTTTTTGCTCCTTACTGCCAGTTTATATGCTCTAGCCTTGTACTCTTTTCCAGCTGGCAGCTGTATGCGCTGTTTTCCAATCATTATGTGCTGTTCTGCATTTCCGGTCATGCCAGTTGTTGCAGGGCATGTCTATGCTGTTTCCCTTACTTTTTGTGAAGCATTTAGGGGCTGTTTCCTGCAGTTGTGCTGTCATGCATTTACTCATTGCTTGGCAAGTGGGAGGCATTTGCCAATGTGACAATAATGTTTAGTTCCCTTTCATAGATGTGATCATTTTTAAAATCCATTCTCAGCTTAGAAAGGGGGGTTGGGGGGTTTGGTTTGCCAGTCAGGGTATTCAGATGGACCATCTCCCCCCTTTCCAATACAGCTTGGATGCCCTTGATCCCCTGGTCCCACGCGAGGAATCAACCGTATCATAGAATTGGATCTACTCTAGCTTTACACGTCACAGACTTGCGGAAGAGCTCCCCACCAAGGCCTAGTTCTACAGCGAACATTTCTTGAGAGTATCAAAGGATGGAGTGATCATCAGACCCCAACATCTAGAGGGCAGACGAGTTTCCTATGCATCGAGGCAAGGAGAGCCACAGGCACGCCTAGAGAGCAGTAGATATGTAGGTTATGCACTTTGGCGGAGGTGAAGACAAAGAAGCATTTCCTATGCACCTGCCCAGTTTGCTATGAGATCCAAGGACGGTACCAATATCTCTTTCAGGAGGGTCAACCTCTCTCCCGGCTGGTTCACTTTCATAACCAGGCCTATGTTGGTTTCTATCGGATGAAGATACACCACCACAAAGAGACTCCACCGCATCAGATCGGACAGTGAGAGGTGATAGTGCAACGAGAGACTGGTCACTGAAATAGACCGACCTAGCGACACGTCACAAATTTCTATGCATTCAAATTTGCCCCCGAACATAGTGGAGTAGAGGAAGACGAGATAGCAGACATGCGAGCAGCATGGATTGGTGGGACGAGACGACAAGGAGTGATGGATCCAGAGATATAGGGGCCACACACGATGCCGAGGTGTACCAGCGCATATATCATGGAGGCCCAGCCCATCCCATCTCTACTCAGAGCAAACCGCCCAAGCCAAGGCATCACACTCAATATGGCCCACCAAATACTGAGGTCATGGAGACCATGCCCCCCGCCACAATGAGAGACTACCCAACAAACACAGATACGAGATCTCTTCGCAGCTCAGAGGAGAGCCACCATGGCACCAAGCTATGTATTTTGATTTTTGAGACTGAGTACTAGTTTTCAGCAAGGGCCTTAACGAGCCCTTTGCTTCAGCACACGGTGGCTTGTATGACTTACCCTTGGATTGTACTTTGTCTCATAGGTCCATGAGGCCTCGCGATGATAATCATCTCCCTCCCTTCCCCCTCCCTCCCCCAGCCCCCTAGCCTCTGCTCCCAATCCAAGAAAACCGCCCTGCAATTTACTTCTTGCTCCCGGCCTACCCCCATCCTTGTGATCTGCTCCCTTCCCCCAGCCAGATCCCCCCTTGCATTCCAGCAGTCCCTAGGAGCCCTTTTCCTGCCAAAGCCTATACTAGGCTTGAGAATGCCCCTCAAGTATACCAGAAAGATCCCGTGCTACGATATGTGCTAATTTTCCCTCAAAAACCAGCAATGCTTGGCTCAACAAGGCATAAACCCTGCAAAGTGGCATGAGGGCCAACAAATGCAAGCAATGGAACAGGAAAAGAACTCCCAATGCAAGCAATAACAAAACCGAAAGTTTACCAAAACCCAAGCAAATGGGCTGCGAAATGCCTTCAAAAAGAGCTCAAGGATGAGCTCTCCCACTAATTATATGTGCTTTCCTTTGAGCTTGCTTGCCTTGGCAAGCATTAAATGAATGATTTTTATCTCTGTTTTGAAAAAAACAGCAAGCCCCCAACTGAATGGACTAAAAATGCACCTGAAGGTGCAAAATGTGAGCTGTCCTTGCACAATACTGCCTGAGACAGGTTCAAAATAGCAAGGAGAAGGTTCCAGAAGCTCCAGAACAGTCCCGTGAGTGGTAGAAAAGCTTCAAAACAGGAAAACAGTCCTGAAAACCACTTAAAAAAGCATATCCATCCCTACAAAACACCTCGAAAAGTGTGTCCAGCCCTCAAGAAATAGGCGCCGAACCTAGGAATAATTGCTGCATTCGAAAAACAGCAACAAATCCACAAAAACCACGTTCAGCTGGATCTTTTTTTCGAAAACGGGTCCAACATGAGGTTGCCCAGCCGAGAAAAAGCCCCCAAAGTGCTCAAAAAGAGGCACCGAGCCTCTAATTTGCAGTAGGAGGCGGTGGCTGATCCAAACCAAGTCAAAATCAGCAAAAAACCCTCCGAAAACTAGTTGCCCAAGTCCAGAATAGCGCTTCTAACTCAAGAAGAGGCGCCCAAGCAAGAGGACCCTGTAGGAGGTGGCTGCCAGCAAAAACGAACTGCTCTTCGCAAAAAAAGTGAAGTTTTTCGCGACGGACTCGAAGCTAGAGGGTGTGGAAGGCACAGGGAGAGCTGTGGGTACAAGGGATAACCTTACCACGCTTGCCATTCTAGCTTTCAACGATGGCCACGAATTCTTTAAAGTACTAAAAGGTCTTAGACTTCTCCTTTAAGAAGTATATATCTATATGAATCCAAGAACATGTCTAAAAACACAACACAGTGCAGTTTCAATCTCATGATAGTCACAGATAAGGTTCAAAACCATAAGCTCCATCACGCATAGTAGGGACTAGCTACTATGGCATCCCCATTGGCGTCATCAACGCCCAACAATGAGCGTAGACCATATTATAAACATATGCTCTCACACATACAAATCCACACACCAACACATACTTGAGCATCCATTTATACAAAGTCTTCGTACTGAGTTTCTATCGGCACTCAGGAGGTGAAGGGAAGACTCAGCCATGATGAAGTATATCCATGTCTTCCTGGAAAAATCGTCTCCTTTAAGAAGTATATCCATGTACTCCTGGAAAAATCATCTCCGGATGTCACGTAGTAAACCTTACCTCCTGCTAGTTTGATATTCAAAGGACCTCATAGGTCAAATCTATCAGTTCAACGATATCTTTATCCTTGAACCTTTCTTTGGGAACTTTCATTGTTGTACTTCGCTAGCTACAACTTCTTTAGAATTACTAGTTTGGCGCATAACTACATTATTGGTGTCTTTACCACTAGGTTTAGGCCCACGTTCAGCTCTATCTATCATTTTCTTCACTAGTCGAGCTTCCCACAATGAAAGCAAGGTCCTTTCTTCTTCAGGTCATTCTAATCATGATGACCTTCATTATCATGTTCACCCTGCTTTGGTTAAGGGCAGAATCGATGTTTTTGATTTTGTCTTTTATTTTTAGCCATAAAGGCTGTATCATACCAATTAACTAACTTTTCTCTCCCTTCTGGTTTCCTTACTGATGAGATAGCCATGTAGCTGATTTAATGTGGGAGTTGCTCTCAGTATGAGAGCATGGTGACAAAATTATCCTACGATTCTAAAAGGCTTTTGAGAAGAAGATCGACTACTTTTTTATCATGCATCTTCTTACCATGCTTGCTAGTTGATCTATCAGGTCTTTGAGCTTATCCAAATGTTTGAACCTCTCGCATTCTAAGCCTACTAAGCTGTATTTTTATGAGTAAGGCTTTCTAACTACTAGCCGCACATGTGGTTTGCAAAGTCTTCCAAGCTTGAGTTGGTGTTTTCAAGTTTCTGACAAGAAGGATAATTTATCCTTGATGCTCAAATTTATGCGAGTATGAGCATGTTTGCTATTCTCATTATAACTTCTGAAATTCTCCCTTGGACATTTTTCAGTCCCATCAATAATACCCCACAACTTTCGAGCTCTGAGATTATTCTCAAGCTTTAATTTACAGACCATCCAACCTGACACTCTCAAGAAGGGGACATTCACTAGTTTGACTCATCATGCCTTAACTGGCATATCACACAGACTATGTGTACTTGCATCTGATTGGCTGCCCTAGAAAGAAAGAAAGAAAGAAATTTTATTAAAAATCTTCGAAAGACCAAAGGGTCTATGAGACTAAAAGAAACTTGAAACAATGATCTGAAGGGCTGAGCCGTTAAGCGGGCATCCACACCCATGATAAATACAAAAACAATGGAGAGTCCGTAATCATGATCATAACGGCACCAATACATAGAGAGAGACAAACTCTCTAAGGCGAGGTGTCAATCCTGAAAGGGGGGCGTCATTGCCATCTAAGGCTGCTGTGGTGGCTAAAAACCTGTGATGGGGCACTGGCGACGGTTGTTGGCGTGTGTGGCCCGCTATGGTCTCCTAGCAATGGCCCTACCGAAAATGAGAGCCAACGTCACCCATGTGGATCTCATCTCTGATCTAGTGAGCATGGAGCAAAGGTCTCCCAATCTCATCTATGCCTCACTCCGTTGTGGTCTCCTAGCTGGCCCTACGGCAAACAAGTGCCATTGTCACCCCTGTGGGTCTCATCTCTAGTCTGTGAGCATGGCGGGAAGGTCTCCCAATCTGATCCGCGCCTCAGCCCCCTAGAACATCTCTATCATCAGGTTGTTGGCAAGCTGCTCTGGCTCATTCACACTCGTCCGGATCTTTCTTACTCAGTTTCCATTCTCAGTCAGTACTTTAATGAACCCAAGCACACTCATTGGCATGCATGTATTCGTATCTTGCAGTTCATACATGGTACTTACTCTTATGGTTTACATTTCTGACCAGGACTAACACTACAGGGATACATTGATTCCGACTGGGCTGGCAACCCGGACAATCGCCGTTCTCATGGCAGCTACATTTTCTCATTCAGCTCGGCACCTGTTTCTTGGTCCAGCCGTAAACAAGAAACTGTTGCTAGATCTTCTACTGAGGCTGAATACCGGGCCTTGTATGATTGTACCACAGAGGCCATATATCTCCGGCAGTTTCTAGCAAAGCTACACTTTCCTTGTACTGAACCAACAATCCTCTACGTCGACAACAAAAGTGCCATCGCTCTCGCCGGCAATCCCATTTTTTCCAACCGCACCAAACATGTTGGCGTACACTTTCATTTTACTCGCGAGCAAGTGGAATTGGGTACTATTCGATTGGTATATGTTCCAGCTGTCAATAATCATGCTGACATTCTTACCAAGCCGGTTAACCGACCTATTCTTGAGCATCTTAGCCCACGGCTTGGGATTGGTGTACCGCCTCCTTCTCCTTAGCAGTATTTGTGTACTTGTGCTTAAGGAAGTGAACAAATCCCCTGCGAGGGCACTCCTTAAGTACCTCTTTTTTTGTACTTTCTGATTGTACCATCACTACTGGGCATTTAGTGAAGATGAAAACCTACTTTGTAGGCATCTCCATCTAAATGAAAACCCTCTTGTTTAAAAAAATTTTTCCTTTTTTTTTTTTTTAAAAGGCTAATGAAGAAGATAGATCACCCCTGGAACTATTTCACCCCTGGAACAACTCTTTGCTTCTCCCTTCTACATTGGACATTGAGAGGGGGTGTTAAGCCAGGCAATCTCCAACTCTAGAGGACAGGATAATCAAAGGCCAAACTAGCACAAAGGTCAGATAAAATACAGGTAAAAGGCCACAGGTGAATCTCTGTCAAGACGAAAATCAAAGCCAAAATACTCTGTTAAAACCTCGTCAAAACAGGCACCAGAAGAGCCCAGAATCGGAGGCCAAAACTGGCCAAAATCTGGCCGACCAAAAACTGGCCGACCAGACTGGCCAGGTCGGCCAAAATCTGGCCGACCAGACTGGCCAGGTCGGCCAGATCTGGGCCGACCAGCTGGCCGACCAGCTGGTTGACCGACTGGCCCTTCCCTACTTAAAGGGGGGGAGCCTAGGTGCTCATATACAGCTTCTGCTCCTGAGGTCCCTGCACACCCTGAGCTCCTGCCTCCTTCTTGCCTCCTTCCTGCCTCCTCTCTGCCTCTCCTTCCTGCCTCCTAGCTGCCTCCTCTCTGCCTCTCCTTCGTGCCTCCTGGCTGCCTTCTCTCTGCCTCTCCTTCCTGCCTCCTGGCTGCTCCATCTTCTCCTCCAGATCTGCCCCAACTTCTCCTCCAGATCTGCCCCAACTTCTGCTCCTACTTCTGCTCCAAATCAGCCACAACTTCTTCTCCATCTACTGTTCTTTTTGCTCCAGATCTGCAGCAAACCTTGCATCCTGAGGTCCCTGCACACCCTGAGCTCCTGCCTCGTTCCTGCCTCCTGGCTGCCTCCTCTCTGCCTCTCCTTCCTGCCTCCTGGCTGCTCCATCTTCTCCTCCAGATCTGCCCCAACTTCTCCTCCAACCTCTGCTCCAGATCTGCCCCAACTTCTGCTCCTACTTCTGCTCCAAATCAGCCACAACTTCTTCTCCATCTACTGTTCTTTTTGCTCCAGATCTACAGCAAACCTTGCATCAGTTTGCTGTCCCAGATCTGGTTCAGTTCCAACTTGTGGAGCTAGTGCAGAAGTCCACTACAGTTGGCTGCCCTGGAGGACTGATGTTTGCTCCCTCCAAAGCTTCTCTCTGATACCTTCTCTTGTATTGAGTTCCTTTGGTGATATATATTTCTTCTTCAGCTATCATTAGTCTTCAGTGTTGTTTTATTTGTCTCCAAGAACTTTCTTTATACCTCATACTTAATTTCTCGTAGTTAGGCATAAAAACCAGGGTAAGATGAAGTCTGGTTAGCTTGCTTCCTTTTTTGATGAAGCAACCTCTCTTGTTGCAAATATTAAACTCTTTCAAGGATGGAAGATGGAGATGGAGACAGTAGTGGCTTTGATGGTGATGGCCAAACTGGTCACCATCACTACCCTTCCTTCCCGCAGCTAGATTCCAACACACCTTTTGGTCTGCATGGTACAGTTGATGATCCCGAGGCTCAAAGAGAAGGTCATGTCGGTGTACGGACTGGTCGAGCTAAAGATTTGCTACCACTTTCGCTCTTCGATGAGTTCTCAAACGACCAAGCTTTTCCTGCTCTAGTCAAGAAGCAAAGCATGTCTATTGCTACTGACACGCGCTTCTTACATTCACCGCGTAAGGGAGCATCATTCTTTGGCAGTCGGGGAGGGGTAGAGGAGGAGGCTCGTCCCTTCTACTCCCATGCAGCTCAGAAGCCACGGGGTGGGCTTCTTTAGCCTCCCCCCTGAAACGTGTTTTACTGCTGGCTTTACCCATCCATATGGGTTTACACCAAGCCCCTCCTGTTAGCTCTCCCTAATACAGTAGAGGAGTTAGCAACCCCTTTGCAGAGAGAACGAGCTCAAAGTTCCAAAATACCTTAGCAAGTCTTTTTTATACCTCTCTCTAAAGTTTAAAGCGCCCCTAGCTCTTCTATTCTTCTTAGAGGGCTTCCCCGTGTATGCTAGTGGGACTGGGATAGCCCCAAGAGCAGGCAAGTCTCATGGCACGGCCCCATGGACGGGTGAGCATGCTGGGCTAGCATTGCAGCTCCAGGCCAGCATCCTGAAATCTCAGGATTCTAGCCCAGCATTGAAATGCCCAAGCATTCTCATTGGCCCAAACAACCTGACAGCCATGGGATTGGATGTGTCAGCTTGCAAAACCTCCCTTGAGCCTCATTAAATGAGACTTCAATCTTGTTTCTTGTGTGGACTGCCTACACATGTGGTGAAAAGTTGTCCCTTGAAAAGGGAAAATCCCAAACTAGGTCACCTTCGGTTAGTTACCCCTCTGCTTGGACCTTCGTGGCCTCCCCAAAAACCACTACGTCGAGACTGCTAAGTCTTTAGAGAGCTAAGATTACTAGAAGACCCTGGGAAAGGTAAAACCTGTCTAACCTGGTTTCTCTATTGTACTCACACAATTGACTGTTGCACCAAGTGAAATCCGCCTCTAGACATGGATCCACCAACTGCTAGTGCTCTTTGAGGTCCTCCCAAGCTTCAAGCTTAGAGCCTCTAATAACAATGCCCTTCTCCAACCATCTATCTCTCGTCCTTTCTATCATATTGAAATCTCCCATAGCAAAACAATTGCCATCTACACACAACATAAATTCCCATAATACCTTTCTATCTGCTGCTGCATTTGGGGCATACACTGAGATTACTACAAATTTATTCCATTTGATGAAGTATTTGAGAAGCACCCATCTGTTTTGACCATTTGTGACTACTTGGGTGACTCCTCCATTGAAGTGAGAAAGGACTCCAATAGTCGTCTCTCCCTTCCCTTCCACGTGAGAAGTATAATACCAGACTAAAGTTTTCAATCCACTCTCTAGATTGACTCCACAAACCCTGACCTCTTGTAATGCTAGAAAAGTAAGGGAAAGTGAGTTAGCTCGCAACCAGTGAGAAATCTCCTCTCCTCTTCCAAGGTCCATCAACCCTCTAACACTAAGAGTCAAGAAGGAGACTGATTTACCTAACATTCCTTTTTTGCCCCTTCTTGGCCCTTGGGTTGGGGCTATTCACCTGTGTATTAGTAGCTTTAGATTGCCTCCGATAGTTTGGGATAATGCCTTTGTTGAGGGCACTTTTGTTGCAGATGCTTGGGCTGTTGCAGTTGAGAATACTCAAAAACTTCTCAAGACAGCTAGAAAGAGTAGAGCCAAAATTAGAGCTCAAAGAATGGACATGATTCAGAGAAGGATTAAGAGATTAGAGCAGCAGGCTAGATCAGGAGATTTAGATGCCCAAAGTGATTTGTTAACTGCTAAAAAAGAGCTCAAAAAACAAGAACAAATTAGATTGAATGACACCGAGGTGTATTATAGAGAGTGGGGGCAGGCAATATTGATAGGCCAACCAAGGAAACTTTTAAAATTATTCAAAGCAAAAGAGTCAATGAGGACATCCCATTGTTGAAAAAGGCTAAGGGCACTTTGGTCTCATCACAAACGAGAATATTGATTTGTCACACAGTCATTTCCAAGCACTCCTCTCTTTTGCAGTAACTCCAGATGAAGAGGTCTAGAGAGCCAGAGAGTTGTGCCAAGTTGTAAGAGACAAAGCTGTAGAGAGGCTTGACATGGTTTATTTAGAGAAGCCTTTTACCATTGAAGAGCTGAAGGAAGCAATCACAGTGATGGCAGATGGAAAAAATCCAAGAATCCAAGGGTGCCCTCCCCTCTAATGCTAATGGAGGAATCATCAAGCTCATCCCCAAGGAAGGCTCTAAGGATGAGCTTAGGAATTGGAGACCTCTTACAATGCTTAACTATAGTTCTTAGATATTTGCTAAGACTATGGCTCTCAAGATCCAAAGAAAGATGAAAGATTGGATTCTTCAAGAACAGAAAGGATTCATAAAGGGGCGTCACCTATTGGAGGCAATCATAAATATTTGGGAGGGGTGTGAATATGCCAAGGAAACTAAACAAGATATATGCTTCCTAAAGATAGACTTTGATAAAGCTTATGACAGGCTAGAATGGGACTTTCTCATACAATCCTTACAAGATAGGGTCTCGGTTCCTCATTTATTTCTTATGTCAAACTATTGCTCACTAATGCATCAGCCAAGATATGTGTTAAAGGAGACATGAGCTCCCCTTTTCCTTTGAAGAGTCAATTAGGCAAGGCTGCCCTTTTGCCCCCCTCCTCTTTGCAATTGCAGCTGACTCTCTTGGGTGGCTTCTCAGGAGTCAGATTCAGGAAGGTAACCTTATAGGGATTGAACTCATGTATGGTAGGCAGTTAGTGTGTCAACAATTTGCTGATGACACCACACTTACCCCCAGAAATACTGAGCAAGATGTTAGATGCATTATGGATTGTCTAGACATCTTCTATAAAGCATCTGGGTCTAGAGTTAATCATACAAAAACAGGTTATGACACCCTTAGTGGTAAGGAGCAGATTTATTTGCAAAATCAGGGATGCCACTGGATTAACAAAGGCATTGTTTTTAGGCTGTTGGGGATACAACATGGGATCTGACATATCCATGAAGCAAAGGTGGGATTGGTTCATAAATAGGTTTGAGAAGAGGATTGACAAGTAGAGGGGATTTCAGGCCAATCTTGCAGGAAGGAGGCTGGTGCTCAACCATTGCATTTATCCTGTCTCTTTTTTAATCTTTCATGTTGGACACCTTCCAAGGCTGGTCTAGACAGAGTTTGCAGGTCTTTCTTGTGGGGACGTAACTCCAAAATCTCTAAAGTAAGGTGGTCTTATTGCACTAAGCCTAAGAAAGAAGGAGGGCTAGGGGTCACGAATATTGCTATGGCAGCCAGAAAGCTATCTGCAACCTAGGTTATCAATTTTTTTCTAAATCCAGAGTGTGATTGGGCTCAACTTTTGTTGAGGAACATGAAACAGATCAGGCTAGTTAAGACCCTCAAATGGAAGAACTTTCCCTTACTATCTACTATTTGTAATCCTGAACCCTGTAAAGCTAAGGGTAGTGCACTGTAGCAATCTATGTGGAGAGCTTTTGAGGAGGTAAAAGTGTTCTTATAGTTTTTTGGTAAAGGAGGCTTTATGGCCTTTATGGCTAATGATTCCATTTGGGTCTCAGCTATCTTTAGAAATGCTCAACTTGCTAAGGAACAGTTTGCTCTGGCTTGTGCTTTGTTCAAGAAAGGATTGCAGACTTGGGGCCAACTCTGGAACAGGGAGCAATTAAGGCGGAAGACTTGGCAAGAGATTAGGAGAGAGTTTGCTTTAACTAATCAAACCCAGGCTCTGATTTTAAGCAGGATGGAACTAGGAAAGGGGGTTCTATATTAATTTTTTACAAGGAGTTAGCTGGATAGGAAGCTCTTCAATCCTCCCTATACCACTCCTATTGCTCACACGGATGACCTATTTAGAACCCTGAACACTAGATGGTCTTTGCAGGACAGTAGGGGAAAATGGTATGATAGGTTTGGCAAATTACGGATCCAGCACGTCCCTAAAAGATGTCCTGCCTAGCTTGGCTCATCCTACACAAAGCTGTTTGGAGCAATGTAAGAGGACTCGGGATAGGGCAGGGAGATGGGAAATGTAGAAGATGCCCTGGTGTTCTTCAGGATATTTTTCACTTGTTTGTTGCTTGCCCTCATGCTAGAAAGGTTTGGAAGTTCATTCAGATTGAATGTGGGGAGCCAGTCAACTAGAAGGCTATTTTACTAGGGGATGCATTCAAAACCAAGTAGGAGGCAAAACTTCTGCTGCTGCTAGCCAGGGTGAGCTGCTGCTCCTCCCCGCTCTCTCCCTTGCTGCCCCCTCCCTTCAGCCCCTCCCTCTGCCTCAGCCTCTCCCCTCCTCCCCCTTCTCTCCCTCTCAGCCTGCCCCCTCACCTCTCAGCCCGCTGCCCCCTCCCCCGCTCGCTCTCAGCCCTGCTCCCCCGCTCCCTCTCAGCCCGCCCCCTCACCTCTCAGCCCGCTCCCATCTCCCCCGCCTCTACCCTTCCCCCCGCCTCCTACCTCCCCCTACCCTTCTTCCGCCTCTACCCCCTCCCCCCGCCTCTACACCCTCCCCCACCTCTACCCCTCCCTCGCTTCTACCCTTCCCCCCACATCTACACCCCTCCCCTCTACCCACTCCCTACCTCCGCCTCTACCCCCCATCTCTACTTCCCTCTCCTCTACCTCCTTCTCCCTCTCCCGCTCAGCTGCCCCCTCCCCTCTCAGCCCGCTTCCCCTTCCTCGCTCCCCCGCTCACTCTACCCTGCTCCCTCCCCCCGCTTCTCCCTCAGTCCTCTATCCCGCTCCCTACCCCTGCCTTTTTTTTCCTTCTTCCTGTTTTCTCCCTCTTCCTTCTCCCGCAGCATTTTTTTGGAGCGGAAGGAGGCCCCAAAATGTCAGAGTCGGCCTCCTCACCTCGATTGGCGATGGATATTCCGTCAGCCAATCCTACTCCACCTCCACCGGCCGTGAAAACTATTACTTTTTCTAAAGACGAGTTGCAGCAGATCAAGAAGGACGTAGAGATTGAATGCTCTACCACGTTGCTAGCATGCATCTTCGGGTCTCACCCTTCTAGATCCCAAGCCAGAGACTGGATGCTTGCGGCTCTCCCCCCAGACCTCACTCCACGATTGTTAGATGTTCGTCTTCTAGGACAAGGTTTTTTCCAAGTTGTTTTTGACACTCGAGGCTGCGAGCACTGTGCTCAAAGCTGAGTTTTTACACCTGGGACACAAGAAGATCTTCTTTGACGCCTTTGATATTGGTTTCGACCCAGTGGAGGCAGATAAGGAAATCTTTTCGCTCTTCATCAGATTTCCCGGGCTTTCCCAGGTTTACCATCAACTTCTTTCTGTTATTGGGGAGCATTTTGGTGCGGTTGCTGAGATCCCACCTCTCCCTGGGTTGCCATTGACTGCAACAGAGGCAACCAAGGCTGATGGGGTACCTAGAGTTAGGGTCCTCTGTAAGGATCCTAACCTCACAATGGACCATGTTATGATCCAACACCCGGATGGTTCCTTTTTTCGCCAGAGAGTAGAGATTGCAGGCAAGCAGGACCAGTGCAAGATATGCATGACCATTGGACACTTTGCCAAGGATTGCCCCAAGAAGAAGAAAAGGGCCAAGAAGCCCTCTGGTACAACTACCACCCCACGGCCTCGACAGGGGGGTGGTACAGGTCCAATACACGCTCCTCCACCTCGACAGGGGGGTGATACAGGTCCTGCACCTGCTCCTCCACCTCGACAGGGGGGTGATACAGGTCCTGCACCTGCTCCTCGACCTCCGCATGGCGGTCCTTCTCAAGATGGTGGTGGTACAAATCCAACACTTCCTCCTCGGCCTCGACAGGGAGGTGGTACAGGTCCAACACCTGCTTCTCGACCTCCACTTGGCGGTCCTCCTCAGGATGGTGGTTTAGCTCCTACTGGCCAGAGTGCTCCTCCACGAAGCGCTCCTTTAATACCGCCACCTTCTACCTCAATTGCCTCACGACCTTCTACCTCAGGGATACCCAACGCATTCCCGTGCGTTCCGGTTCGTGTGCAAATCGCTCCTTCAGTTCACGAGGGTACACTAGTGGACTCTACTTCACCTCGGGCTGTCCCTCCAATCTCACCTCGCACAGTCCGAGACGTTGAAGCTTCGACCTCCTACCCGGTTGCAACTTCTCCCCTAGACACTCTCCTTGAGGCAGTAGAGGTCTCCGCAGCTGGGCAAACACAGGATCGAGAGCAGTCCTCACTTCCTCCCTTGGATAGGGGGAAGGGGATAGTTTACACTATTGATCTTCTTCCCTCAGAAGGGATACTTCACACTCCAGTGTCTAGCTTCAGCCCTGGCAGATGCTTCAGATTTCCCAGAAGAGGAGTTTGTGCCCTCTATTTTTGGTGAGTCAGTGATTGGGTTTCCTGTTGACAGGGCTGCTTCTTCAGGCGGCAGGGTTCTTTCCCCTGTTGATTATCCGCCACTTGGTTCCATTCCTTGCTCCTCGAGCAAGAGGTCTTCCCCTGTTGAGGGGTTCGTTTCCGCCACTAGGTCGGATAAGGTGTTCCACTCTACATCCTCCCGTCGATTAGGATTATTAGTTGGAACATACAGGGCCTAGGTGGCATCCCACATCGCCGCCGTAGACAGCTAATCCAAGATCAGCTTCATCCAGGTGTTACTGGGGGTTCCATTGATATCTTATCTATCTACGAGCACAAACTGGATTCTAGAGATTGTGCCAATTCAGGCAAGTTGCTTTCTAACCATACTTTTTGGTCGCCTGCCTTGGGCACCAAGGGGGGCACTTTTATTTCAGTTTCACAGTCGATTCTCCCCTTGGTTGTTGGACACGGAGTCATTATGCCCTCTAGAGCTCAGTGGATTATTCTCTTGATTGGAGGCCGTAAGGTTGGTTTCTCCAACATTAGAGGGGAACGTGTCATTATGTGGAAGGATTTGCTCTCCTGGGCCCCCATTGCGGATTCATGGGTGATTGGAGGTGACTTTAACATGGTTGAGTTACCGTCATACAAAAAAGGGGGTAGAGAAGGAGGATTTACTCTTTGCAGAGAGCAACTTGGGATGCCTTCCTTTTTCACTACTGTGGCAGAGATACTTGGTTGGACGATGCCTTTCTTATTCAGCCACAGTCCCTCCTGTTCTCTTGGTCGAACAGGAGGCAGCAGATGCCTATTCATGTATGCATTGATAGATTCTATATAGATGATTGGGCACTTGACAGAGGTGGATCGGTATGCATTGCTGCTAGGTTTTCCACTTCAAACCATTTTCCTGTTGTGCTGGCTATCTCAAAGCCTCACTTGAGAGGCCGGTCTGCCAGCATCAAGATTCCAGATGCCTTGTACACAGAGGAGGACCTTACAGAGGCAGCCCTGCAGATATGGGTTTCTCATGTCCAAGGTGGGCAGCCATTGCCATCACAGGTAGCTGCTGCCCTTTCAGGTATTAGCGACTTCTACCTCTCAGTTGCTTATACCAGGAGACGAGATATTCTCAGACGTGAGATTGGTGTTCGCCAGCAGTTGGCAGCTTTGCAGAGGGAAGAGCAGAAACGGCCTTCAGATGCTTGGATTCACGAGCACCTTGCTGTAGCAAGGGCTCATCAGCAGGTATTGCTTCATCAGAGAGCAGAGTGTGCCTTTCATGCACGGGAGTCCTTCTGGATTTAGATGGGTGGCAGAGTCAATAAACATTTTTTCTCTACTCTTGGCCCTAGACATAGTAGAGAGAGTGTATCCCAACTTATTGACTCACATGGGGTTTTACAGACAGATCCAGATGATGTCTTGCGCATAGCTTCAGATTTTTATGCCACCCTTCTTACTGCTGATCCTCAGACATGGGATAGAGAGGATGCTAGACAGGTTATTTGGCAGAACATCCCTTTGTTGGTGAAACCAGATATGCATGTTTTGCTTGATGTACCTTTCACCAACACAGAGTTCAGGACTGCACTTTCAGCCCTTCACAAGGGCAAGTACCTAGGTTCGGATGGCCTTACCCCCTCTTTTTTCATTGCATTTTAGGATATGATTGGAGACTACATTACTTCAGCCCTGCAAGGCATTTGGGACTCTAGTGAGATGCCCGGGTCACTTACAGATGGTCTCCTCCACCTTATCCCGAAAGGAGGTTGCAGAAATCTAGTGTCCCAGTGGAAGCCTATCACACTTCTGGGGACTTGTTACAAGATTCTAGCCAAGGCAATCAGCCTCCGATTGCAGCCCCTTCTCCCAGATCTTATTCATGACACTTAGACGGGATTTGTGCATGGCAGAAGCATTTTTGATAACATTTTCTCTTTCTAGGAAGCCTCAAAGTGGGCCATGCAAAGCGGCCAGAATCTAGCCATTCTACTTTTGGATTTTGAGAAAGCTTAGATTGGGGCTTTTTGGAGGGCACCCTTCTACGATTTGGCTTTACTGATGCTTGGATCAGAGGTGTTTCCTCTTTGTACAGATCAGCCCACAGCCAGGTACTAATTGGTGGGGTAAGGGGTGAGAGATTTCAGATTTCCAAATCAGTCCATCAGGGATGCCCCCTTGCTCCTTTTCTTTTTTTGTTCGTGGCCGAAGCTATGAGTATCTATGTTAGATCTCAAGCTGACATCTTTGGGCTGAGACTTCCCATTAGAAGGGAAGAGGAGTTACTTGACAGTGAGTTGGCAGATGACACAGCAGTTCACTTAGATGCCACTCCACAGACACTCACTTCTTTCAGGACAGCATTGGATTTATTTTGCTTGGCGACGGGGGCGCAGATAAATTGGCATAAATCCAATGGCTTTTGGATCAGTGATGAGGACACTCCAGTTCGAGGGCTTGACATTGGATTCACTTGGATTCAGAGGGGTGTGCCTCTCAGGTATTTGGGCTGCCAGGTCGGCTTGGATATTTCTTCCACGCAGCAGTTTGCTCCCGTGTTGGAGAGCATCAGGAGGAAGCTCCTTTTTTGGAGCTCAGCCAAGCTCGATCTTGCCTCTAGAGTTGTAGTGGTGAACCAGGTCCTCTTGGCCACGGCCTGGTTTGTTTGTTCTTGCTGGTGCCGTTCTAGGGACTGCATCACTCAGCTCAAGAGACCGATCAGAAATTTTCTTTGGAGTGGGCTTGATGGCACAGCAGATGCCTTAGCTAGGGTGGCTTGGGAGACCCTCATCCTCCCTACACAGGAAGGGGATCTCAATATTATTGATCCAGATTTACAGTGCAGAGCTTTACTATGCAAGATGGTGGTGCGGGGACTTATGCCAGGGCTAGAACCGTGGAAGGCCTTTCTTATTAGCAGCATACAGAGGTGCACACCTTCTTCATTACGAGACTAGATGAGCAGTATTAGGTGGATCTTCACCACAACACACCTCAAATCACCTTCGTCCCCTCTCATGGTTGCCATTCTGAAAGCATGGGCCAGTTTCAGGAGCACTCTTCGGAGGATTTCTCCTTCCTCTCGTGAAGAGATTGATAGGCAACCCATCATGTGGAATGACAGTATTTAAGATGTTCATGGCAGACCACTTGGTGCCTCACTTTACATGCAGTGGTCCACGTGGGAGAGGGGACCTGCATCATCTTTGGGGTCTTGGAAAGCTTTCCGCAGGCTTCCAGAGGAGACCAAATATTAGTTGACAGGACATCTCAGAGGAAGTGCAGGGAGGATCTTGCAGATTGAGGCAGCCCTTCTAGAGGATTGGGTAGACACAGATGATATGCCACTCACTTGCTCCACTTGGGCAGGTACTTTTACGAGAGGCGGTGTTCCGCTTCAGGTTTTGGCCTTTCGAGATGCATAGGAGGATGCTTTAGTTTTTAGTATGCAGGATGGTGGCAGATTGCTCAGATCCACAGGGGACATCTTGCTTGAGTCTGCTTTTCAACCTATCACGGTTGTAGGTCTTTTGGTGCAGGGATCAAATTCAGAGTGGTTCCTCGACCCAGACCCCCCACCGGGTCTTGGAGGCTTTGGCTCTACGGGGGAGTTCCCATTAGGTATTTGCAGTGGGACCCTGGAGAGTGGGAGTGGATTGACGCAGGGCATCGAGAGAAGAGCATCCCCTTCTTTCATTACACGGTCAGTAATGCCAAGAGATTTCAACTCAGTAGTAGAAGTTGGAGACCTTCCGCAGTTCCTCATTGGGAGACATTTGATATCACTGCGGATCTGCAGAGGTGTTTCTGGAGGAGACTCTGGAAATCCCACAGGAATAGAAAGATCACTCTCTTCTTTTGGCTCTCTATCCATGGTGGGATTGCAGTGAACCTTTGAAGATCCACGTTTGGAGCCGACCCTACTTGCCCTCGTTGCCTCTATGCTTCGGAGACTATTCAGCATTGTTTATGGGATTGCAGACAGGCGAGGATGATTTGGATGGGGGTAGCCAAGATTTTCAGTCACTTTGCAACAAGAGATCTCTCTTGACCCTCTGCAGGGTGTTCCTGCTGCTGCTGCTCCTACTCAGAGTACAGAATATAATGAGGATGTTGCTAAAAGATTTTCCTTTCAAGCCCCTCTTGCATATATATAGGAGGACCTGAAAGACCTTTTTCCTGTCTTCAGCGTGCAGATAGTTTTTGTATCCCCTTTTGTAAGGGTGACTACGTTGTAAGTCCTCTGTTGGACTAGTGGAACTACTACGGACAAACTCTGATGATGTACAAAAGTTCCCAAGTTTAATATAATCACTTTTTTGGGCTCAAAAAAGAAACTTTTCCATGGCTTGTATGCCTGAATCAGTTTAAACAAAAGATCCTTGCTTCTGAGATAGTAATCTGCTCTGTGTAAACAAGATGGTGGCTTACCAGAAGACGCTTAGGTTCCAAAACACTGTTCAACCGCTCAAGAACACTATCATCTGCAAGGGAAATCTCGTCCAGAAGGAAAAGATCTCCTTTTCGCATGGCTTCAACAAGGGGTCCATCCTGCCAAATGAAAAGTGATTGCCAATCCTTTTGTAAACGAAGAAGCTCCTTTTGCATTGATTCTAAGCATTGTAGTTCGTGCTGTTCTTCAGTGCCGACTTGGTACTGCCCTGATCCAGAACCTATAACTTCATCTTTAACGCTAGCCAGTAGTTTTGAAAGTGTGAATAACGTTTTCTCTGCATTCTCAATGCCCAGGGGTAGCTGCAATACAAAAATAATCAGTGCCAAATGTACCAATTGAAGAGACAGGGTTCACTATCACATAAGTCTGCCTTAAAGAAGCCCCACTTTGGCAAATTAAATAACACCTCACCTCAAGTGTGTAGTATTGACGAAACAGCTTCGATGTGTTCAACTTGTTAACGCATTGTTCAAATTGTAAAGAAATGCTCTCTCTTTGACGAATCGGCCGAAAACCCTGATAAAACCCCAAGGTGCATTGCGGCTTTAGCATACGTAACTCAAGCAGAAGCATGGCTACGAACACTCATTCAAATTTATGTATAAACTTATTATATGTAAGGACTTGCAGTTACACCCTTTTATATAATGAATTTCCGTAGCCAATGAAAGGCAGAACTGTGAAGCTGCTGGCACTACTTACACCAAGAAAATCAGCTGTCTCTGTGTGTTGATGGCAATTCAGAATATGGAGATGTTGTTCATACACCATGGCTAATAATTGACACACACTGGTTTTTCCACAGCCAGTCTCACCCACAAGCAGAATAGGTTCATTGTGTTCATAGCAATGCTCAACAAGACTAAAAAGCCGTCTCATACTTTTCGTCCAAATAATCCTATGGAGATGGAGACATACAACACAAAAGGATACCTTAGCCTTGTAACATCATTGAGAGACGTTTGATTATTAAATTTTCTGAATTCAAGCCTGCTCTTATAAAAAAGGCTCACTTTCCCAATGCTGCTGTAACAGCTGGAGATGCCAATCGCTTCTTGACCTCCTGCATTTGTGATGTTGTTGACAGCTGCAAAACAAACATTCCATTCAATACCTGATATAAGGCTCAAAGAGGGACAGACAGGCAAGACTCAAGGAATATTGCCTTCAACCTTGTACTCTTTTTGTTTATGATTATTTAGTATAGTAAATACCTAGGAGAAATGAGAAGAATGTTCAATATATACTCAGAAGACCCTCAAGATCTCTAAGGCATCCAGCAAAACATGACAAGTACTTACATATGGCTGCCCTACGGAGATGTTGATCAACTCTGTTTTCCAAAACATACGGATGTTGCATTCCTCCAAACCCAAAAAAAATTACAATGCAACAACATTGAGAACAGCTTACTTACAGAAGCTCACCTCATCATAAAGGGTCTCCATATTGAATTTCACCCGCAAATTCTTCACCAAGGCCTCATATACAACCAACCTCTCACTTGCAACTCTCAACCTTTCTGCAAGAAGTATGTATCCAATCTTTGCAAGATCCTCATAAGATATACCAGCTTTTCGATGTCGATCTGCCCATCTAAAGAGATCACGTGGTGTGATGAATCCATGCTTTCCTGCAAAGGCCTGACTACTCTGCCTGTTTCGCTGCAAATCCCTCATAACAGCCACCATCTTCTGAGCATAGCTTCCAGGAATCTCACAGCGTCTCTCTAAAATGATGCACAATTCATCTTCAGGTATGTCATCAACATGTATTTCAAGGAAGCGATTGCGAAATGCACGGGACAAAACTTTGCGGCCTCCATACTCCCCGGGAGGATTTTGGGTCGCAAAAAGCATAAATTCAGGGTGTGGTTTTACCACCACCTGAAGCTCAGGTACATATAATTCTCTGTTATCATCTAGCAAACGATTTAAAGCCTCCAGAACTTCTGAAGGTGCCAAATTCAGTTCATCCAAAACAATCCAATATCCATTGCGCACAGCCTCAACCAAAATCCCCTCTTGAAAAACAAGCCTTCCAGAACCATCAGTAACATAGGTTCCAAGATATTCCTGTAAATCAGTGTGCTCATGATTGTTGATTCTAACAAATCTGTGGTCTGTAATCGCCGCAAGATATTCAATTAAACTTGTTTTCCCACTGGAAGTTGGACCCTGTAATAGTACAGGATACTTTCCGATAAAGACGGCCTTAACAACATTCTTCAGATGCTCCCTTACACTCTTTGTCAAAACATACTTTTGTGAGAACTCCAATGAAGATTTTGATGGCTTATAATCACCTCTGTTTACCCAGAATTGCTCGATAAGGACATGGTTAGAACTGGGCTGGCCAGGAATCTTCCCATATAAGCTGTTTGCCTGCCCTGTCTGCGTAAGCAAGCTGGTTGAAATAAGGTTCCCCATTAATACAGAACTTGGGCGATCCAGGAGAGTGAGGAATGTCATACAAACTCCATCATACAAGGATCTCAAAAACCCATAAAGTGGCATTGCAGCTTGTGTGTACTCAAGTGCACGTGCAAGTGAGCGTAAGCTGTATCGAGGCTTTTGATTTGCACCATCAGAGAGCCTTGTTTCCGCCTCCTGCTGTGCTTGTTTATAAAATTCCACGATATCTGCTACTGGGGGACAAGGAATAGAGCCTTCCAAGTAGCGATAAACAAAGCTATGCAAATCTTCTGCGCTTGTCAACTCATCAATATAAAATTCAGTGAAGCGATTCTTCAGATGAAGTGGAATATCATGTTTTCCAACATCCGTTGCAGGATTCATGCAAGCAAAAACCCTGAAATCAGGGTGACGAGGAATATTTTCAATATCACCACGTTCTGTGAGGCTCAGCGATCCCTTTTCCCCATCCAAAACCCCCATAAGCCTTTGCAGCGTCTCTATCGGTGCCAGATTCACTTCATCCAACAATATCCAGTGGCCATGTCTGAATGCCCTGACAAAAGCCCCTTCAACATAGGAGAAAGCAAACGTGCTTTCTGCTGCCTCTACCTGACGCTCACATTTACCAAGCTCCAAAGCAAAGCAATTCCATTCATTCATAAGTTCCCTGCTTAGAGGACGTTTTCTCTTTGTGCTACCTTCCAATTCCGATTTGCTGTTTTCTTTTGTACGCGAGTCGCCTTTGGAGGATTTTAGGAGACTTTCTACTTTAACAACAGCAGTCCCAAAGGCTCTTAACATATGCCTCAATTTTTTCTTCTCTGCAAACTGATGAACTCTCACAAGAAACTCTGAGTTTTGCTGATAATCACGAGATGTTACCAAGGCACCAATATATTAGAGATAGCTTGCAGTACATGTAAGTTCTAGATGAAATATATTGACTATTGAGAGTAGCGTTACAAAAAATTAGACGGAGACCATGAATGTCTTACACAGTGAACTTACCTGTGAAGGAAATGTGCGGCAAAACAATTCTATGAACTTTTCTAGCATGGACATGCAAATGCGCTGAGCTTCTACTGGTTTAAAACCCCCCAAAAAATCTGCACTGTCGCTTTGCTGGCTCAAGTTCTGTTTATAAAAGGATAAAGAAAAATGTACATCAGATATCCCACCACAAGATGTCCATTGGAAGTTTGAATACAAATGAATGGTCCACAAAACTCATCCAAGAAACACATCTGAATTTTTTCATCGCAACAAGGTTTACAGGGAAATCAAATTGATGCACAAAAAGGGACGTATGTGCGCGCTCTTGTACAGCATCAGAAATAAAACCTACACAGCTATTGGACGCCAAAGGAACATATAGAGCTCCTGAAAAGAGATCACAGCCCACGTGCATGAACGAAATGCATATGCACACCAAAGGTATCTATCTCTGAGTATCCACTACCTGATTACAAAGGGACAGTATCATACAAGCAGGTCTTACTGGTATGACACTGCAATTGCCTCTAGACTGCATCTTCTCAGTAAATTTGTTCATCCCATAATGCGGAGGGAAAAGTACGTCGGAAACAAGATTAGAGGCAGCCACTGGAAACGTCTAAAGGCTGGCCTACTTTGCACAGTATGGAGTTAAACATGGATTGTCAGTATAGAAACTTGAAAAAGCAGTGAAGGTGTGACACTACAATCGCCTCTAGACTAGTATCTTCTTAAACCAAAACAGTGAGTTTGCTCGTCCCATAATGCAAAGAAAAGTAAGTGAGATCCACAGATTATGGGTTGCCACTGGAGAGGTCTGAAGTCTGGCCTACTTTGCACAGTATGGAGTTAAAATAGTGGGTCAGGCATAGAAATTTAAAAAAGCAGTTAATGTCTAAAGGTATTTGAGATAGAAAGATTAGAGGCAGGCACTGCAGAAAATTGAAGGAGGGCCTGCTTTGGCACTATGGATTAGACATGGGATTTGTGGGTCAGATAGAGAAACTAAATACAGCTGATACCACAACCTGAGGTCAATAGTGACTCAACCTATCTGGACAACCTCAAACAGACCTGAGTAATGCAAAAATACTTAACACAATGTATATCAAATTCACAGCCTACTTGAGCTTTATTTTGGCCTGTACAGTAACTAATGATATTCATCTTAGATAGAATGAAGGGTTTCTCAGCAAGAATGTCCAGTTTCACAAAACCTTATTCCCTCGAAGCTGCGCAAAAAAGAGATTATTCACTACCTGTATGACAAGCCATCAAATATCAGAGAACAAAGAGAAGCTTACCATTACTGTCAAAGGCATGGATAGTTGCTCGGCTAGACGCTGTACAAGGGTTGTCTTTCCTGTACCAGTTTCACCAACCAGTAGTACGGGCTCCTGCTGTTGAATGCAAACTGCTATGCGTTCCAAATTTCGCATAGCATGGCCAGTGTTTGCAAATAAACGTCCTGAAGTCTTCCTTTCCTGAGGATTAGAAGTAAATTTCAGTTCCTTATATACAAGCACCTCTACTGTGAGCAAAAGCAAAGTTCTATTTGCATCTGGATGTAAGAAGAGAATGGGATCAACATGAGTTGTGT
Source organism: Dipteris shenzhenensis (assembly GCF_047967505.1). Classification (NCBI taxonomy): domain Eukaryota; kingdom Viridiplantae; phylum Streptophyta; class Polypodiopsida; order Gleicheniales; family Dipteridaceae; genus Dipteris; species Dipteris shenzhenensis. The sequence continues at coordinate 46,449,433 of NC_141600.1, read as the reverse complement.
CATACCTTTGATAATCGAACAGGTAAGCAAGCACGCCCAACTTGTACAACACTAGGTGAAATCTGTCAGACACGACAAAACCCAAGTAACATGGATTTTAAGACGCATCCAGGTCCTTTCCATGATAGATGAAAATGTCACACAAACATGTGTGCATGTGTCCCACAGACATGCAAGGGTGTGTGCAGGCACCTGCACACACCACATATACACAGCGCATGCAGACATGGACTTGAGCAACCATGCATACACACACAAGCACCAATACAACCAGATCTCCCTTTCCTTCATGTACATATAAGCATATATGCATAGATGCCAGCATGCAGGTCTCCACGTATTTGCAAATGCATGTATGCATTTGTTACCGGCATCGCTCTCACATTCACATGTCCATACAAAGGTTCGGATCTTCTATAAGCTGAATAGTCTAGTTTCACTTTTCCAAAGCCTAACTCTCAAGCTTAAGAGGAGGCCCCATCATACTTACATGGACTACAGGCAACAATACAAACTTACAGACTTAACACATGACCAAAGGAAGGAATATGGAAAAGGCAGCTTGAAATTTTGATCTGATCTAGTGAGAACCTGAAGCAAGGGCTTGTTCAACGTTTGGAAAAAAAGGACTTGCTCTTCAGTGACATCCCACAGCCTAGCGATCGCCTCCATAACAACACGGCGACTTTCTGCACAAGGTATGCATCCAGCAAAGCAATCCACAGCCTGCCACAACAAACAGGTGTGACAATTCATCATCTCGCAGTATGATTTCTCTGGCTTTGAAAGAGGAAAGTGCATAGTTTACAAACCTCTATGTATATGGTTTCACGGACCGAGGCAGATAGAAAATGACCTCCAATTTCCTTTATGTTCATTATCCTCTTGCACCACTTGAGGAGATCCCTGATAAAATCCAAGAAGTGGTATGTATAAATCAGTGTAACTAGCTTTGAAAATACAATACATTTGAAGTAGGCCTTTCAATCAAGCAACACTAAAGCAGAAATGAGCAGTATCTTGTATTAATAAAATCTTCTTACAGTGATTAAGAGTCATGTGCATAGCAAAGTGTATTTAAAAAAGGTCATATAGTGAAGGGTCAAGTGCATGGCAATGTGTGTGGTGCATGCAAAAATACATCCCATGGGGAGTTTCCAGCTTAAACAAAGAAGCACACATACGAAGTGTCAGGTATACATAATAATTCTGTATATGTCTTCTGGATGAAGAGCAGTGTCCTGTTGTGTATTGGAATTTTCTATAATAGACAGCTTTCCCTGGAAAAATCTCTCTGTTGACATTAGTTGACAGCTGCCTTAGACTCCCTTTTTAGTTCTATCATGGCTTGTTTATAACCCGAATTCCACCTTTTAAAATGCAGAAGTAACAATCCGATTTATGTGTTGGATTTCTCTAGCATTTAGCTGCCCATTTGATTGTTTTTACAATGTCGCAGGCATTAAAAAGCAACTGCAGAATTGCTCTTCTGCACACCGCTCACATATGGGTCTCCTCCTGTTGGACATAGGAGGCTAAAATCTGCTCCACCTTTTTGGCCAATATATCGATCTCAGGACTGTCAACCCCATAAACTGATCACTTTGTGTTTGCAAGTCACAGATCCTGAGCAAGATAAAAAGCATCTACAGCCTGCCGGTCCTGCCAGATGGGGTAGATGGGTTATTGATCAAGTGATTTCAAATCAGTGTTCAGTCGAATTCTCGAAACGTACCGTGCTCGTAAAGTACCATAACAACTTTAAAAAAATTGGGGATTTCTTCTTTGGGGGGAGATGTTTAATGTGCAATGTGATCCTATGAAACAATGCATGTACGTACTGCTATGTGGCATTATTTCGAGGTTTTTGTGGAAGTTTTGAAGAACACATGCCCTAGTACATTATATATTGCTTTGCGAGAGTGAATTTCATGCTATTCATGACAGAATCTTTAGACTCCACGCTCACGATCATGAGCACATTTTATTACTAAACGGATAAAAGTTAATCTCTGAATCCGATATTTTTACTGCATTTCCTCATAAAATGTATAATGTGTGCCTTGCTTTCCACCTTCTTTGAACCCCCTACTTCCAGTCTCGTACCTAAAGTATGATACTGTAAGGGGCCAACACAGAGTTATATGCCCTTTCTTTATGTGTTACAACATTATGAGTTCTACTTTAAGCATCTTTCAAGACCACCTCTCATAGTTCATTCAACACCCACATCAAGGCCCTCTAAAATCAAATCACCCCCTAAGCTGTAGTTGGAAAATTAAGGAGGATGTGTGACAAACATCTTGGTTGCTCACCAGCCTCTCCAATCGATCTCTAAATGGAGGACACTCTTACGAAAACTCGTATTTTGATAGGTGAACCAAAGTGCTTCCACAGAGCCCTTGATGAGCGCCTATATCTTACATTTTTTGTCATCACCAGTTTTGTGTGCGCAAAAACATAAGTACCTAGAAAAACATGAATAGGTCGAAGAACATTGTGCGACTTTATCTCAAATCATTTTTCATTTGCACGACAATTGTACATGCAATTGATTTTCTTGAACCTATTTGTTAGCTTCTTTAAAAGAAGAATTTGTCAACCCATTTTGTTTGATTCCAAACCAATTTTCTATCTTAATCTTGTTAAACCATAGAAGCCCTTGCAATAAGTAATTTTGTGTGTAGATGATATAGTATTACTTGTAAAGGATAGGTCTAACCTTCAACTAAACGATTTCATTTTAGTCTCTCCCAAACGGGCATCTAAATCTAGCTCATAGGGCAATGCACCATTTAAGATAGATAGAATTATCGCAATACCAGCAGTCCGCAACATGGACGAAGGTGAAATTTGCATGTCCACTAATACAGCAGAAGCATATACCTAGATGAATCCAAGAACATTCCCAAACTCATCCTCTAAAAACACAACATAGTGCAGTTTCAATCTCATGATAGTCACTGATAAGGTTGAAAACCATAAACTCCATCACGCATAGCAGGGACTAGCTGCTATGACATCCCCACTGACGTCATCCACACCCAACAATGGGTGTAGACCATAGTATAAACATATGCTCTCACACATACAAATCCACACACCCACACATACTTGAGCCGTGGTGGGCAGAATTGTCGGACTCACTCCATCAAAGATCAAGCAAGCTTAGCGATAGAGGGGGGCCACACCATAGTTAGGGGAAACGAAAATAGGGAAACGGGGAACGGAAACGTTTCCGGATTTCTAGGAGAGCTAAAACGGGGAAACGCCACATCAGCAAGGGGGGAAGGGGGTTTTGAGATGAGAACACACACATTTAGAATGCTACAGCCTACAGCCCTCCTGTAACTTAAAATATAGTGCATAATAATTACCACAATGTCACTTAGAAGTTAAAACTTCGAACAAGTTACAAATTAGAACTTAGAAGTTAACTTAGAAGGCTGAAAGAGGGGGCTGAAGCCTGAAAGAGAGCTGAAGGAGTGCAATTTGAGCTTTGAAGGAGGGCTGAAGGGGAGTAGATGATGATGGAGGGCTGAAGCAGCCTGCATAAGAGAAAGGAGTACAAAGGAGTGCATGGGGCTCAAGGAGGGTTGGGAAACCTTGAGGATGGAGAGAGTATGAGACTGAAAGAGTGAAAGGAGTGAAACATTGCACAAGAGGCCAAAATCGAAATCAAAACGACCAAAATCGGGCTAGCGGCGGATTTTCGTGACATTTGGAGACCCTAGATGCTTTGTTGTCTGAAACGGGCCGTTTCTATGCCCTGAAACGTGTTTCAAACTGGCTGAAATGTTTCAGCCAGCTGTTTCAGGGTCCTGAAACGTTTTAGACCTTGAAACGCGTTTCAGGATCCAAGCTTCACTAAAACGGCATTTCAGGCCTGGCTGGGCTTTGAAATGTGTTTCAACGTAACTGTGGACCACACACCAACTATGGGAGAGGAGCCTTCCCCTCGCTGATGGAGCCTCAACCTCGCCCAAAACCTCAGCCCTCGTGCAAGGGCGTGGCTGATTCTTCTCCCTCACAATTATGTTACTTCATCCTCGATAATGCAGTCTAGCACTCTTCCAACGCGGGACGCAGCTACTGGGGAGCAGTCAGGAGGTGGTGACTCGTTCTCTCAGCTCCCAGGCCCAAAGCCTCACCCAAGACAGCCCTTAACGAAGGAGTTCATGATTGCTTTGACCATGGAACTACCTCGAGATTCCAGATGAGTACGCAATATCGTTAAACGTGGCAGATTTTGATTTTGCAGCCCTAGAAGGCAGGGTCCATGGGAGTTTTGGTTCTCGGACCAACCCTTTTAGGGGTCCAACTTTTCCTCCACGAGAGGAGCAGTGGACCACCAGGTTGTTTGATTGGCTAGGTCCCAAGGGCAGGGAGCTATGGATCACTCATGGTAACACAACCAACTTTCAGCTAGGCTTCGTATCAGGCAAGCGGGGATGCAGCCTCGCAGTGGGTGTGATTGGGACCGGAGGTGCAGCTTCAGCAGGCTATCTAATAGACCTTGCAGCAGTGTGAAACTTTAACCAAACCACAAACTCAGCCCTTGTAGTCAAATCGCAGCTGTGTAGTTAATTCGCAATCATGAAACGTGCCATAGAAGAGGCTAGAACTCAAACTGCCTCAAGGGAAGTCAATAGCCACATGTTGGGAAAGACCGCATGAGGGGATCGACTCCGACCCCTGGCTGGGAACTTCGAACAATGTGATAGAAACACAACAATGGGGCTGAAAAGTAAATCACTGTAAAGAGAGAATGTAGGAGAGAAACAGCACTAGGGGTTAGAAATAAGCCCCCCCCCCGCCCCCCCCCCCTTCCTGTCTTTAAGGCAATAAAAATCTGTTTGTACAAGGTTGTTGTACAATTCTTTTTTTTTGCAAAAAGAGACTTCTATTAAGTATTAAAGAAAACCGTTAGAGCAAGCTCCATACAGGATACACCATGCAATGCATGAAAAACTCGAGCCAAAAAGAAAGGATTGAGGCTGATAGTGCCATCTCAATCCGGTAGAAACCTCCGAGAAAAAGGGAGAACCCCTCCAAACGCGAAGAAATACAGTTCTCCTAGAAGAGGCTGCCCGTGAAGGGCCCTGCATGCTAGCCCATATGGCTATCAAAGTGTGAACCGTGTCACTCCACAATCCCCTTATGCGCAGCGTTAGCCAAACACGACCCCTGGCACGGGCCGCCCGCCGAGTATCTCACTGCACCACGCCCCACTGGGCAAGCCCTTAAGCTTCACGGACTTCGATCTTCTAGAGCGGCCTTCGCTAGGGGGGCTACGTTCCTTAGGGAATGGAGAGGCTCCCCTTCCTTCTCAGAGTCCTCTATAGGGTTGCGGTGGCATTTTCAGCCTCAGCCTTGGATTTTTCCTACCTCATTTTGAGGGGGAAGTTTTTGGCCATTTTTGAGACCTTGTTTCATGCTCTGCATGTTGTCTTCCCGCTGTGAGCTTGCTCTCGCGGGTTTTATTCATACGTAATAGAAGTCTTTCTCATGGGGAAAAACAAAGAATCATGTAAGAAACCGATCAATGCTTTCTGTTCTTTTGTAGGTACCATGCCTTAAAAGATCTTTTAATTGTTCTCTGTTCACATAGGCTATATCTCATCATCCTCACATCTCATCATCCTCAGATGTGGCCTGTTGACCACCCTCAGATCTGGCCACCCAGTTTGGGTTAAGTGACAGAACATTAAATCGGTTAAGTATCAACATGATGGAGCTATAATTCTTGCTATGAAAAAAACAAAAAAAGACACCGTGCCCATTTGCATATTTAAGGTCTAAACTAATCAATCACAGATGGACACCAAAAGCAATGAATAAAAACCACCCTTTCCGCAATTTTTCGAACATGTTGAGAAGATACAAGCCATGAGGAAACTACAACCATGGAAAGGAAAAATTCTCTCTTACAAAATGATTCCAGACAAACCTCAAGGAAAATTGTCGGCCAAAATAAATTATTTGGCCGGACGAGCAATCAACAGGTGACAACTGTGAAGCGATCCCATTCACTAAATTAAAAGTTCCTGGGGTTATCCACAAGCAACAAGAATAGGTGATCTTACCATAACGTTTGGAACAAGATACTTGCCAAGCCAAATAAAGATCAGCCAAATTTCCACTGTAGATGCTAATTTGATGCTCCAATACAGAAAAGTTTGTAGACGTTTTGAACAGAACAAAACAGACTGTACCAATTAATTTGGAAACGATTGGTGGAAGCAAGGGAAAAGATGATTGAATGATAGCCTCCATTTCATTATCATTGGGAACATCAATTACAACTTTTCGCCACAAGTTGTTCAAAATTGCCCAACCTGTATACAGAAACACATCACCCCATAGATAATATGAACCTCTTCACCATTTATACCTGTCCCCAAATGTTTAGTGTTTCATTATCACGAAACCAACCCAAACCTGGAGAGTAACTTGCTGATCCAATGTCTGTCTTGGTAACAGTAGCCAATAGTTGAAAACCTTGAGCTGCTCGAATTGTCTGAAACATCAGTATAGCAACCAGAGTTTATTACATGGCTGAAGGGGTATATTATTTCTAGAAATCATGAAAGCATAAACGGAGATTTATCATCCAAATGCAATAAACAGTGGTACTGGGCATCCCAGTCTCAGATCCAAGAGAGCACTTGTTACAGATAGGACTTTATACCTCAGCGCGCCCAGGAATATAGAGCTTTCGATCTTCCAGTAGAGGAACAAGGGCTGACAGTATCTCAAAAGGCGCTCGATCAACGGCTTCAAACACCACCCATAAGCCTTTTGATACAGCCTGCACATTGTTGGTTAACAATATTGAGTTCAACAACTAGCCTGTCTGGAAAATTCTGGAAAATCTCATAGGCAGGTATCTAGTCTGGGCAAAGAGTTCCACAAATCTTATCACATAGGTGTCATATTAAACTCAATTCTGACCTGTGTCAGTGCACCAGGCTGCCATCTGAAGTCTCCAGGGACCTCTGTGCAGACATAAGTCCCGAGCATAGTTTTGCTATCCATTTGGTCATCCAAATGTATAAATATAGCATCTACTTGAAAAAAAATCACAAAAAACTGAGCGGAATTAACAATTGCGGTTTCACTTCTCCTAGCTCTGCAACAAATTTAGCGAATAGATAGCCATCAATCTACAGACACATACAATAACCTCTCCTCTTGATGATTTCACAAAAAGTGAAAATAGACCAAGTCATAATATCTCAGAGAATCACCAGAGTTTCCCGTAAGCTGGCCCAGTTCCTGAATCAGAGAAGTTTTCCCAGCTCCTGGTGGGCCCTCAAGCAGAACAGGCTCTCTCTGACTAAGTGCTAACACCAAAGCCTTTAAATTGCTCTTTAAAGTAGAGGTGAGGACTAGTAATTGCCTACATGATGGTGATAAACTGCATAAAAACTAGGCATCTCAGAGAGTGGAATTCTGACAGCATAAAAATGTAAGTTAAAAAACTAGTTTTCAAAGACAGATGGAACTACCAAAACCAAATGACAAACCAAAAACCTCAAAGCCATATATCTTGCCTGACAGTAGATATTGCATCCTTCCTCACAGGTAGCTCTATGCCACAAATTTCCACGTGTGAAACCTGGCTGGACATCTGGCTCTTCCATTTCAGTTGCCAATCATCTTCAGGGATAGAAGGAGATTTCAAGTTAGCTGATTGAACATCCCAACCACAAGAATCACTTTGAGAGGAATCAGGTTCCACAAACCAACCAGCCTTCTCTACAGCGATCTCTTGACAAAATTCTTCCCACCTACAACAAGGCCCCCAGAAAAGAGACAAAGACAAAACAATTTTAATTCTTGCAACACAGATACGTAACACACACAGACCCAAACAGAGAAAGAAAATAAATACACGTGTGTGTGTGTGTGTGTGTGTGTGTGTGTGTGTGTGTGTGCGCGTGGGTGTGGGTGTGGGTGGGTGTGAGAGAGAGAGAGAGAGAGAGGAGGGGTTGGGGAGGGGCAAGGGGGGTGCACGTGAGAGAGAGAGAGAGAGAGAGAGAGAGAGAGAGAGAAAGAAAGAAAGAAAGAAAGATTAACGTCCACAAGAGGCCTCACGGGCCTATGGGACGAAGTACACAAAAAGCGAACTCATACAAGCCTCGATGGGCTGAAGCAAGGGTATGCTAGGACCCTTGCTGAGTACTAATCTATGCTAACAAAATCTTAATCATAGAAAAAGTCAACTACAACTGCAAAGTGGGCCAGATCAATCAATCTATCTAGGCGCAGGGACGAAACCGAAGCCTAGTACAATGATGACTCTCTGATGGGCTGCGAAGATGTCTCGTATCTGTGTTTGTCGAGCTGTCTCACGCTGCGGTGGGGGATGCGGTCTCCTCGCTCTCTGGACTCTCTAGGCTATGTCTAGAGTGACCCCTCGTCTCTGTCGGTCTCCCCTGAGGAAAGCTGTGATAGGTCAAACCTCAATAGAGTGTACTCTGGGGGGCTCTCTATCACGCATGTGGTCTCTGCGCCCCTCTCTCGGTGGTACTATACCGGCTGCTCATCCAGACTGCTCTCATATCGGCTAGCTCCTCGTCCTCCACTCCACTGTGTCCGGGGGCTGACTCAAATGTATAGAAGTCTGTGACGCGTCGCTGTGCCCGGTCACCCTCTATGTCCTATAGTGGTATGACCATCCCCTGTTGCTCTCTACTCTGTCACAGAAGCGTCTCCCTGTGTCGACACATCTCCAAGCCCGATACATACCTGGTCATGGAAATGGATCAGTCATGACAGAGGACCGAAGCCACTCCCCTCTAGGTAGAGACAGTGGTAGCGTCCCCAAATCTCGTAGTAGGTTGGGCAAACACAAAGAAAATGCTCCTCTATCTCAACCACTCCCAACGTACATAGCGTGCAGACCCGCTACTCTCTGGGTATACCCGCTGCTCTCCCTGTCTCGATCCTCAGCTGATGGGACAAAACCCGCATCTGACCAATGGCAATCCTCAGTGCATGGGAGACTCCTCTATCCTCGAGATACTGGGGTCTGATGATGAATCCCTCCACTGATACTCTCAGGAAGTGGTCGCGGTGGAACTCGGTCTTGGTGGTGGGAAGCTCCTGGTCCTCCCCCCAAGTCCGAGATGTATGAAGCTGGAGGAGGTCTAACCGTATGATACAGTTGATCTCATCTCCTGGGATCAACTCAGGAGACGCATCCATGCTGTACTGAAAGGAGGGAACCCTGCCCATCTGGCCGTGCCTGGCAAGCCATGTAGATATGCGTGCATACCATGTATCTATCCCGTTCTCTGCAAGTCATCTGGATGACTCTAGGACCAACCTCGGAAGTCTCTAGTGGGGTAAGTCCAATACTCTGTGGATGAAAGTCATTGTCTGAAAGATTGCATCAACCTGGAGAGGTGTCATGGCAAACTCTGCCTGTACTATCTCATGTGGAACTGAGGGCTTACATCGGATCATCCTCGATCCCATCGTCACCTGTAGCCGCTCAAAGCTCCTCCAATCTATCCTCGAAAGATCGCACCCCTAGAAAGATGCTGCATACATGACAGTCAATCGCACCAGTGTGTCAAAAAGCCAGCCCTTCGTCGGTGGATCTTGAAAGTGCGCCTGGAAGCACTGTCGCTCTAGCCTAGCCAAACATTACATGAGGGCTTCTCTGAAATTAAAAATGCTTGGGCTGAGGAGCCAGCTCCAAAATTTCGTGTCTCGGTTCCGGGCCATGTTCGCTATGCTCCTGCTGTTATGAGTTTGACTCAAAAGGCAGTGGTTTTGTTTTTCCCTGGAACAATGCCTTATCCAATAGATGTTGCTCAATGGTTGAAATCTCTCTTGAAAGGATGCTATGTTGAGGGCTGCTATAAGGCTGCCAGAGGATTTTATGAGGTTATTTACAAATGCTCAGTACAAGCAACAGTCATTCGAAAAATCTCCTTTGTTGTTTGGGAACCAGCTAGTGCATGTGTATCCATGCATTGTTGCCTTATGCGGCTGAAGCATTGGGGAAAGTTGTATGTCCTCCACGCTGTATGTCCTCCACGCTCTCCTGGAAATGCCAATCAATTACGAATTTATGTGTCCTTTGGGATACTGATAGACCCACACCACCTCATGTTGCTTTACAGGTGCAAGGTATGCCTTCTCAGCAGGTGTTTTTTAAGTTGAAAAGGGATAACTTTTGCCAGTGCATGTTTTGAATGTGGCAAGTTTGGCCATATGCAATCTGAGTGCCCTCATGCACAATAAATGGAGATACTTTTCAGTTTGCTTCTGTCTATGCCTCTGAAATGTGGCATCATTTGGGTGGTGCAAGAATGCTTTTATCTGTGGAGACTTTAACAACTCTCCTACCACTACTGACAGGACCACTCATTGATCTCCTATGCTGAGACGGGAACAAGATGCATGATCCCATTTGGTTGATTCTTTGCATGCTTGTGATCTATGGAGACAGCTGATGACCATGATGGCACATTTCATCACAATGCTTTTACCTAGTATTGGCTCGCTTGGAACGATGATATATGCTTCATGCAAGGCAGTTTGATAATTTCACCTCTCACATGAATGTGGATTATGCCTTGAGGGTATCTGATCATTTTCCCATCTTCATGACATTGGGTTTTGGCTTGCCAGTGAATAATGTGCCGTTGCCTTTCAAAAGGCTTTTAGTGGTGAACAATTCTTATTTACAACACTACCCCTTCTTAGTCATGGTTCAGGGTCTCATTACCAAATTCACCTTGCGCTCTTTGGTAGATTTGGATTGATCAATTTTATTCAGGAATGAAGATTTTGATTTAAGAGTATGGTAAGTGTTATCTGGGTGATTTACGGTCTTAAGTGATTGATGCAAAGTTTCAGATTCAACATTTTACTACTGTGATGCAGCAACACAGCTTGTCTTCCAATGAGCAAGCTCATTTTCATGCTGCTCTTACTTGCTTGGCTCAAAATGATCAAAGGAAATTAAGGAAATGGCAGCTCCGCTCCCGCCAAAAAGTCATGTAGGATACAGGTTGTTCATCTAAATCTTTTTTTAAACGCCTCCATACTTCTCGCATAATGCATTCCCTGCATCGTGTTTTGCATCCAGATGGTTCTTGGACAGCAGCTTGATGAGGTGGTTCAGCACTATTTTGCGGATCTTTTTGCTGCTCCTCTACCCTCTTCATCAGCTGAGCTTGCTGCTAGAAATGGTCCGACATGTCCATCCGAACCTCTCTTCTGAGGAGACAGATTCATTGAAATTGCCATTCATAGATGCTGAGCTTAAAGGGGCATTGGCTAAATTGGAACATTCTAAATCCCCAGGTTGGGATGGCCTCACGGTGAAATTCTTTGCTGAATTCTGGGACCAACTGAGTCCTCTTCTTTTACGCATGATCAATGATGCTTGCCTTTCTAGTCCTTTGCCCCCTTCTTGGAAGAAAGGTCTGCAGCGTTTGGTTCCCAAGAAGCGTCTATGTCAGCATCTATCACATTGGAGAACGATCACCTTGATGCCTGTGATTTACAATATCATCTCTAAAATGCTGGTGTTATGTATCTTGCAAATCTTATATAGAGGCTCGCATCCTGCACAATATGGATAATATCGCAAATACTATCTTGGTATTGAATATGCCAAATACACGATAATATCGCAAATACTATCTTGGTATTGAATATGCCAAATACACGCATCCGGATGTTCTGATCATGCAGATAGATATTGAAAAAGCATTTGATATGGTCAGATGGGATTTCATTGCAGATGTCATGCAGAGATTGGGTTTCAGATATAAGATGTAAAGGGTGTTTTACTGGCTTTATGACGTTGGCACAGCATCCTGCCTTTTGTCTGATGCTTTCTCTTCTTGATGGCCATTAGGATGCTATGTTCATCAGGGCTGTCCACTCAGTGCTCTGCTTTCTGCCATTGCTGATTTGGTCTCTCGCCAGTATTTACATGGCATTGATATTCATGGAGCTGCTCCTTTTGTCAGTCAAGCCTATGCCGATGATTCCTCCTTTTTTCTCAGAAACTCTGCCCCAGATGCTCACCATCTTATGCAGGCTCTTCACTCATTTGGCCTTGCAGCTGAATTGTAAGTGAACTTTGCCAAATCCAAACTCCCTCCTCTCCATGCAAGTGATTGACACCACATTTTATGGCCTAGATTTTGCTTGCTGATCAGGGCTATCCCATTGGTTGGCATATTTCTTTGCCACAAGAAAGACTATGGGTTTTGCAGAAGCTATTTCATAAGATAAATTATTGGAAGCTCTCGACATGGCCATTGCATGTTCACCTTCGAATAGTGCAATCTATTATAATGGCCTATGTGCAATTTCATTTGCCATTGATTCCTTGGTCTTTTACAGACATCGAGAAATTCATATCCAAGGCAATGGAATGCCTTTGGCGCACTAAATATTTTAAATATGCACACTCGTGATAGCTCGCAAGGCTACCCTTTCTCTTACCTTTTTGGAGCAGCATCAGCCACGGACACTTATGCTCTCGTGCAAGTTTGCTTCTCTTCGTTCTGATGCATTTGGACGATGGATTCCAGTTCTATCGGATGTTATCTTTGGGCATTTACATGGTACTATTCCTAGTTGTCCATTTTCTACTCACTTGCTTCGGGACTAGCAGTTTTACTAAAACACTTGCATTGGTCAGGCCATCCCTCGGATCCTGGAAATACCCTCCGTCTACAAAGTATTCACTGGAGCTTATCCATTATTGGCTCGTCTTCCGCCTAGGAAGGCCTACTTTCTACATCAACTTGGTATCTCCAGGATGATGCGGTGGATGACATGGGCCTTACTCTTTCTTTTCTACAGGCCAGGACACGTTTCTCTTTGGGTATGCATCACAGGCCTATCTAGCATATTCTCACCACCATGCTATTTCCTTTCCAGCCAGTTCCCCATTTATTAACTGATCTTTCTCTTCTAGATTGGAGCTTTAATCAAGGCATTCCGGGTTATTCTACTTTCTCCTTTGCGCATCTCACTACCAAGAAATCTTATCATCTTCTTCTACCACAGCCATGGGTTCATGAGCGGGGTCTTTCTATCTGGCATCTTGACAAACCACTTGCTTGGTGGAAGGTTTGTTTTGGCCATATTTGGAACAGTAAGCTCCCGCTTCGTCAACGGGTTTTCTTATGGCGGTGTTTGGTTGGTGCTTTGCCACTGGTTCTTTCTTGGCTACCATGCGCATTACTTCTTCGCATTGTCCATCTTGTTCACATCCACGGGAGACAGTCCTTCATCTACTCTCAATTTGCCTGGTTGCCCGTGACTTTCTTCCCAAATTGGGCAATGGGGACTTATCTTCGTGCCCGTTTTCCTCGTATTGCTTTTGGCAGGCAGTTTTGGTTGTTTGGGAGATATACCACCACCCCTGACTACATTCAGTTTGTCAATTGGTGTCGTTATTGGGCTCTATGGTCATTAGCTTCTCGGCTCTATGGACACTCTGCTGTGGATGTTTACCATTTCTTCCGTCCCTCCCTGCTTTGCTCTCCGTAGGATACACATTGCATGGGAGATCTTTCGGCCGCCCAGTGTTTTTTGAGTGTTTTTAGTTCTTTTGTACTAGGTTGTTCTTTACTGGAGCAGGCTTTTACTGCTTTTAGTTGTCAGTACTTTGTTATAAGTAGCAGCTGTCCCACTCTAGGACAGCTATGAATGTAAATGCTTTCTTAATACAAACTTTCTTTTACAACCAAAAAAAAAAATGTGTGTGTGTGTCTGTCTGTCACATCTACGTGCGTGCATGTGTGTGTAAAGGGGTTCTTACAAAAAAAGGGGCCATACAAAATAAACAAGCAAGAACAAGCAATTTTGTTCAACCAAGTAAAAGACTTTAAATGTCAACATTCACCTAGTGTTCATGATTGTGATTAATATGAACACACACAAGTGTGCGCGCACACAAAAATATGTGTGCAAGTGTGTGCAGATATACTATACAAATGCGTGCATGAGTGTGCATGTGCACGCATCCAAGCAAAGATCGGCATGAGGACTAATTCACCTTAGCAAGCAGGAAAAAGCCATCTCTTCCGTCAAGGATGAGATTCTTAAGCTAAACATTCGAGTGGCCTCATCGCTCATTTTTGTGATCAAGGAAATAACTTGGGCAGCACACCATCGAACATCAGCAGTAGTTTGGGTCATCAGATTATCTTCTTTGTCTGTATAAAGCAGCAAATCTAGAAATGGGCTCCAGTCCCAAAGGCCTTCAAAAGCAGTAGGCTCTAGGTGTATAAACCGATAGGCAGCTCGCACAATGTTGAGTAAAGGAGCTGAACCCTGCAACAAAAGAACATGAGAACCAAAACAGAAATCCTCCCAACTTGAAGGGGGGGAATGAGTACTGAGAGAAGATAACTTCACACCACTCAAGACATGATCATATTGAAGATATTTGAGGTACATACCTTCCATTGTTGCTGAGCTCGCCTGTAATCTCTGTATAGCAGACGTTCAAAAGGAGGAGGAGCAAACGAAAAATACTGCAAAATGGTACTGCAACACAACAGAAAACATTCAAGCCAAATATATGTGAATTGGCATATTGCGACCTCTCACAATCTAAACCAACCAATTCCACTTCCTGCCGAATGGTTAAAAGTAGTCTTGTTACCCCCATTTAAACAGTTTGGTAGCCACCTGTGCTGCTAGTTTAAACACTACTTAAAATGCACATATGTTATCAACGTACACACATACATACATATATGTGCCTGAAAACAAACACACACACACGTGCACGCACGCACAAATCTAGAAACATGTCCAAACTCAACCCAAAAGGCTTGTCCAGATGAGAATCTCATATAATCCTAGAACAAAAATGAAAGTGGAATCCAACCCTCTTGAGACAGAAATGGGATAATTTGAGTTTAGAATAGTTAAAGTTTGTAAGTCAAAGATTAGAGACTTCGAGTTCAAAACAATTCACATGACAGTGACAAATTCAAGAATTCCCAAACCAGTTATCGTTCTGTACTCATCAGTTAGTCCATAAACCTTCTCCCACGCTTTGGGGGTCTGCCTTAATGTGTTGGGCACTGATACTTGATTAATGAGGCAAGCAAAGCTCTCGGAGAAGATTGGTTCCACTTAAGTTAGATACTTTGCTCATCTTGTCTTTTGCTGAGTTATTGTTAACACCACATACAGGATTACTTGGAGGTATTTTTCACATTGTGCATCCTCACATTTTTCTTAGCCGAAGTACAATTGGTGGTCTAATGTTGGTCTCACATTTGAAGGAGAAAACATTGTAAATCTATTCAGCTGTTATGTGTCTTAGGTTTTTAGTTCCGTTATATCCAGAACTCTTTAACTACTGCAAACAAGTCAATTATCACCAAATATAAAGAAATATACCATGATTTTGCTGGTAGGGGTAGTCCTCATTTACATCCCATGCGGTCTCACGATTTCTTTCAAACCTTCTCTAAACCATATCCTCTATGTGATGTTTTCGGTTTTCATTGTTCAAAACAAACTTCATCTATTGGTTATTTGATTTCTAGTTACTTCATTAAGTGTTCACTGGAATCACGCTCATAAAGTGACCCTTATTAGCTCCTATGGCAGAGTTAGGCCAAAAAGGTTTTGAAACCTGGAACCTGAGACCCGTGATGACAGAGACCTCGCAACCTGGGGCCCTCAAAAATCGATCCCTTACAGAACCTAAAAACCCTGATTCCGGGACCCAAATCCAGACATCCAAACCTACATTTTCGCCTGGCCTGGCCTGGAATCCAAAACTCAAGGCTCAACTAAAAGCTTATGTTATTACCCCTAGACCTCCGTAGCCCGATGTGCAAGCATCAAAACCAATAGAAGATGGTCGGCACCCTGCAGCCCTCAAAAATTGTCAAAAGCTAGAGACTCGAGGACCATTTTTAGCCGGGATCCAAAATCACCGTGTTGTCATCCTGAGGTAAAACACCTGGACCTCAGATGCGGATACGGATGCAGATGCGAAAAAAATATCCACAGCCCTTTGATCAAAACCTACAGCCTAAAACCTCCAACCTGTACATGGCTAGAACCCAAATTTGAAATTTGA
Source organism: Dipteris shenzhenensis (assembly GCF_047967505.1). Taxonomy (NCBI): domain Eukaryota; kingdom Viridiplantae; phylum Streptophyta; class Polypodiopsida; order Gleicheniales; family Dipteridaceae; genus Dipteris; species Dipteris shenzhenensis. Next base: position 46,433,334 of record NC_141600.1, on the reverse strand, counting down.
GACATAGACATAGGGCACAATAACCTAAAAACCAAAAACCTGGAAGTTCACAAACCCAAGCATTGGAGCCGAAACCTTGGAAACCAATCTCCTAAACCCAGATCTGGGATATCGAAATCCGAAACTTGAACTGGACACACAATCCGAAATCCAAGACACAATCCAAAATCCCTAAACTTAGATCTGAGACGCCAGAATTGGAAGCTAGATGAGACATGGAGCCACAATCCAAATTTGAAATCCACAACACCCCAACCTATTGCCTTGTGGCACAAGTAGGGCACAACTTACAAGTAGGTATACATGGTGACACATGGCATATGGCTAAGGGAGTTCTTATTTGGGATGGGGGTACCAAGGCCTATTAAAACAGGCCAAGTCCTCATAAGGGGTCATATAGACCTCCCCATGAGATGTCTCTTGGATGCACAACCTCACGCAATCAGCCTCCAAGCAAGGACACCTTAACACATCACCTCACAAGTGAGGGCTTGTGGTATGTGACACAAGTTCCTTTAAGGAGCCAACAACCTAGCTTAGAATGGTTTGGACTCTCGGAGTAGGGGTGGCTCAAGGTACAAAGCCTAGCTAGGAGGTCAGTCGGCTAGCTCTTGCTTGTTCATGTTGATCTATGGTATGTTTCCATAGGTTATCCATCTTGAAGTTTATATCTTACCCATGCACAATCTAGGTCTATGACTAAGATCAGGTTTGAACCCTGGCTAGTAGAATTACTTTAGTTGTATTAGAGCAAGCCTTGAGATAATTAAGATAGATCTACAAGTTTTGATTTAACTAGGTATATATTACCTTCACAAACATGTCTTCATTAGAGGCTGTGGTTGGTGTGACACATTGACTCTACATCCTCAATCCAAGAAAGTCTTTGTAAGTTTAAGTTATACAAACATTGAAGGCATATATCTAGATGCCAGGAACAAGCCCAAACTCATCCTCTAAAAACAGAACACATAGTGCACTTTCAATCATAGTTACCAGGGAACGGAATGTTTCGGGAAGGGAGGGGTCGGAACGGGAACGTATCGAGAAGAGGGAACGGGGGAACGGGAACGCCACGTCATATGACGCGCCATCAAATCACATGGAAACATACCAAAATATTCAAATAAAATGGGGGCTTGCAAAGGCGTTGAGTGGGTGAGAGGAGGGGTTGAGTGGTTGGAGCAAGTAGGAGCAGCAAACTACGCCCAAAATCATGGCCAAAAACAGCAATTAAGTGACTTCTACCACTCCTGTGACCTGTCAGAAGCCGGAACGCGGTTTGGGAACACCGGAATGCCATTTGGGAACGTTCCCATGGAGTTTCCTCATCTGGGAACATTCCCAGACGTTCCCCACGTTCCAGGAAGGTGGAACGGCGTTCCCTGGTAACTATGCTTTCAATCGCATGAAGGTATGGTTGTAAGACCGAAACATTTGAAAATGCATTTTTTCCTTTGGAGGTCTAGTCTGATCTCCACTCCTCTCTAGAGATTAACTGATATATGACCTAGGTTGATTTCAAACAAAATTTAAGAAATTAAAGTCTTAAAAGAAGTTTACAAAAATCGATTAAAATTAGCATCTAATCCAATATGGATTGGGTCCACATTATTGAAGAATTTCTTTGTTTCATGAGTGCTCAACTTTGTGTGCAATCTAAGAATACTTAACATTGTGGCATTGGTTGAATGTCAAGATGCAAACAAGTCAAATCAATGTTTTGAGGTAGATGACACATCCTTAGTGGGTGACCATTGGTATTGTTAGCCATGCTTGGCAAACAAGGCCATGTGCTTGATAATTGGTTGATCTATAGTTTAAAAACAAACTAATTTTCATACTCGAGCTCAAGCTTAATTTCTCTTGGAAAATAATTGCTTTCTGCAGCCAGTCGCTTAAAGCATACCAAATGGTAATGATCCAAAGGTAAAATCATATGTGAGGTACATGACCTCAAGGCCCAATTTATAGAAACTATAAAGCTAAGACCTTGATATAATTGAGGAAATTGAAAGTATCGTAATAATGAAAATTGTTTTGATGGACATATTCTAATGTATCCTTATAGTAGTAAAGAGCATATTTTCGGATGAAGACCTTATAGATATGTCTTTATTGCTCAATACAATCTATATAAAGTCTTTAGAGCTAAGAGGCTAGAACCATAGAAAGTATTCTATTGATGATGATAAGTACATCCAATGTCAAGAAGGATAAGGATTTCAATCCATATGAGTGAGTTCTGATGGACCACTTAATTGATATCATCCCTTTCAAAGAGAATTGAATACTTGACTATCATCTGTTGATTATGATAAGGGAGAGTACATCGACTGTCAAGAAGGATAAGGATTTCAATCCATACTGAGTGAGTTCTGATGGACCATTTAATTGATATCATCCGTAACGTTGGTCATAATTAGACTTGAAAGTATACCTAAGATTTATTAACTTTAAGAGTAGAAGTAAAGTCATAAGGAGGCAAAAAAACTTAGTCCTCAGATTCTAAGCCTAGGCTTAAGACATTAAGTTGAAACAATCATAGGAATAGAACCTATTAACTCCAACAAAGGGTATTCAAGAAATGAAGTACATCGATTGTCAAGAAGGATAAGGATTTCAATCCATACTGAGTGAGTTCTAATGGACCATTTAATTGATATCATCCCTAACGTTGGTCATAATTAGACTTGAAAGTATACCTAAGATTATTAACTTTAAGAGTAGAAGTAACGTCATAAGGAGGCAAAAAAACTTAGTCCTCAGATTCTAAGCCTAGGCTTAAGACATTAAGTTGAAACAATCATAGGAATAGAACCTATTAACTCCAACAAAGGGTATTCAAGAAATGAAGTACTAAAAAATATTCAACGATTCATCAATGAGCCTTCAAAAAATAACTTGAAGATGAGAAGGTATGTACCATTATTTCAACAATTGAATCCTCGTCGACTATGACAAGGATAATCCTAGTAAAGGGAACCTTTCATGGATGATTAAGAAGATGACACCCTATTGGTACGCCTTGGTTGTATGGGATGTCAAGACTAACTAGAGGTAATGGGATCCCCACTGGTCATGACATTCACGGGGTGTGGTATTTGACACCAAGCTTTACTACCATCGGGGGATATGGAACATCCACAATTACACGCCCAATAGTATCCTTGTACTATGTCGTAGTGGTATGGGACAGCACAACTTACCATTGGGAAGTTCCCTCCCCCCCCCGACTAAGGCTGAGCCAACCATGCTCACAACCTGCAGGCTACCGACCCCGACCTGCTGCTGCTGAACTGCTGCCAGGCCTATAAATAGCCCCTGGCCCTGCTGCAACGGTGTCACGTACCTGCTGCTGTCCGCAGCTGCTCTCCAGAGTCCATCAATGCGTAAACCTGCACTGTTCCTGAGGCTGTACCAGCCTGTACTGCATGCCTTCAATCAGGCCACACAGTAAGCTGATGTTGCAGATAAGCCTGTACTCTACCCTTGTCTACTAAACCCTAGGAGTGCAAGAGCATACTTGCTCCCCAGCATAACAGTCACCTCTGACTGTTGTTTTACCCAGAATGCATGGGGAACAATATTCATGGCCAGTCTTTCCATGAAAACTAAAAGTTTTCGAACAGATGGCTTGAGTTGGCTGAATTCTATTTCACATGGCAATGAGCAAAGTACGATGCCATTCTTTCTAATGCCTGCATCAGGCCATGAGAGGGAATCCTTTCCTGTTGGGTGTCCAAAAGGTGGCACAACGTTCAGAAGAACTGACTAAAGAGCATAGAACAGGCATGTGTTTTGCCGCCCAGCCAAATAACACCAGCATTCATATTAAAACGGCTCTATCTTATTCTTGAGCTGAGGCAGAGGAGGCAGAGATGCTGGAGCGAAAGCAGGAGTGGAGGCAGAGGATGCTGGAGAGGATGCAGGAGTGGAGGCAGAGGAAGCAGAGGCGGTAGAAATGCTGGAGCGCAGGTGTGCAGCAGCCTGTTCCAGAAAAGGTAACTGAGTAGCCAGGGGGCTACTCCCTTTTATAGGCCTAACCCATCTGGCCGGCCAGATCTGATCGGCCAGTTTTGGTCGGCCAGTTCTGGTCGGCCAGTTATGGCCTTTTTGGCCATTTATTTGGCCCTGACCTCGGTGTTTGGAGATTTGCCAGTTTTGGCCTTTCTGGCCATTTGTTTGGCCCTGGCCTCTGCATTTGGAGATTGCCTGTCTTAACACCCCCTCTCAATGCCCAAGGTAGAATGGTTCCAGGGGCAATCAAAAAATGGTTCCAGGGGTGATCTATCTTCTTCATCAGCCCCTTTTTCACACTAATGCTGGTTGTTTTGAGGTTTAATATACAACATAGAGAGTACAATGCTGATCTGGCTCGTGTTTAGAGGTTCACTTGTAGATTGTAATACAAATGGATGAAATTCCTTAACGAGTGAGGTCCACCATTGCCTCTCCTGCAGGGCTCAGCTATCTAGTTTTCTTCACTGAATCTCCTCAGTTTCTTGTGCACATTTGCACACGTGATGTTCATGCATTGGCTTCATCTCAGGACTAACGTAGGAGTGAACTCGGACGAAGCAAAATCAACTCCGTTCTGTCTATATATGCAAGTAGGACATCAATGAACAAAAGCAGCAAATAGATTAAAGTCCAATTTCAGTCACATGAATTACAGTCTTTAAACGTGCGCGTGACCCCTCTTCATAATGCTTTGTTTACTCTATTTACCAAAAAAATGGGTGATGGATCATCAACAGCCAAAACCAGTAGAAGTGAGGATAATGAACCTAACCTTACTAGATAAGGTGCTAACTCCAGGATGCGGCTCAAAGCCATCACAACGTGTTCATGGACATCAAGGTTCCAGGAGCCCGTCGATGATGCATTTTTACCCAGCTCTTCATTGTTGTCTGGCAACATACGCTTCGCATGTCTCTGCCGCATAACGTCAACCAGATTCCTTACCATTTGTGGCAAAAGATGTCGAAAACAACCTGCAGTAGCTACTGTAAGGTCCGGCTGGATTAGCAGTTCCTGAGAAACGTTCAAGATGTCTTCATCACTAAGATCAACTCCCTGCATATGCATATACGTAAACTATGTAAGACAAAAGCTGTAAAAGAGAGAAAATGAAGTATCAATTTTCTGAGATACTATATGAAAGGAAAGAAGAAGGCACCTTCAACAAGGCCCGAGTGACAGAGGGATCCTGACTCAAGGGTGGGTGACGAGCGACGAGCCTCCGTAAGGCTGACTGATTTCTTGTGATGTCCATGACTGGAAAGGAGCATCAAAAGACTAGAAGGGAAAGCTAGGAGTTGCAAATTCAAAGATTTGGATGAAAGGTTTTCTGATGCAGAGAGCTACTGCTGTGAAGCCAGCTCTCATTTTGTGAGAGACTCCAACCATCAAATTCTGAAGGGAGCCCTTTAGGTCTTCTTATAGGTTGGCGTTGGCGACGTGTGTATGCGGACACGAGGGAATCTATTTAAAGCAACAAGTTCTCTTCACACCACGACACGCTCATACAACATTTTACTCCGCGATGCCGTGCATATTCAGGAACGTGTCTCAGCATTTGGACCACACACTGCGCCCGGAAAGTGAACAACGGGAGCCTATAGAGCTCCGGAGCACACGCAGGCCCGGAACTTCGGCACGACGTCAAAACTGTCTCTTTTCACAATACCAGCACCTACGTGCTCGAACATTTTATGAAAATGCTCGATGCGCCACTTGATTGCTCAAGCGGCCTCTTCTGCCATCTTTCAATGCTTTCATGCAGGAACTGTATAGCAGGGGCACATCGAGCACACAAGTGTTGGCATTTGCGCCCCCTGGAAACAGCCCCTCACTAGAGTGCACAAGGGCCTTAGGGCAACGAGCTCGTTGCCCGCCGTCCACCCACCCGCCCAAAATAATAATGCTGAGAATTGATATGGCTGACCTTCATTCGGTCCCGTTACTTTGACCACCTCCTCACCCAAGTGCTCGGGTAGGATCTTCTATTTAGCAAAGATTAAATGTGTGGCCAATGGTGGGGCTTGAACTCCCTACCTCTTATCACACAAGTCGAAGTTGGCAATGTATATGCAACATCACCCGCCCGTCACCAAAATATGTTGATCTGGGCAAGCACTCTTTTGATGTGGAACCAATCTTAGAGGCTACTGCTAGCGCTAGGGAGGCAAGCGACATCGACGAGCAAAGGTCATCGCCTTGTCCTAGCTTCACCTACTGCCACCGCCCTGGCCTCTCTCTGCCACACAACATAGAAGAACTGGCAAGATAGAAGACTTCATGGTCTTTGCCAAGGACAACCATTGGATATCTCAGTCCGGTAGTGGAATGTTGGGTTGGAATCCTCTATTCACACGAACTAGCGTCTTTTTTCTTTGAACAAGCTCAGACAACATTATATCCCCAAGGTATCTCGCTACAATGCACAAGGGCCTTAAAGGCGCTATCTCACTAGAGTGCACAGGGGTGTGTAATAATAGCTACCTTGATTGGTTCATGTGATGGAGCTATAAATTCTCAAATAATTTCTATGTCCCTTGATTTTTAATTTTAAGGTTGTATATGGTTTGGTTGGGAGGATGCTAGCTGGAAAATGCTCTGATAACCCCATGATAACCAATAGATAAGCAATTTCTTATTATGATTGTTTATAGCTTTCCTTGTAGTTTTCATGACATGTTGGAAGACTTTACACACTATGCATATGGCTGCTATCTCATGCCTTGACACACCTTTTCCATGCTTTAATATGATATATCATGAATATAACACAAGGGATGAGAATTGGCATCTTGGCAAGCCTTTGATATGTCCATCCCTTGCACATTATACTTTGTTACTTAGACGTGATGTTTGGTGTCCATGTGTCTTGTGCTCACAACTCGTTCCTTATCGAATTTAATGTTTAAATTCTAGAAGTTGCCTATGCATGACATAAGATCCTTCACATCAAAATATTAGACCATCCATGTGCCTTGTAAGTCCTTCCTCATGTGATTTAGTATCTAGAAGCCGATGGTTGTATGGCAAGCTCCCACATTTGGTGCCAGTTAGTGCCATACTAAAATGGATTGCTTAGTGGCAAAGCGAGGAGGTAAGTGGGGAAAAGAGAGGGCATACCTAGGTTATATAATTGACCCAATGAGTTGGCATATCACCATTCATTTACTATTGATTTATTTTCTTCCTTCACAAGTTTGAAATTACTTTCCATTGATGTCAATGAAATTTTATAGTTTTGCATGTGGAACTTTTTTATTAAAGTATCAACATACCTATGTTGACTCGTGAAGGTGCTTTCTACATCCCTCTTAAAATCAGTGCATAGATAATACTGCATTAAGCCTAAATATTTCATGTCAAACTTTGAGAATAGAACCTTTTAAGGAAGTCTTCAATACTTCTCATGACAATCAGATATCTGCATACAAAAGTGCAATCCTAATATCCTCCCCTTAAACCTATTGGACTTTGTGGATCCAATATTGGGGGCAAAAGAAAAGTGATTATATTTATCTCAAAATGATATTTACATCTTCAGAGTGCATATCCTTGTAGCTCTAGGGGTCCATAACAGGACATACATCCTCACAAAAAGGATAGCAACAAAAAAAGGTTGTTTTCAGGACATTCTAGTCCCTTACTGTCCATTGAAAAAAAGAAAAACAATAGGCCATGCTTGCAGTGGAAGGGAGCTGGTCAAGGAGCTACTAAACATTACTCTTCTCCACCTACAAGGTTACATAATCTGCATCAAGTATCTCATTGGATCCTTTACAGGGAGTTCCTTTGCAGGCTGTTGCTACTTCTACCTCACAGAGAGCTGATGTTAGTGATGAGGCTACAAAAAGTTTATCTTTCCAGGTCCCCTCTTGTGTCTACAAGAGATGCTGTTGTGAATTCAATATTTGCAAAGTATTGACAATAGATCCCTTATGAGATTGCTAATGAATTCTTCATTACTTCTCATGACGGCCATATATCTACATACAAAAGTGCTATGCTAATGTCCTCCCCTTAAAACTATTCTTTTGTGTATCCAACATTTGTGAAGTATTTGTTGAACCATCTTTTGGGTGCTTTATTTTAATCCATGTAAGCTTTTCTTATGTAGGCATACTTTCTATTCTTTACATTTGACAGTGTACTCCTATGGTTGATGCATATATACCTCTTCATCTAGGTATCCATTCAAGAATGCATTCTTCATGTCGAGCTGGTATATGTTCCAATTGTGATGTCACCTCTTCTTATGAAGTTACTATGCTCTTGCTATGGCATTTTGTAAATTGCCTTGATCAATATAGCTTCTTTTTGCAATCTTTATGATGACCAAATGTTGCAATAAAATCCAACTCTCATTTTTTTGTCTTCAATGATTGGAACCTATGTTGTATGAATTACCTCTTTGGTAACTACTTGCCTCATATTGAATTTCTTCGTCTTCTTCTACTTCTATTTGAATTGAAAATGCTTGCTCATTTGTAGAAGGCTAACCTTGGTCTAACATATGATGAATTTTACCTAAGGTTGGTTATGTCTAGATCAAGGTTGGCTTGTGCCAAGTAGGTACCACGTGTTGGGTGGCATTGCCATGCCACGCATCATCTAGTGTCTCTTAGGAAACACTATAAGGTCCTTTCTCTTTATAGTTGGTTGTGGTAGACCATGCATAGGCCATGTAGTCAAAATTCAAGGGCCCTTGCACATTAGGATGAAGCCATGGAGATTTATGGAGGATCAAGAGAGCTATAAATCAGGGAGGTAGGCTTGGACATGGATGCATTTCTCGCATTTTGTAGATGGTGGGAGTTCCTTGTGTGTAGATGTCATGCAAGTATCTAGAGGTGGCTGTGTAGGTCTTGATTTCATGCAAGTTTTCATGTCTTTTCTTTGTTGATCTTTGCTTTTCAATGTTTGTATCCGCGCCACCTAGAAAAATTTCCATGTGAGTTTGTTGAGCTTGGTAGTAACTCCACTGTTAGATTTGATGGCTTCTTATAATAGGCCATATGTGCCACCTAGGCTATGTACTTGTTCATATCAAGACTTGTTGGAGTGGCACATTTAGGTTGCAAGACTCTTATGAGTCCTGATTGTAAGTTGGCATTGGAAGCTTCCTTCATTGCAGTTCACTATTGAAGCTAATGGCGAGAGTCGATTGTATATAAATTTGTCAATGCGCTATAGTTGTGTGGGCACTTGTGGGTGTGTTAGTGTGTTCATTGATGGGATATCATTATGTTGGCACATGTGGGTGCCAGAAGTGTTACAGTAATGTAGGCTTGTTAACAAGTTCTGGTCATCGACTATTCAAGTGCTTAATTGAGCCCTTGTGCTAAACCATTTTCTTGCTTGCAAGTCGACTTAGAGCATTCTGTCTTTGATGATGTCGATTCTACTTTAAAGCTACTAACACCCTTGTTGTCTTGATACTTTGAGCTACTAACACCCTTTTTGTCTTGCAAGTTCTCAATGGAAGCCATCAAATTATTTGGCCATTATAGCATTTACTACTCTCCAGTTGAGCTCTTTTCATTAAGGCTATCCCTATGTATCAATTATGCCATTCAATGGTTGCTTGCCAACTACTGGCCCTCCCTTCAATTCATGACTTACTCAAAATGTTGACTTTCGCTCGAGTCTCTAGAGGCTGCTAATGATTTCATCATTCTTGTAGTTCACTTTGGTTCTAGTACAATTGCCTATGTGGCTTGCTACTCGCCTTAAATATTGTTTCTATGTATTTGGCTTTCTGCTTGTCTTGCATATCATTTGTGTTGCTATAATTACTCCCTATATGGATTCTTGATTGTCTTACATCTCATTTGGCCAAAAAAAATATTTTTTTGATTGCCATTGATGCCTAGGGTCTTTTTGAATTTCTATCCCGCTCCGCGATGTCAACTCTTGGTTAAAGAGTATAATCAAAATGGATTATGGTGGAAAAACAATTCTAGTTGTGGGTCCTCTTGTAACAAAATGCTTCAAGGCCTAATAGCTTATTTTTCAACTTCTCCCTACGCGGTACCTCTATGCATTCCATGAAAGTTAACAATAAAAAATGCACACACAAAACACAAAACAGGGTCACATATATAGCATGTGCAACTAAGCAGGTATTTAAAATACCCCTATTTTTTATACTTTGCTTTTTTATACATAATTGTATCTCTCCTTGATATGTGTACATATTTAGATGTTAGATTTAAAGCTTACAAGAATTAAAAACATTGAATTGGTATTTTTAAAATTCCTTATGTATGTAAACTACATGTAAGCCCCCTATTAAAAATACCCTCTTCCATCAACCAAGGTGCTATGCTGCATCTTTATAAGGTGACCCCAACTAGGCATGCTTACAATCTCCTATAAGCTCTAATAATGAATAAGTATTATACAAGCTTCGACATTCTACAAATGAATTATAGTGAGATTTGGTAAGTTTGTAGCGGTTGTTTTTGTAATATTGAAACAACATGAAGGCACAACATTTTACACCATAAGGGCCTGCATCTTCAATTGTGGGTAGCACCCCTTAGCCTCAATTTCCATAAAAGTCAAAACCCAATCTCCTATGCTAGGATTGAGTCAGTCATATGCTTGTTCCCTATCCAAATTTGAAAATACACGAATAGCAACCAGGTATACGTGTGCTTATTTTACATTATTCCTTCCAACTAACCATGCACATAACTAAATTAGCCACCATATCATTGGTATTCTATTTTTGTCCCAAGTTTGGGATGCAAAACATTCCTAGTCCCAAGATGAATATAAATATGGAAGGGTTTGAGATTTTACCTGTAGAATTTCTTCCTTCCATATGGCTCTTTAAGCTTTCGGACCATAATACATCTATTGCTTCATTCCTCCACCACCTCCAATTGATGGTCTAGGTGTCTATCAATACACAAGACCATGCCACTCTCTTTGAAATGCCACTTCCCTCCTATCCAAATTTGTGCATCCAATTTAACCTTTTGTTGCTATCATGATTTGAAGTAAGCTGCAATGGTGGTATCTCAAGCTCCATAGGCATCCTTTGAAGAGACATCAAACACAATAGTATTTGCAATTTTGCCTATACATCTTTCCCTCCCATCCAAATTTGTGCATCCAATTTAACCTTTTGTTGCTATCATGCTTTGAAGTAAGCTGGAATGGTGGTATCTCAAGCTCCATAGGCATCCTTGAAGAGACATCAAACACAATAGTATTTGCAATTTTGCCTATACATCTTTTTTCCAAACATATGAAAATGTTTGATGAGAGAAATTTGTAATCAATTTTGCCATTACATCTTTTCTCCAAAGATATAAAATGTTTGAGACTACTTTGTAAGCAATTTTGTATATTCCATAGTTGCATTTGCAAATATGAAACATATTCCTTTTTGCAATACACTCTTTGCTTTCATATTGTATCTTGCTTATAGAAACTAACACAAAGTTTTACACTAGCTTTCGAATTATTTTATCAAGAGGTTCTTAATTTTGTAAGTACGTTGCTAGTAATAAGTTATGCACTTTGGGCATTCAATAAAACATTCCATCATCTATTTGAACTTCTATCCACAATATTGCACTTATATTGGTCTACCACAATCATGGATTGTATCTTTGGTTATTTTTCTCGACTTCAAGAGGACAATCACTTAGCACTAAGTTGCATTGAGACTTCGATGCAAAGATTGCCACTCTTCTAGTTGGATTCCATAACAAGCATTGTAGGTGAGATGGAACACTTTGTTGCACAAACTCTAGCTACACTAGATGCTGATTTGAATTTCTTGCAATCATTTCCTTTCAATAGAAACATCTTCTTGGTGTTGACTCATTTGCTTGAATACGCGTACAATGTTGAGGACTTGAAAACAATCTTATTCTCAAACATGGTTTTGCAGGCAATCATGCTCGAAAGCCATTCACAATATTGGTATGGAAATGTTTCTTCTGTGGGAATAACTTCACCTTTGATGACAACAATCTAGCGAAAACCATTCCAAAGTTCTTGGAGACAACACCCAATTCCAAAATACTACTAAATTATATTCCCGACATTGCTGCAGAGACCTTTGATTGGGATTTGGAGATAATGAACTACATAAAGCTTAGAAAAGTTGGAAGCATAACCTATAATTGAAAATCCAAATTGAGTAGCCCCAAAGCTATCTCATGGTTGGCGATGGTTACTTTGCTTTCCTTGGAACACCAACTGTGCGCCGCCATCACAAGCAAGGCCGATGGCTCCTAGAGGAATGTGCTATATTAGATGATCTACTACTGGTAGAACAAACACTACATGGTAACAAACATTTTGTTGCACAGTTCAGGAGACTTTGTCAATGATAGCCATGACAAAAAAGTAAATGCACTCAAAGAGTTATAGGACGCATAGTAAGGGGACAAGCACATCTCAATCAATGCTGCCAAGACGCATGCAAGGCACTGCGGGAAGTTCTGGAAGCCGACAAGGGAGTTTGAAGTATTTTGACCTTGTCCACTGACACCCCTTCTAATCCTTGTGCTTCTTGTAAGAATCTCTTCTTCATGAAACAGCTACAAGTAGCAAATTTAATTGCATTTGTTCTGCTTGCAAGCAGGTGCAATGCCATTGGCCATGAATCTTGACTACAAGGAATAAAAATTTGCCACAAGTGTGTGAAGTCTCTCAATGCCAATAAACTACCGAAGGCTCAACACTCCAATTCAACAATGCTACTGATCATGTCTCAAAGTGTAATGCAGTTGAAGCACGCCTAGTGTCCATAAGGATACCTTTCACACAAATTAGGGAACTAAACTACAAGGGATAGTATGGCCTACATGGAAGTGCACTTAATGTAATGGTAAGCGTAGAGAAAGCATAGCAAATATTGCCACGCTTCTTAGTGACAATGCATGCTTGCTAGTAGGCATTAAACGTAAACTAGAATACAAGCATTGTTACATGGGTGGTTTGGTTTGACCCTTACTAACAATGAAAGCTCTTTAAGAGCTTATCTCAACACCTTTATACGTGCAAAACAATGTAGTCTTCAGACATGACTGGGTCAATCACATTAATTTGATGCATGCAATGCTACAAGGAGATCCTACACCTAGCACCATTGTGAGCGATCTAACTTGCATCGATGCATTGGACACAGATACACTGCTGCATGGGATATATGCTTTGCAACAAGTCATCAACTATAGCAACTTTGTCATACATGTTGTGCCATCCGAAGGCCATCATCCTCTTAGTCTTTTTAGGGACTCCCATTGCAAGGAATTGAGTTTCCCAATGCTATTCTTCACTGAATCAAGGACATACCATGAGCTATGCAACTACAACTACAAGAGTACCACAAAGTGGGAGCTATTGCATGAGGATAGAAGATTTGTACAGAACATAGAAAATACTTTCTTTAAAACAATGAAGATAATGGTCCTGAAAGTGTTGTCATCCACTTGGGTGCGGTTACAAAAAACTTAGTTGTGCGGGAAGCATCTCCTTGTAAAAGACATCCGATAGAATACAACGTCGAGCAAATGCTAAGCTCAACAATAGGCTACGAAGACTTTCAGGCCAACATTCTTTGTGACTTTCTTGCGGGGAGAGATGTTGGCCAAGTCTTCTCCAAAGTTTGGAACAGCTAAATCCTTAGATATGCTGATCGGTAGATGATGACAAAGCACTGCACATGCATCACCTTTTCCACTCAGACCCGATCACAATGGCATGATATTGCATTCATCAATTCCAATCAATCAAGAGAAAATTTAAACGAAATAAGAAAATTTTGAGCAAGGTCGTGGGTTTCTTCTTTGTCATGGAATTCCAGCATATTGAGGCAGCCAGCACGACCACAGCCTATTATGGATCAACAATGCACCAAAGTTTGAACAGTCATCAATGATTGAGATAACTTCCTTCATCGACACCTAATTTTTGTGATGGAAGTCTACTTGGAGACACTTCGCATAATGCCATCATCGCAAAGGTTGCAAAAAAACAAGTAAAAGATGTAGATACGAATTCCCCAAGCGTGCAGCCCTAAAGACGTACATTCTACTTCCACCGAAAGTAGACGGGGACTCCAATAGCCTAAACCTTAGAGCGCTAGCAAAGAGAGTCAGTGTAGCACTGGACAGCTTAGGACGTGATACAACTATTCCTTTGATGAATGGCTAACACTTTTGGACATACCCAAGGAAGTATCCTTGAAGAAATTTAAAGCTCAATAGAAAAACCACTGATCCAAATGAAGAGAGAACCAAAAGACATATACACAAACAACTTCAACCCTAAACTCGCATCATTATGGGATGCAAAAATTGATATACAATTCATCTTGAATCCCCATGGTGCGATAGCATATTGCACGTCATACATGACAAAAGTAGACACAACCACAACAAAAGTATGAAAAGAAGCCTTCACCTATAGCACCAAAAACAATCTAAGCACAATTGAGCATCTATGAAAGATTGGGAACACATTGATAAATACCCAAGAATAAAGCTCCCAACAAGTAGCTTACATTATGCTATCTTTGCCATTGACAAGTTGCTTGAGGCAATTCACCTTTATAAATACTAACTTCTAGGAAGATAGAACACTACCACTGAAAAGAAAAGTAGCTTTGCAAACCCTGGCTGACAATGACCCCGAAATATTCTTTGAGGACATAGTCCAAAAGTATTCCAAACGACAACAGACATTGCATGGCATTTGTCTAGCTGAATATGCAAGCAAATACAAAATAATGAAAGCAAGACAAGTCAAAGCAAAGGAGCAAATAATATGATTTGTGTACTTCAACCAACATAAAGACCCAACACGCCATGAAAATTGCCTTCTTTACATACCCTTTCAAGAATCTGAAAACACAATCATAATAACAAGCAAAACATGGGCAGATGCATATCATGAACATATAGTGACCAACAAAGCAAATAGAGACAAAGTCACTAAGACAATTCTCCCAACGAGTAGCATAGCAACTCATCTAAAGCAACCAAATCATCTACAACTAGCTATTATAGCTACGACATTAAAGCAGACATATCACGACCCAGAAGCCAGCCCAACGCATTGTCATTGTTTGCATTAATTGTACAAGCTAATGCCAAACAAAGATTACCATGACACAATCATAAACCTAAACACAGAACAATGACTCTTGCACGATGACATCAAGCTATGAAAGATTTTGAAGCCCACAAAAGCCATTCACCTCTTCCTCACAGGAGGCGTTGGCACTTGCAAAACATTCACCTTGCAAATGATAGTCCAAGGCCCGGCTGCTTTGCCACTATGCATGAACAATTGAATCCGATATCAACCTGCCAAGCACATTATTGATGGCATACATAGGTAGGACCGCATTTCATGTAGGCAGAACAACCATCCACTCAGCCTTGCACTTACCCCTTGTGACCCATTCCACAACAAACCTCACAAGAGAAAGCCTTGATAACCTCAATGCACAGTACAAAAATCTAAGCTAGTCATATTCAATGAAGCATCCCTAATCGGTCAAAGCTTGCTGAACCTAATTGACACAAGACTTTGATCAATTAAGCACAATCATTCAAAGCCATTTGACAGATTGGACGTAATATTATGTAGTGATCTATGCCAAGCGAGCCTAGTTAAAGATGCTTGGATATTCATAAAACCCAATACTTCAACTAGTCTATTCCAATTGTCATATTGGGAAGAGAAGATTTGTTGCTACGAACTAAGAATACTAATGCAACAAAAAGATCAAAAAATCATAGAAATGTTGAACAAAATTAGAACCGCATGTTATAACGATAGTGATTGACAGTACCTAAATGACACTTTCCTTTGTTAGCCACTAGCTATCACCGATATTCCTCATCTTTTCTACACAAATGCACAAAAAGAGAAGCACAATCAACATGTATTCGACAGCTTGCAAAGTGCTGCCCACATTCTCCACTCAATTGACAAAAAAAGCAAGACATTCACCAAACAAATTAAATGCCCCACAAACCCCCAAGCAATAGTTGGCTTGCATACACTTTGTCGTTAAAATAAGGAATGATAGTCGAAATCTGGTAGCGACAACATAGACATACCCGATAGACTAGTTAAAGCACAGATGGCACATTCTAGGATGTCAGCACCTGTGGTTAGAAAACAATGGTGTGGTTGGACTTCCACAATGACAATATTGGCTCAAAGGCATGATACGAAAATCATCACCTATACAATGACACAATCTCGCCCAGATGGACACCAATATAACAAATCACAAAAGGATTCCAAGTTGGCAAGAATTCTCTAAATATGATCACAAGGAAGAAGTTCCCAATACAACTAGCCAACGCAAGAACAATACATAGATCACAAGGATTGACAATGGCAAGTGTTGTTTTTGACCCGCAAAATGTACGAACACATAGTCTAGCATACATAGCTCTCTCTCACATTTCACCCATCAAAACCGTTTCTTTTCTTCTTCTTTTTTGTTGCAAAGAAAGGAACCTTCTATTAATGCGTGAAAAACTTTATATAAAACATCAGCCTCGTAGGTGCTGAGTATGGAAAAAAATCCAAATAAGGTTGGAAGAAGAAAACTAGCCTGTTCCAAAGAAACCCAGCTCACTGCCTAGGGAATCACTGGTACAGGGGCTAATAGCCAAGTGGGGGGACTATACAACCAGCGAATCCCTCGCGGAGTGAAAATATAGAAAACTCCTATAGGCCAAGCCTTGCAGAAACGTGCGTGCCTTGCGATATTTGCCCTAGACCCCGGGGTCCCACGTTCCCAAGTGGAGCACAAGGTGTAGATGATATCCTTCTAGATGGTGACCAAGGTGGAATCGGATGCTCGCCCATCACTAGACTACAGTGAGCAACCCAAATGTTCCACGCCATGATAATGGCTACCTCCTCCCACACGCTATCCTCTAGAGGGGAATGAGGATCTGGGCTATCAGAAGGGGACACTCTTATAGTCTAGAAACTGGATGGTTGTGCTTGTTCCTAGGTAAAGCAATAACATGTGAAGGAACATAGGCATTACCTGTCCACTTACCTGGTGGCAGGTAAGTCGACGCCAACCTTGGAACCTGGACTACCTAATGGATTGAACACTTTTTACCTATCTTCTGGTTTTTTTTTCCAACTCTGTATTATTAAAATTCTCAATTGCAATTTTTTGCAAGCTTTTTATTAAGAAAAACTCTCAACTTGTTTCTATTTTCTCAAAATATTGCATTTAGTTATCTCAAATATTTTTGTCCTTGTCTCATATATAGCTTTTTTAATCCAAACGATGGAATTAATTGTATGGATCATTTATTGATGCACCTATTAAATCTACACACACACACACACTTCCTACCCCTTCCTCCTTTTGTTTTAACCCTTGTTCCTTTGACTTCCCACCTTATCCCCCCCCCCCCTGTCTTTCCCTATTCACCCCTACTTTCCTCAATTATCCCTAATTTTCTTTATTTATTCTCACTTTTTCGAATACTCTCTCCCAATTTCTCCCAAATTTCCTTTTTATAAAAGAAAATTAATAAATTCTTCCTTAATTTTCTTTTTTTTAACATTTAATTTTTTATCCTATGACCTTTGTTCGTTAACCCCTCTTAATTTCCATTATTTTCCCCATTTATCTTGTGTTTTACTTAATTGTCACTCATTTTTCCTTTTCTTTTCTCGTTTCCCTTAAATTTCTTAGTAACTAAATTTAT
The DNA here is from genome assembly GCF_047967505.1 of Dipteris shenzhenensis. Lineage (NCBI taxonomy): Eukaryota > Viridiplantae > Streptophyta > Polypodiopsida > Gleicheniales > Dipteridaceae > Dipteris > Dipteris shenzhenensis. The sequence continues at coordinate 46,415,587 of NC_141600.1, read as the reverse complement.
TTTTACACCATTCTCCTTAAATTCTTTACCTACCTCAAGTTTTTTCCTTCCTCGACCTATCATATTTTTACCTTTATTCTACTTACTACCTTCAACTTTACGCCCGCTATCATTTTTTCTCTCCTAACCAAACTCTAACAAATTAACCCCCCCCCCCCCCCCAAAAAAAAAAAAAAACCACCCATTCGACTTCTAGCTCCCTTACGCCCTTGACCCTCTATTACCTGACTTTTCCCCTTCTCCTGGACTTTACACCCTATAAAGCTAACCCCTACCTCTCATTTCATTTACGTACTCCCACACCTCGACCTTTTAAGCCCTTCCACTAGAGTCTGCTCTCATTCCTCCCTTAAGCTTCTTATATGCCTCCCCTTCAACCATTATCTCCTTCTCGCATCGTGTTTCATGCCCATAGTTCTCCTCCCATAGCCTCGTCTTCTGCTCCTCACCATTTGTAGCCGCCATTGTCATAGCTACCTTTACTACCCCCTCTAGCTCTACATAGCTCACCCTTCTGATGTGACAAACCCCCCCTGCAGAGTCTGCACTCCTTCGGCTCAGCTTTAGTACCTACACACCCCCTTCTTCTTATTCATCTCCTCGGGTCTACAGTCACTGTTGCCTCTCCACTGTTCGTGCGGACTCGTTCCTCTCCTAGCCGAATTGCGCCTTCTGTTGTACTCCCTGCGACCCGCCACACTCTCTTCTCGTTGAAGTCCGTGTCCATACTCATTCGCCTCCCGCCATGTCTTCTCCATCCCTACCATGCACAATGGACTCACAGGTCCTTGCTTTATTATTTATTAAACACACACTCAACCTCCCCCCCCTTTTCCCCTTTTCTCCTTTTTGTTATTAATTCCCTTATTTATATTCTAAGTCCCCCTCCCCTCCCTTTTAAATCCTTTACATTATTTCCTTTATTGTAACCCCTCCCTCCTTCCTTGTATTATTCCCTCTCTTTACCTCTTGACTCCTTTGCTCCTTTTTCCTCTTTCATCAAAAACCCCTCTCATTTCGTCCCCCCCCTTGCCCCATACCATTCTTTCTTCTTCTTTATTTCAGTATAATATTTTCTATAGTTCTCCTCTTTTTAAAACTTTTATAACTCTAAGCTCTATTTACCCTTTTTAAGATATTGTTTGTTTTTCTCTAAAGTAAACTTACACTTAAGTTACTTTTTCTTTCATTACTTTTTCTAAGTGCTTTAATTTTATGCTCTCATAAAGGTTATTTTCCCTCCCTTTCCTTTTTCCATACTTTTTCTAAAAGTACTTTTTTATCCTTTATTCTTGCTCTTTTAAAAGCCTTCTTTTACCTCGTATCCTTATCCATATATATCTATGTCCCCTTCTCACTCTATATATTTTCTCCCCCTCTCTAACCAAAATTTTCCCTCTACAAATACACTCATTTACTCATTTTTAGTAAACCCTTTCCTAATTGATGTTTCACTATCAAACTTACCTTATTATTCCTATTCCTAATCTATACCTTTCCTTTTTCTTTTCACACAATTAAATTAATTTTTAAACCTAGGATTTTCTCTTTTTCCTCTTACCCTTTTTTCTTATTTTTTCTTTACTAGTTTATTCCTTGCTTACCCTACCCTATCCCTAGTCATTCCCTTAATGAATACCCTTTCTAAATTTTATTTTTTACTCTTCTATCACTAATCTACCCTTTCCACCTTCTATGTTAATTTATGCCATCGTTTCCTACTTTCTAGTACTCATATAACTCCCCCACCCCCCCTTATCTAATTCAAAACAGTTCATTCCAATCCACACTCAAGTAACCCATGCTTTTTACACTCAATACTTTACATCATGCTATTTAAGTTTGTGGCTAAGCTTCTCATTTATTGTGACCCCAATAACAAGGGAGGAGTGTTTATGACACTTGTCTTCCCAACTAAAGTTAATCTGGTTCTTATCATGTTTTCTTGTTGGATGGTGGCAGGTATGTTGACTCTCCTCTTCAATAAAAGAGATGCTTGTCAAGACTTCACCAAGCTCTAATTTTTTGCAAAAACATTATTGGCACTTCTTACCAAAACTCTTATATACTTTTTATGCAATTGCGTGGTGCTTTACCTACATCCTCCAACTCTTCCTTAATTCTATAATGTTCTCTTTCTATCCTTTTCCCTGACGCTTTTGTCTTTTAAGTATGCGAAAGGGGTTGTTGTGTTGTCTTCCACACACACACACACACACACACACACACACACACTACCCCTTTCTACCTTTGGTTTCCAATCCTAGCTCCCTTGTTTTCCCACCTTAGACACCCCACCCCATCCCAATCCTTTCCCCCAAAGTTAGCTCCCTCATCCCATACTTAGCTCTCTTAAGTTTCCCTAATTCTTTATAATTCCAATTTTTTTTCTCTCATTTTCCTTTATTTTTTCCTTCTCCTCTTCTTAATTTAGTAATTTTTCCTTGCTACCCTTAAACCCCCTCACTTTCCCTTTTTTAATACTGTCGTCCCTTACTTTCCCTTCTTTCACTACTCTAAATTTATCAGTTTTTTTGGTTCCCCTCCCCCCCTTTTTTTCTTTTGAATTTTAAAATTTAATATTTTTTTTTGTTTTAATTTTTAAAAATTCCCTTTCCTTTTTCTTTTTCAAAATTTTCTTTACCTTTTTTAAAAATTTTAAATTTTTAATACTTTAAAATTTTCTTTACTCCTTCCTCTTTTCTAATTTTTGCCTCTACCCTATTTCTATTTTTGTTTGTTTTTAAAAATTTCTTTTACTCCTTTTCTACTTTCCTCAATCAAATCTTTTATCTCTTCTAAAATTCTAAAAGTAATTTCTTTTGTCTCTTGTAAAATTATTTTAATTCTAATTTTAATCCTCTTTATCTATTTTGTACCCACTATCTCTCGCTACCCTACCCCCTTGTTATTACTATCCCGCTCTATGTGCACATCTCACTACATTGATCCCCTGACTCCTCGTTATCTACAACTCACCCTCATCTTCATAAGAGCCGCCTCACCTTCTTCTCGGGCCTCGTTCTCCCTCCCCGACCCAAACCTCCCGACTACCCCCTATCTCCTCCTATTTAAACCCCTCACACACTCCCCATTTTGCCCGTACCCACTCCCCTCTCTCTACGAGTACCCACAGTCTTGCCCGCAACCCCCTACCCTGTAGCTATCTTTCCATGGGCCTCCGTCTCCAAAATTTGAGCTTCTGCTCTGCCCACGTACTCCACAGGGCACACGCTGTGTGCTCGCCCCCGCAAATCTACCTTCATGCTCTCCTCCCTTCGCGGATTGCCTGCTACGGTCTGCCTCAATCCACTGCTCCAGCCTCGACTGCCCTACTGCCCCGCTGCCTTTTCTCCGGAGTCCGTGTTGCAATGTTGTTGTCTGCAGAGGTAGCACGAAGGCTCTATTCCGTGCGCCGTCATAGTACCTTCTCCTATGCCACAGCTTTACTCTACCTCGCCCCTCGATCAGAGCTCCACACAAGACCACCATGGACTCACAGGTGCAGTCCACGGTTTTTTTAAAATCCATTTTCTATTGCACTGTACACACATTTACATCCCCCTTTTTCTTCTCCCCCCCGTTTTCTCACTTTGTTTTTTCGTTATTTTCTTGTCTTTTATTTAATTAAACCCCCCCCCCTTCCTTTTCATTATTGTTAATTTGTTCTTCCCCCCCCGCCCTCCCTCCTTGCCTCTCCTTCAATTTTTATTTAAACAAACCCCCCCCCTCTCCCCCTCTATTTATATATATATATATATATATTTCTCTCCAACCCCCTCTCTAATTATATATACTCCCCCCCCTTTCCCTCCTTTACACTATTTCCTTCCCCCTCTATATTCCCCTCTAATCTCATTTTTCTCCTCTCTAAATTCCCATTGGATTTATCCTCTTTTATTCACCTTTTTTTTCTTTACTTCTTCCTTTCCTCTCCCCTTCTATTTATATATATTTTTCTCTCCAACCCCCTCTCTAATTATATAAACCCCCTTTTTCCCCTCCTTTACACAATATCCTTCCCCCCTCTACATTCCCCTCTGTATTCTTGCTATTTCATTATATTCCCCCCTTTTCGCCCTCCTTTACACTATCCTTCCCCCCTCTACATTCCCCTCTATATTCCCCTCTAATTTCATTTTCCTCCTCTAAATTCCCATTGGATTTATCCTCTTTTATCCCCCCTTTTTTTCTTTTACTTCTTCCTTTCCTCTCTCCTTCTATTTATATATATACATATTTTCCTCTCCAACCCCCTCTCCCCCCTTTTCCCCTCCTTTAAAACTATATCCTTCCCCTTCTATATTCCCCTCCAATTTCATTTTCCTTCCCTCTAAATTCCCATTGGACTTATCCTCTTATATTCCCTTTTTTCACCTGTTCGTTTCTAAAACCCACCCTTAAGTCCTTCATTTGTAACATCCCCTTATATCCTTTCCCCCCCTTTTTTCTCCTTTATATGCTTAAGGGTTCTTTATTTTTTCTTTACAATGTCCCTCTATAAACTTCCCTTTATAATCCCCCTCTTTTCACTAATTACCACTTTATTCATTTCCTCTCACAAGTTGCTACACACAATGTTTTTAACCTTCACATTACTAAACTCTCACTCACGCACTTATCAACCCCCCTTGTCCCCCCCAGTTTTTTCATCCTTCATTGGATTTCACTCTCTCAAAAAAAGCATCAGCATACTTTTTTAAGTTTACTTTGAACTACTTAAGTTCCTGCTTAGGCTTCTTTTTTATTGTGACCCCGATAACAAGGGAGGAGGGTTTATGACACCTATCTTCCCAACTAAGGTTAAACTGGATCTCATCATGTTTTCTTGTTGTTGGTGGCAAGTATGTAGATTCTCCTCTTCAATAAAAGAGATGCTTGTCAAGACTTCATTGGCTTGTTTGCAAATATCATTTTTTGCTAAAACACTATTGCCATTCCTTGGCAAATAAACTCTTACATACTTTTTTATACATTCTCGTAGGTGTTCTACCTACTCATTCAAGCACTTCCTTTTACTCTATAATGTTCTATTTTTTCTCTTCCTTAACTCCTTTGTCTTTTAACTATGCAAAAGGGGTTGCTTGCCTACCACACACATGTTTGTTTCCCTTGCAACTCTGGACGGTTGCACATAGTACACTTTAGTCATCAAGGCTTCTTAGCCTCTTAACTCCTTTCTCAAAATTGGTTTTTTTTCGTAAACATTGTTATTAATTCACTTTTTATATTTGTAGAAATACTCTTGGGATACTACACTCCAGTTTAAGTCACTCAACACTCCTCTTCCCACTCCCTCTCTTGTGACTCAAGCAGTACTCTCATGTTTCCAAAAGTCTGAATTATTTTCTTTCATTAGAATGCACGATCTCGAGGCTCTAACACTTTCCCTGAATGATTGTATCAAGCTTCTCAAATTGTCACAAAGTGAAAGTGATGGCCCCCTCACTAGACTTGAAATAATTGCCTCAAACCTAGCCGCTATCAATCTCAATGACTCAAAAGCTTTGAATGATTACCATACCATCCTCCTTGGCCTCGCCAACGACATCCTCATCCTCAACGGTGCCTTTCTGCTCCCCGTCCCTGCTGGGTTAGCTCTTGCTAATTCCAGTTTTCACAGCTTCATAAATCTTGACCTTCTTTCCCTTGAAGACAAAGCCTCCTTCAAAACACTCTCCTAGTCCCTCAATGTCCAAAATCCCTCAATAGTAGAGAGCTTAAAAATTTTGCTTCATATGTTCCCCTTCTTCCTCTTAGACAAATAGAAATGAAGGTTTCAGCACTAGATCACAAAATCTGGTGTTTGGATAACCTTAGATCTCTCAAACTTACCGTCGCTTGCCTTCATCTGTAACCTCTCTTCAAAAGAGGTGGATTAATGCAAGTAAGATGCCTACCAAGAACATCAGCATCTAGATTCAAATTACTTTTTTAATTCGCACTTGTTCCTGAATGCTATCGACCATTCTAAATGTGGTTCCACCAAGGAAGTCTTCTTTCATTCAAAATGTGCCATTCGAAGTGATGCCGGAACTTCTACCAAAGACGAAAAAACTATTATGTCAAGAACTATTGGAACGTCTTCAGGCCCTATATAAAGTGTACCTATCTCATAAAAAAAACAAATTTATCTTGCAAATCTTCTATCCTATTGGTTCCCTACAAGCAAAATTCTTTGCCTTCTTAAACTGGATGGCAGGAGTTCTCCTTGAAATGGCAAAATCCCTTTGTCCCTCTGTCGACTTCTCCCTTCCCTCTTCTTTTCTCAACCTCCCAGGTCCCTCCCTTGCCCTCAACATTCTTTCCCTTTCCTCTACTACCAAACTCACCCCTCTTGTACCCAAAAGAAGGCATAGTTCCCCCCCAAACTACACCCCCAAAATTAAAAAATTGACCCCATCCGCCCCTCTTAGCAACCCCTCTCTCGCCTCACATGTCAAAGATTCCCCACCGGAGTCCTCCGCAACTTTTGATCCCAAAAGAAAAGCACTGAACGATGATGATATGTCACACTACTCCATCCACTGGGATAAACACTTAACTTCTCCCACGTGTTTTCTTTTTGTAGAGCACTCCATCTGAGGACCTCGAGGTACATTCCTTAATACTACTCAATAATGGTTTATTTTGTTTTCAGTCTATTCAAAAGAAGAAAAGTTCTATTTACTTTCATGTTCTTTATTCTAACAAAATTTTAACTAAAATCCCCTCTAAATCTCTATTTAGAGATACACTGTTGCTACACTTTAACACTAACTCAAACACTCTCCACACTTTTGACTCCTTTGCTTTTAGCTGGAGATATACTCCACCCCTTAACCTTTCTCCTTCTCATATAAAGTCTACTTAACCTTCATCCTTCCCATTCTCTACTCTTGCTCTGATTGTTTCAAAGCTTTTCTCCACATTTCCACTCTCATAGACATTCGCAAGCACAATGTGGGGGAAGAGGGAGCACTCAGGAAGGGATAAGGAGACACCAAAAGTGGTGGAGCAAAAGCTACTCCAGCTTATTCCTCTATCATATATATATGAGTATACATGGGTACTGTACAAGTGGGTGGGCACACTGCCCTTTACCCCAACAACCTCCCACTTAAAGGCAGTGTGCCTTTAAGGGAGTATAGTACACATATAATACAATCAGCCATAGGCTGAAAAACAAGATGACCACACCGCCATCCTATGCCCATCGGCACTTTACAATGTGCAAAGTGCATAGAGGATAAGCTGCTTGCAGACATCAGGTTTGCAGGATAGAAAATGACAAGCTGTAGATGCCTGTCAACCAAGATCTCATGCCAAATCTCACTGGGAGAGTGAACTCTCACCAGCACGTGCTCTTGTGCTAAGTCCATAGCACTCGAACTGTCACTGTGCAAAGAAAATGTCTCTGTACCACCTGTGACCATAAGCACATGCCCAACAATAGACCTCTGCTGGTCTACCCAACCTGCGTCACCTACATGCTGCTCCTGGAAGCATAAGGACCTGATGTCCACAACCGCTTCCCTACTGCCAAAATCTGCCATAATCATGCTACCAACTCCCACTGCAACGGAAGCAAGAACCGGAAGTGTAGCCCCAATGGCAAACATGTGAGAACCAAGTCTCAACACAGTCATGGATGCATGAAGTACTATGGCTGCCATATCAACCATAACTTGCTGCTCAACTGATCTGTGATCATCAAACCTACTGTGTTTCAAGTATGGAGCTAATACAAGCAATGGAGTACTCAATAACTTCCCCCTCTCCATACTGAAACAACCAAGTATCTGACAAACATCATCAAGACCATGCAGCTCCCACTGCAAAGCATCCCTGTCCATAAGGAACCATATGGCAAGTAACCTCAGAAGGATAGCAACCTCCTGAATACTGAGACCATAACCTGTCTCATTGCGCATCACATCCTGAGCTCTCATAACGGTATCAAACCTATGAAGCCAAGCTCGACGGGATTGCTTCTGGCCATGGAGGCACTTACGAAGTAAACATATCAATGATTCCTGCCCATGCGCAATATGACCTGAGTCAATAACTGCAGAAACCACATCTGTCCTGGCATAACCAGCCAATGGATCATACCGGGCATCATTAGCCAAGGTGTCCTCCTCACCATGCATAGCCTCATCCTCATCTACAAGAGGCACTCCGCATCCTGGGAGTAAACTGTAACTGTCCATAGAAGATGCATCAGCAATCTCCATAGGAGTATAAACCTGTGGAATACTCGAGACATCTGATTGTCTCTGACCAAAATCAGGAAGTAATCGTGGCTGTCCCAACTTTATAACCTGCTCACCATGGGAAAAACCTCCCACTCCAAGGGATATTGGCTGTCCCTGCATAGAATTCGGAGGTATCAGTGCACTTACACCCTCTTGGAACACCACTCTCCTGCTATCCACAGTCCTGGGCTGTCCAAACATAGCATCCTCTCTGAAATAGACATTATGGCTGTGTATCAACTCTCTAGTTGAAGAATCCCATAACCTGTAGTCCCTACTGGACTCACTGTATCCAAGGAAGATACACCTCCTCGATCGGGAACCATGAGCATAAGCCTCGCAACCAAACACACGTAAATGCTTATAACATGGTGCCCTGCCTATCAAGAAGTCAAATGGCACTCTACCATTCAGAGATCTCCTGGGTGACCTATTAAGCAAGTATGCAGCTGTCTTACATGCCTCAGCCCAATAGCATTCGGTAAGACCTGCATATCGTAGCATGCTACCAATCCTATCCAATAGAATCCGATTTATGCCTTTTGCTAAGGCATTGTGAGTAGAAAGATGAGGAGTGGTCAACACCCTCCTGATACCAAGTGTATCACATAGATGCTGAAATCTAGAAGAGGTAAACTCTGCATCGCCATCAGTCATCAAGCTCAATAGCTTCTTTCCTGACTGATTTTCAGCATTACCCAAGAAGCGCTGAAATGTATCATATACATCATGCTTCTGCCGAATCGGATATACCCATATGTACTTTGTAGCAGCATCAATAAATGTCACAAAGTAAGAGGCGCCACCCAGTGAAACGGTAGGCATAGGCCCACAAACTGCATTATGAACCAACTGCAATGGCTCAAGATACCTCTCACTGACTGTCTTCCTCACAAAGGAGGATCCCGACTGTTGACCGTCATCACAATCATGACATAAAATTTGAGAGACATCCATAATAGGAATGTATCTCAATGTTGTAAGGGCTTCCATACCTGCAGTAGACATATGTCCAAGTCTGGCATACCATAAACTAGCTGATGGCTGCTTACTAATCATAAGCATCTTATCCTGGACACCTGATACATGCAATGCATAAGAGAATCCAACCCGTGATCCCCTAGCCATAACCAGATTGCCTCTAGCAATCTTCCATGCATGATCACCCAAAGAGACATGATAACCTGCCTCAACCAACTGTCCAGTACTGATCTTGCTCGTAGCAAGTCCTGGTATATGTCTAACCCTCTGTAGAACAAGAATAGAGCCACTAGGCATAGCAAGGTGGATATCCCCATAACCATAGACATCCATAGAATGATCAATGCTGCCCATCAAACCACTCTCCACAATGCATTCCTGACATGCACTGAACCATGACCTATGAGGGGTCATATGACATGAAGCACATGGATCTAACATCCAATCACCAAGAATGGGTACATCAGTGGCCAAGAAGGAGGTGTCAGACAGAGACAAAAGAATGCCTTCATCACTGCTACTGTCAGTGGAAACCCTGGCATCCACGCCTTGAAGCTCAACATGCTTCTTCTCCTTCTTCCTGTCATTCTTAACCTTGCTCTTCTTCTTGTATTTTCTCAGCCATTTCCAGCAATACTTTTTCATGTGGCCATACTTTCCACAATAGAAACATCTAACACAAGTTCGAGAGCTAGACTTGCTCCTGGAATTCCCCCTTGAACATGACCTGTTTCTACTAATTGATTGACCTTTGGAGTGCATATCAAGGCTGTATTTCAGCCCATCAGGACATTTCAGCCCATCATGCTATAACATAACACTATCATGGTCATACATCTGGCATATACGAGTATAGAACTCATATGCATGGCAGTCTACACCTTGTACACCATCATGTACCTGCAAGTAGACTGACTTCGAGAGTGATGACTGAATGATAGAGCATGCTTGCTCATCCATGTCATCCCAATCACTCTGTTTAATGCTATTAGGCTTGACACCTTTGCATTGAATGGGCTTATGCTACCTCTTCTGCACTAACACATCATAAATCTGCTCTTTCCAATACTGAAAGTTTGAACCATCCAACCTCTCAATATCAAAGAGGGCACTACCAGCTGTAGATGCCATATCTGTGGCACAATAGCTCACAACCAAAGAGCAGTATAGTGCAATAGGCAACCCAAATGACCAAATATATAGTGTTGTCCAAACCAATCAGGTCTCCAAATAAACTGGCTGATCCAATGCTCAAAAGCACTCAGCCATAAAGAGGAATAAACAAGAATATATGCAGCCCAGTAACCTACCAATGCCTGGCAATCCAAGTAAGAAATGCACTGAACCAAATGAGCAATGCCTGCTCAACCAACGGAAATAGGAGCCCAGCTCAACTATCCATAAACATCAGTGCGGCATCCACCAATGCAAATCCATAATGCATCGAAATTGCATTTACTGCATCACCAATGCATCACCTCAAGTGTGCAACCCTTTGGCAACAAAATCAAGCATTCACCACTTGCCAAATGTGCCAAAGTGACTTGCCAAAATGCCAATAATGCCCTTGGACTGAAGTGAGATCCCAATCACTTTCTGTAATTTACTATGAGTTCCCGATTCACTATTGTGCAAGAGAAATTCCTACAACAATACCTCACAGCCACTTTGGGCAAAATAACACGCTGTCCCTATCTTTGAACAACGATATCTTTTCACTGAAAGACCAGTTGCCAAAGCTGTAAACAGCAAAGTTGTAGCTGGTAGAAAGATCTACAACTTGTCAGTTGACCTCAAGAGCCAAATCCTTGTGGATTCTCAGATTTTCTCACCTGAAAAATAGCTTCCTGTACATTGGTCACAGATAGACAGTAGACTGCAACTATTTGGGGTTTTGTAGAGGCTGTAACTCCTGCAGCTTATACCGGATCAACTTGCTTCCAAAAGCAAAGTTGTAGTATGTTCAATGAACTACAACTTTTCAGTTCGGCACAAAGTGCAATTCCGCACCAGGAAAGAGATATTCAGTCCTGAAAATGACTATTCTGTCATTAAAAAAAAAAAAAACAGCAGCAACTATTCAATGACCTGTCAGTCAAGAATATCAATCATTTTCTCGTGGGCTTCAAAGCATAACCAGATATTGAACATCCAATTTCTGAGCAAAATACTTGCATATACTGTGGCATCTAATGCATAAACCGCTTTCTAGAAATTGCATACTAGAGAATAAAAAATGCCTTTCAAGAGTCGCCAAAATGCATTTACTGCATGTATATGGCCTCATTATATTGGCATTCAAGTGAACATCAAATTGTATGCATTTGCCACTCACTTATGCATCCAAAATGCATCACCAATGGCATATACCAAGTGACATTTACTGCATCATTTTGCCAAAATGCATCAACTTGCCAAAGTGTATCAACATGTATGCATTTGCCAATATACAGTCTGCAAAATGGCTGTCTGCACACTGATCACGAACTGTCCCTATTTTGGACAGTAAATAACTCTGTACTGTAAACTCGGATGATCGAGCTATCAACAGAGAAAACGTAGCCCTTCCAAAGTTCTCCGACTCCTCTGTTGGGCACCGAGCCTAAATCTTTATGGATTTGCAAATACTTGCTGTCGAAAATGGCATTCTGCTCACTTTTACTGTCTGAAATACTGTCAGATTTCCAGACTAAAAACAAAGAACTCACTCTTTTTCTCCAAAGTGGATGTTGTTGCTATCACTGGGTTGCTCTTCCTTTGCTCACGGGAAGAAGAAGGGTATGGAGAGAAAGAGACTCCTATCTACTCCATCTAAGAGCTCGCAGTGGCTCACGAGCCATCTGCAGCTACAAAGAGCTTCCCTACAGCCCTCTCCAAACAACGCTCTCCAATGAAGGCTCAACCTCAACTCCAGCCTGCAGCACACCCCAACGTAGAAACCTCTGCATTGAGCAACTCCTACAACGCCAGTCTCGTGGCATCACACCTCTCCAGTCAACGTCCTAACAACAATGCATCGCTCAAAGCTCTAGCCTTAGCAGTAGTAGCAAGCCTAAATGACGCTCCTACGATCGGATCGCCGAGTCTCCAAACACTTCACAAGCAAGCCCAAGCCTACGACCGTCAATGATCTCCAGCAAGTATCTAGGAAGCAATGCCTCCATCAACGAGGCAATGAAGCTCCCAAATGATGTCTTCTCCAACCACTCCTACTCACGGCTCTACAACAGTGTCCTGCAACACACGCTCATGGGTGCCTCAACAGCCTAAGCTCCCTCGATGGCTTTGATCTCTCTCCTCAGGCTCTTCTCCTCGAGCTCTGATACCAGTTGTGGGGGAAGAGGGAGCACTCAGGAAGGGATAAGGAGACACCAAAAGTGGTGGAGCAAAAGCTACTCCAGCTTATTCCTCTATCATATATATATGAGTATACATGGGCACTGTACAAGTGGGTGGGCACACTGCCCTTTACCCCAACACACAACGGCTTCCAACCCGATAGAATCAAAGATATTATGCATGACTACTTCTCTTCAAATACCTTCCCTCAACTCAAACTTAATTTGTTTACACTTCTATTTCTCTTAGGTAGACAGTAGGTCATCACACTAGGTGATGACCTACTATCTCACCTAGTGTGATGTACCCTACTGGGGTAAAGGCGGGTGCGCACACGTGCACGCATGCACACACACACACACACACACACACACACACACACACACACACACACACACACTTACTACCCCTTTCTACCGTTGGTTGCAATCCTAGCTCTCTTATTTTCCCACCTCAGACCCCCCCCCTCTCCCTGCTCTGCCATCCCCATCCTTTCCCCCAAAGTTAACTCCCTCACCCATACTTAGTTCTCTTAATTTTCCCTAATTCTTTATAATTTCTTTTTTTTCTCTCATTTTCCTTTATTTTTTCCTTCTTCTCTTCTTATTTTAGTAATTTTTCCCTGCTACCTAAGCTTAAACCCCCTCACTTTCCCTTTTTTAATACTGTCGTCCCTTACTTTCCCTTCTTTCACTACTCTAAATTTATCAATTCTTTTGGTTCCCTTCCCCCCCTTTTTTTCTTTAAAATTTTAAAAATTCAAATTTATTTTCTTTTTTAATTTTCTTAGATTCCTTTCCCTTTTTCTTTTTCAACATTTTCTTTACCTTTTTTCTATTTTTAAAATTTTTAATAATTTAAAATTTTATTTACTCCTTTTCCAAAAATTTTCTCTACCCTATTTCTATTTTTGTTTTTTTAAATAAATTTTCTTTTACTCCTTTTATGTCCAATTCTACTTTCCTCAATCAAATCTTATATCTCTTCTAAAATTCTAAAAGTAATTTCTTTTGTCTCTTCTAAACCTATTTTAATTTTAATTTTTATCCTCTTTATCTCTTTTGTACCCGCTATCTCTCACTACGCTACCCCTTAGTTATTACTATCCTGCTCTATGTGCACATCTCACTACATTGATCCCCCGAGTCCTCGTTATCTATAACTCACCCTCATCTTCATGATAGCTGCCTCACCTTCTTCTCGGGTCTCGTTCCCCCTCCCTGACCCAAACCTCCTGACTACCCTCTATCTCCTCCTATTTAAACCCCTCACACACTCCCTATTTTACCCGTACCCACTCCCCTCTCTCTATGAGTACCCAAAGTCTGCTGCCCGCAACCCCTACCCCGTAGCTATCTTTCCATGGGCCTCCGTCTTCGAAACTCGAGCTCCTACTCTGCCTTGTACTCCACAGGGCACATGCTGTGCACTCGCCCACTGCAAATCTATCTCCATGCTCTGTCTTAGCGGACATCCTGCTACGGTTTACTCCAATCCACTGCTCCAGCCTCGACTACCGCACTACCCTTTCTCTGGAGTCCGTGTCGCAGTGCTGTCGTCTGCAAAGGTAGCATGAAGGCTCTATTTCATGTGCCGTCACACTACCTTCTCCTGCGCCACAGCTTTACTCTACCCTACCCCTCGATCATAGCTCCACACAAGACCACCATGGACTCATAGGTGCAGTCCACGGTTTTTTAAAAATCCATTTTCTACTGCACTGTACACACATTACATCCCCCTTTTTCTTCTCCCCCCCCGTTTTCTCACTTTGTTTTTTCGTTATTTTCTTGTCTTTTATTTAATTAACCCCCTCCCCCCCCCTCTTCCTTTTCATTATTGTTAATTTGCTCTTCCCTCCCCGCCCCCCCTCCTTACCTCTCCTACAACCCCCCCCTCCCCTCTCTCTCTATATTGGGAAAGAAGCATAAGTCTCTTTCTCTTATGTCTCTTTCTCTTATGCTCATGCATAAGCATAAGCATAAGCATAAGAGAAGGAGACATATGCTCATGCTTTTGGTTATGCTTATGCATGAGCATAAGAGAAGGAGACATAAGCGAGGGGAAAGAAGGGGGAAAAGAGATTGAAAGATGAAAAAAAGAAGAGAAGAGGAGGGAAAAAGAGACTGAAAGAGGGGGAAAAAGAAGAGGGGAAAAGAGATTGAAAGAGGGGAAAAAGAAGAGACGGAAGAGGAGAGAAGAGGGAAGAGAGGGGAAGAGAGGGTTCCTACGCCCATCACTACTGCAAGCCAATGCAAATAACAAAAATAACAAATGGAAAAAAGAGGAAGCACTTACCTAGAATAGTATGTCTCGCTCGGTGTTTTGTGGACTGGCCCTACAAAAGAGAGGAAACATACAAATTTTCAAATAACTAGTTAGAGGAAGGAGGAGATTACAGAAGCAACTTCTCAAAGAGATTGGATTGTTGAGACAAGATCTTATATTTACACGAAATCTTAAAACAGGATGAGGAGGCTGGCGAGGGTACGCATATACCTTCACACTTTGAGCAAGACTATAGTCTCCCAGATGATGACGAGGGTATGGTCGACAAGATGGATTCTATTTTTAGGGGCACTACATCCCATGTACACGTGATGTCAGAGTCTGAGGTCAAAATGCGAGAGTTGCAATCAACACAATTGTACGAGGGTGCTAGGATGTCTAAACTACGTGCTTGTCTCTCAATCTTGAATCTGCAAGTAAAGTATGGGTGGTCGGATACAAGTGTCTTGGCCTTAATGAGGTTAGCTCTTGCATTAATTTGACTCATTATTTGGATATTGTTTGTTTTGAGAATCATCATGTATGGATTAGTGTACCGAATCATCATTGTTCAAAGCCTATGTATGTTTGAATTGTGATAGGTTGCTCCAGAAGATGTTGCCTACACCAAATACCATGCCCGCATTAAGAGATGAAGCGAAAAAGATGCTAACAACGGTGGGTATGGATTATGATATCATCCATGCTTGTCGTAATGATTGTATTCTCTTTCGTCGTGAGCATGGAGATTTGGCTAGTTGTTCGAAGTGTGGGAAACAACGATATAGAGATGACTTGCAGGGTGAGCAGATACCGGTAAAGGTCTTGAGACACTTTCCCATCATTACAAGAATACAACACATGTTTCGATGCAAATCCATAGCGGAGTTGATGACATGGCATGCATCTCATCGGTCCACTGATGACACATTGAGGATTTCCGCAGATTGTGCAGCTTGGAAGCACATAGACAATCAGTGGCCGGACTTTGCGAGGGAGCCACACAACTTGCATCTTGGGCTCACCATGGACGGTGTGAATCCTTTCGGATTACGCTCGACATCTTGGTCGATATGGCCCATAGTCGTGGTGAATTACAATATCCCACCATGGATAACAATAAAAAAGGGACACCTCATGCTTGCACTACTTGTGCTAGGGAAGTACAAGGCAAAAAATATGGACGTGTACATGGCACCTTTGATAGAGGAGTTACAGATATTATGGAGAGGAGTGTGGGTCTTTGATATTTCCAGAGCTCCTAGACATACCAATGATATTTTTGTCAAGGGTATCTTGATGTGGACCATGCATGACTACCCAGGATATGGAGAGTGCGCAGGTACGTGGTTGTGTCTCTACAAGTATAATATAGGATTATGCTTTTATGACTCTCTTTCGCACGCATGTCTTATACTAACACATTCATGCACGCGTGCAGGACTACAAGTGGGTACCATGCTTGTCCTGTTTGTGGACCGGGTTTGAAATCGCTTGCACGATACTTCAAACATATGAGGAAAAATGTTTATGAAGGTCATGCTCGATACCTTCCACTGGATCATCTCGCACGTGGAGGTCAACTTGATCCACCACCATCATATTTGAAGGCAAGTGATTGGATTCAAGCTTGGAGGGCGAATGGAGAGGAACGTCCTCCTGGTATGAAGAGGCTATCGATCTTCACGAGCTTCCTTATTGGGGTCAGTTACAAATCAATCATCTCTTGGATCCCATGCATATCTTCAAGAATGTGGGGGCTACTATTTGGGCACACTTGGTTGGTTCCAAAGACTCGAGAGGAGTGCGAGAAGACTTGTGTGCTATGAATAGGATGTCTCGTTTGTGGCCCCAAGTGCATGCTTCGGGAAAAGTTGTCCTCCCGAAAGCAACGTGGATCCTCTCTATGAGGGAGGAGGTAGCGGTCAAGGCGGACATTGCCTCTTTTCAAACACCGATAGGGTACATGCGTTGCTTGAAAGGAGCATTTTCAAAAGACAATAAGCTTAGTGGGCTCAAGTCCCATGATTGGCACAAGGTCTTACATGTATTCTAAGCTGTAGAATTAGTGTACCGATAATCGTGATGCGTTAGCATAATTATGATTATGTTATATTGTTGACATGACTTCTTTGTTGCTTTGGTAGTTCATCCTCCCAATTACAATAAAAGGGTGCTTACAAGAAGATCTTAGAAATGCTATATTCAAGATCAGTGGTATTGTGAGGTATGCTTACTATCAAATCGCATTGATTGCATTTTCTTCAATTTAAGCTGATTCATCTGTAGACTGATTATGAAAATATCTTACATGGACATGTGAAATAGGTGGATATCTCAAAAAGAGATCTCCATATCGACATCGGGAAGGTTAGGGTGGAATCCATCAAAGCCGTATGCTTGCTTGAGAAGCACTTTCCCTCAAGCATTATGACAACTCAAGTCCACTTGCTTGTGCACATAGTTGATGAGGTGGCTATTGCAGGTACCGTTCATAGTCGATGGATGTTTTTTCTCGAGCAGTTTATGAAAACTTTAAAGGGATTTGTAAGACAAAGAGCAAGACCAGAAGCAAGCATGGCAGAGGGATAGCTTGTGCAAGAGTCATTAGTATATATCACGGAGTTTCTTGCATCCACGGATCCCGATATGCCGCAAGCTTGGCATAACAAGGATGATGATCGCATTGTTGGCGAGGTTCCCCAAGGAAAAGGGATTGAACGAAAGATGAGCAAAGAGCAAATGGAGAAATTCAATAAGTTTTGTATCCTCAATATCCCTGAGATGCAGAAGTGGATTGAGAGATATGAAGTGGCCAAAGCAAAAAGAATAAATGCAAGGACGAGATTCAGAGTAATGTACAGGCGATCGCAACCATATCCACGGGATCTGGCTCTTCTCCCCACTCACATGTCACTTGATTGGCTACAACTGGCTCTACGTAAAGACGAACACGATGGAGAGACAATAAACGAGTGCGAGCGAGAGTTATCATCTGGAAGTATGGTGCATGTAAGTTTCTTACCTCTTGACGTAATTAAGTAATTATTTGTGGCAATATACGCTATAAAATAGATGCATCTTCATTGTTTTAATGATGCTCTTTTACAGTACAAAAAGTACAGTGCATTATGGTCATATGGACAACATTTTTTCGTGGAACGCATCGATTCAAAGAGAGTCATGTATGATTGTGGAGTCATGGCTAACTTCACACAAGATAGCCGAGCAAGTGCTTCGGATACCAATCTTCTCTCCTCACAATTGGATTATTGTGGAACCATACCTGAAATCTATGAAGTTGATTTCAGACGATTTAGTATTTTCATTCTTGATGTAAAATGGTTTAGAACTATTTACAACGGTCCCCATGCGACAGTGAGAAAAGATAATAGCGGTTTCTTTGCAATAGACTCCACCAAACATTAGACCGTGAAAGTGATACTTTTGTTCTTCCCGAGCACTGTGAGCAGGTGCATACTAATGATTTAATTAATCGAAGCTTTTGTTTTTAAAGATCCATTGATACATGTACTTGAGCATAATTTCATATATATAATTGACGACATTTGGCACCCATCTTCAATATATGTGGTTTTTCATCCGGATCGTTCTGATCCAAGATGGTGGTACGTGATCCAAGTTGCACCATGAAGTAAGTAAATTTTTGAAGATAGAGATGTGGATATGGAGATGCCACTACCAATGCCGGATCCAATTGATCCCGATGAATCTAGCGAAGAAGATGAAGATCACAATATGAGCCAAGAGGAAGATGCGCATAATGACATCGCACGGGAGGAAGATGGAGATCATGATATTGAGGAAGAAGACAACGATCATCAAGAATCACCACACTTTATTGAAAAAGATGATCAAGTACTTTTAAGTGAACGTACGATGCTAGAGTACGATGATGATATAGGAGATCAACTCGGTATAGAGTTAGAGATAGACTTGTTTGGCGCCTTAGACTTGGCTCAAGATGAAACAGTTGATGTAAATGCTCTTCATTGATTTTTTTCATCTCAAACTTAGACATGAATATATGAGCTTCAAAGGCTTGATGTACTGCTCTCATACTTTTATTCTCTCAAAAGATCAAACATGTATGAAAAATTAAAAAAATTTGTCATTGGAAAAAACTAACTTTTAAGGCCTATATGAGTAAAAAACCTCTCTGGAAAATGTCGCTATAAAATAGTATCTCATTGTCGCTATCTAGCGACACTTAAAAGTTGCTATATAGCGACTTTTGTAATCGTTGCTATATAGCAACGTTTGCCTAAAGTCGCTATATAGCGACGTTTTACGGGACGTGCTTCCCATATCGATGATTAGCACCGAGTTAGAGATAGACTTGTTTGGCACCTTAGACTTGGCTCAAGATGAAACAGTTGATGTAAATGCTCTTCATTGATTTTTTTCATCTCAAACTTGGACATGAATATATGAGCTTCAAAGGCTTGATGTACTGCTCTCATACTTTTATTCTCTCAAAAGATCAAACATGTATGAAAAATTAAAAAAAATTTTCATTGGAAAAAACTAACTTTTAAGGCCTATATGAGTAAAAAACCTCTCTGGAAAATGTCGCTATAAAATAGTATCTCAGTGTCGCTATCTAGCGACACTTAAAAGTTGCTATATAGTGACTTTTGTAATCGTTGCTATATAGCGAAGTTTGCCTAAAGTCGCTATATAGCGACGTTTTACGGGACGTGCTTCCCATATCGACGATTAGCACCCCACGTGCGCTAAACGTCGGTGCTTAAATGTTGTAATAGGATCCATGTGTAGTAGTGAGAGAAGCAAGACAAAATGTGATGCACAACTCTGGATGTTCAAACATGGTAGGACAAAGACATAGTCTGATGAGAATCCATTAGAAGTCCAACTCAAATCAAATATGGGACTTAAGAGGAGCATGAGAATGCACTTTACTTACTCTACTAACACTAACACCACTATGATCTTACATCAATCCCTACTAACACCTTCCTAATAACTTACCCCTTAGATTTTTCTTTTTCTTTTGCTTATTCCTTCTTTGAATGGTCACAAGTACTCAACTCGGCTCACTCAAACCCTGAGGTGCTAGTTCCAAAAGAATCACTCATCCATACTTCTAGCAAACATTCCATAACAAGGAGCCACTACATCCCTCTGTTGCAATGGACCAAAAGCAGATTCAACTGGCAAAACAAGAAAGACTACTTTGCATGATCTTCATTGAAAACACTCCAACAACCATGAACGTTGCATGATCTAGAGGACTGGATCAAGATCAGGAAGGGGAGGGCATGTTAACAGATTGGTTAACAATATGCCACCGCTGGTTAAGTGATGTGATTTGATGGACAGTGGCAAGTCCATAGAGCTAGGATTGTGTCGCTAGATTGGCCCAAAAGGATGGTAAAAGAATGAGAAGAGAGAGTGGTATAAAGAGATAAGGGTTGGCCCTCCCTTCAAAAGGTGACTTGTATAAAAGGCCAAGTGGGTGACTTTGGTCTTGATTGTTGTATGCACAAGTTTGGAATACAAGCTCCCTCTTCTCTTCCAAGAGTGTCTTTGGGTGTTCTCTTGTTTCCTTTGTAGTGCCTTTGTGTAATTTGCCACTCCTCCCCCCTTCACTCTCCTCTTCCCTTCTTCTTCTCCCTCCCTTCTCCCCTCTCTTCTCCTTTCTCTCCCTTCCCTCTTTCTCCATGGAAACACATTGCAGCAATCCGAGAGCCGCTTGAGTGACACATGAGAATGGATTGTGCCTTGCATTGCTCTCACAAGGAGGGGAGGCTCCATCAATATTCCTTCAAGATCCCCATGACATGTGAGTCACTGTGTCGAGAACACACACACACACACACACACACACACACACACACACACACACACACACACACACACACACACACACACACACACACACACACACACACACACACACACACACACACACACACACACACACACACAGAGTACGTGCTAATGGAAAGTTGTGTGTATCTTAAAGGTTGGTTTCCTTGGCACCAAAAGTTTTATCAAAGAAAGAGATCTGAATAATTGAGGTTGTCGCCTACTTGAGTAGGGCATGCAAATAGGGTGGAGGAGGTGCCCTTTTTCTCATATATGACCTACATTGACTAATGCATCTAGCTAGAAGCATCAACCTAAATCCCCTCGAGGGAGTTAACTTGGGAGGAGTAGGACGTTCCTCATGAGGTTATTTCACATTTTTGGTCTCGTCTCTGGAATAGCTAGAGGCTAGAAAAGATATATTTTTGGGCACATGCAATCTTGCCCATTGACACTTCATTTGAGTAGATGTGGGTGGATGGAAGATGTCTTTGCTATATAGACCGAGTCTTAGAGACAATCCCCCTTTGACTTTGGGGTTTTCACTAGCACAAAGGATATGGATGTCAACTTTTAGGATTGTAGAGGAGTAAGGTATTTGAAAGCATGATAGAAAGAAAAAAAAACAAAAGGTTGAGCACCATAGTTCTTGGAAGGAGAAGGATATAGCATATAGACTATAAAATGAATCGGTGGTCCTTTGCAACACATGCAATCTTGCCCATTGACACTTCATTTGAGTAGATGTGGGTGGATGGAAGATGTCTTTGCTATATAGACCGAGTCTTAGAGACAATCCCCCTTTGACTTTGGGGTTTTCACTAGCACAAAGGATATGGATGTCAACTTTTAGGATTGTAGAGGAGTAAGGTATTTGAAAGCATGATAGAAAGAAAAAAAAACAAAAGGTTGAGCACCATAGTTCTTGGAAGGAGAAGGATATAGCATATAGACTATAAAATGAATCGGTGGTCCTTTGCAATGATTGGATATTAAAGAGTCTCACTCGTGGTGATGCTGGTGAGTTGCCTAGTGGTACCTGGAATGTGCACTAAGGCTCATACACATGCTTTTAGTAACTAGAAGACCATGTTCTAGGATTTCATTTTAGGCTCTTTTCAAGGAAACATCGCTGGGAGTCCTTTCTCTACCCAATTGATTGCTATCTAGTAGGTAATTCTCAATACAGCTGTTGAACTGGGTATCCACTAGATATGTGAAACAGTATGGCATTAGGAAGTATACATTGGAGTAGGCTCTTTCCTACCCCATTTGGAATGGTGGAGCCCCGAAAGGAATATTTTCTTGCATGCAAAGGTGTCAAATAGCTACAGGATGTCATTCAAGATGATGGTACTTTCATGTCCTAATTTCCTATGATGAACAAGCATTCCCCAAGCATTATGCTTTGGGCATGCACTCTTGGACAGTTTGGCACAAGCTACTGGACTTGATTAAACCATTCCTCCCGATTCCTTGTCTTCAAGCACACGATTGACTATAGGATTGGACACTTGCAAGACCAAAGAGTGGTTTCCAAAACCTTTCGATGATGCAATTGATTGTCGCAAGAAGAGCTTATCGGCTCTACTAATCCCCCCATCGTGGGTACATCATAATGCTAATGAGCTTTGGTGGTTGCATAGACCTCTCAAATGGTGGACAAGATGCCTGCATAACATATGGAAGAATGGACTTTCTATAAAGCAAAATATCTTCCTGTGGCGGTGTCTACTAGGGGTTTTACCAGTGGGAACCACACTAGCCCACCGTATTGCACTTGCGCATCACTTGTGTTGCTCTTGTCCTAGAGAGACAATTCTTCATCTCTTGTGGACCTGCTTAGCTACCAAGAAGCTTCTTGCGAGGCCATCAGCCTCCCTTCAGATTTGATTTCCTTTGCATAGTTTCTCCAAGCACTTTTCGATATTCGATCGTTTTCACTCCTCTCTTGCGTCCGACTACAACCCATTGTTTTTGTGGGTTAGATGTACTGCATACTGGTCCATCTAGTGTGATAGAAACCATCACATGTTCTCTCTTGCCCCTTTAGATACTTGTGCATTCTTCAAGCATTCTCTTCATACATCCCTGTATGATGCATATCATATGAGTGATTTTTTTGTGCATTTTCTAGAAGTGTTTTTCCACTACTTCTAGCTGCCACACTTGATCGCATTGCTTGTAAATTGCATTAATTAATTGAATCAGTGGTTTCACCAAAAAAAAAAGTGTGATAGCATTAAACTACCCGTTGGTACGAATACACACACAACAACACAAAGCAACTATAGATGCGCTTGGTAGACGTGCAAAATAGCGGACGCGTCTATAGGCGTTGCTTTAGTAGAGGAATTACGGGCGCGTCTAAATGCGCGTCTAAAAGCTCGTCTATTTGCGCATAAATTACCGCATCTACGTGCGCGTCTAACCTGAGAAAATACGGGCCCGTCTAACATCCCGTTTATTAGCGTGTCTATTTGCGCGTGTATTTGTGCATTTATTTGCACGTTTACACTGAGAATCAGACGTGCATTTAGACGCGTAAATAGACGCAAACCAGAGAATACAGAATGTGAGATTTTGGTGTACATCATTGCTTTCCAAACATTGCCCATGATTACCAAAGCACATAATTTTTTGCAAGCCCACATATACAAGAATTAAGTGAGATGAGGAGAATGAGACAATATGTAAAATAGTTTTGCCAATATCAATTATGGGTCTACGGTTCAATCTCATCCTCAATGAGATCAACCCTTGCCAAACTATCTACTTCAAAATCCAAACAAGTGTTTAGATCTACAAATACATTCAACCCACTACTACTTGTGCTAATTCCAGTTTTCACAGCTTCATAAATCTTGACCTTCTTTCCCTTGAAGACAAAGCCTCCTTCAAAACACTCTCCTAGTCCCTCAATGTCCAAAATCCCTCAATAGTAGAGAGCTTAAAAATTTTGCTTCATATGTTCCCCTTCTTCCTCTTAGACAAATAGAAATGAAGGTTTTAGCACTAGATCACAAAATCTGGTGTTTGGATAACCTTAGATCTCTCAAACCCTTTTCCATACCGTCGCTTGCCTTCATCTGTAACCTCTCTTCAAAAGAGGTGGATTAATGCAAGTAAGATGCCTACCAAGAACATCAGCATCTAGATTCAAATTACTTTTTTAATTCGCACTTGTTCCTGAATGCTATCGACCATTCTAAATGTGGTTCCACCAAGGAAGTCTTCTTTCATTCAAAATGTGCCATTCGAAGTGATGCCGGAACTTCTACCAAAGACGAAAAAACTATTATGTCAAGAACTATTGGAACGTCTTCAGGCCCTATATAAAGTGTACCTATCTCATAAAAAAAACAAATTTATCTTGCAAATCTTCTATCCTATTGGTTCCCTACAAGCAAAATTCTTTGCCTTCTTAAACTGGATGGCAGGAGTTCTCCTTGAAATGGCAAAATCCCTTTGTCCCTCTGTCGACTTCTCCCTTCCCTCTTCTTTTCTCAACCTCCCAGGTCCCTCCCTTGCCCTCAACATTCTTTCCCTTTCCTCTACTACCAAACTCACCCCTCTTGTACCCAAAAGAAGGCATAGTTCCCCCCCAAACTACACCCCCAAAATTAAAAAATTGACCCCATCCGCCCCTCTTAGCAACCCCTCTCTCGCCTCACATGTCAAAGATTCCCCACCGGAGTCCTCCGCAACTTTTGATCCCAAAAGAAAAGCACTGAACGATGATGATATGTCACACTACTCCATCCACTGGGATAAACACTTAACTTCTCCCACGTGTTTTCTTTTTGTAGAGCACTCCATCTGAGGACCTCGAGGTACATTCCTTAATACTACTCAATAATGGTTTATTTTGTTTTCAGTCTATTCAAAAGAAGAAAAGTTCTATTTACTTTCATGTTCTTTATTCTAACAAAATTTTAACTAAAATCCCCTCTAAATCTCTATTTAGAGATACACTGTTGCTACACTTTAACACTAACTCAAACACTCTCCACACTTTTGACTCCTTTGCTTTTAGCTGGAGATATACTCCACCCCTTAACCTTTCTCCTTCTCATATAAAGTCTACTTAACCTTCATCCTTCCCATTCTCTACTCTTGCTCTGATTGTTTCAAAGCTTTTCTCCACATTTCCACTCTCATAGACATTCGCAAGCACAATGTGGGGGAAGAGGGAGCACTCAGGAAGGGATAAGGAGACACCAAAAGTGGTGGAGCAAAAGCTACTCCAGCTTATTCCTCTATCATATATATATGAGTATACATGGGTACTGTACAAGTGGGTGGACACACTGCCCTTTACCCCAACAACCTCCCACTTAAAGGCAGTGTGCCTTTAAGGGAGTATAGTACACATATAATACAATAAGCCATAGGCTGAAAAACAAGATGACCACACCGCCATCCTATGCCCATCGGCACTTTACAATGTGCAAAGTGCATAGAGGATAAGCTGCTTGCAGACATCAGGTTTGCAGGATAGAAAATGACAAGCTGTAGATGCCTGTCAACCAAGATCTCATGCCAAATCTCACTGGGAGAGTGAACTCTCACCAGCACGTGCTCTTGTGCTAAGTCCATAGCACTCGAACTGTCACTATGCAAAGAAAATGTCTCTGTACCACCTGTGACCATAAGCACATGCCCAACAATAGACCTCTGCTGGTCTACCCAACCTGCATCACCTACATGCTGCTCCTGGAAGCATAAGGACCTGATGTCCACAACCGCTTCCCTACTGCCAAAATCTGCCATAATCATGCTACCAACTCCCACTGCAACGGAAGCAAGAACCGGAAGTGTAGCCCCAATGGCAAACATGTGAGAACCAAGTCTCAACACAGTCATGGATGCATGAAGTACTATGGCTGCCATATCAACCATAACTTGCTGCTCAACTGATCTGTGATCATCAAACCTGCTGTGTTTCAAGTATGGAGCTAATACAAGCAATGGAGTACAGCATCACCACGAGTGAGACTCTTTAATATCCAATCATTGCAAAGGACCACCGATTCATTTTATAGTCTATATGCTATATCCTTCTCCTTCCAAGAACTATGGTGCTCAACCTTTTGTTTTTTTTTCTTTCTATCATGCTTTCAAATACCTTACTCCTCTACAATCCTAAAAGTTGACATCCATATCCTTTGTGCTAGTGAAAACCCCAAAGTCAAAGGGGGATTGTCTCTAAGACTCGGTCTATATAGCAAAGACATCTTCCATCCACCCACATCTACTCAAATGAAGTGTCAATGGGCAAGATTGCATGTGTTGCAAAGGACCACCGATTCATTTTATAGTCTATATGCTATATCCTTCTCCTTCCAAGAACTATGGTGCTCAACCTTTTGTTTTTTTTTCTTTCTATCATGCTTTCAAATACCTTACTCCTCTACAATCCTAAAAGTTGACATCCATATCCTTTGTGCTAGTGAAAACCCCAAAGTCAAAGGGGGATTGTCTCTAAGACTCGGTCTATATAGCAAAGACATCTTCCATCCACCCACATCTACTCAAATGAAGTGTCAATGGGCAAGATTGCATGTGCCCAAAAATATATCTTTTCTAGCCTCTAGCTATTCCAGAGACGAGACCAAAAATGTGAAATAACCTCATGAGGAACGTCCTACTCCTCCCAAGTTAACTCCCTCGAGGGGATTTAGGTTGATGCTTCTAGCTAGATGCATTAGTCAATGTAGGTCACATATGAGAAAAAGGGCACCTCCTCCACCCTATTTGCATGCCCTACTCAAGTAGGCGACAACCTCAATTATTCAGATCTCTTTCTTTGATAAAACTTTTGGTGCCAAGGAAACCAACCTTTAAGATACACACAACTTTCCATTAGCACGTACTCTGTGTGTGTGTGTGTGTGTGTGTGTGTGTGTGTGTGTGTGTGTGTGTGTGTTCTCGACACAGTGACTCACATGTCATGGGGATCTTGAAGGAATATTGATGGAGCCTCCCCTCCTTGTGAGAGCAATGCAAGGCACAATCCATTCTCATGTGTCACTCAAGCGGCTCTCGGATTGCTGCAATGTGTTTCCATGGAGAAAGAGGGAAGGGAGAGAAAGGAGAAGAGAGGGGAGAAGGGAGGGAGAAGAAGAAGGGAAGAGGAGAGTGAAGGGGGGAGGAGTGGCAAATTACACAAAGGCACTACAAAGGAAACAAGAGAACACCCAAAGACACTCTTGGAAGAGAAGAGGGAGCTTGTATTCCAAACTTGTGCATACAACAATCAAGACCAAAGTCACCCACTTGGCCTTTTATACAAGTCACCTTTTGAAGGGAGGGCCAACCCTTATCTCTTTATACCACTCTCTCTTCTCATTCTTTTACCATCCTTTTGGGCCAATCTAGCGACACAATCCTAGCTCTATGGACTTGCCACTGTCCATCAAATCACATCACTTAACCAGCGGTGGCATATTGTTAACCAATCTGTTAACATGCCCTCCCCTTCCTGATCTTGATCCAGTCCTCTAGATCATGCAACGTTCATGGTTGTTGGAGTGTTGTCAATGAAGATCATGCAAAGTAGTCTTTCTTGTTTTGCCAGTTGAATCTGCTTTTGGTCCATTGCAACAGAGGGATGTAGTGGCTCCTTGTTATGGAATGTTTGCTAGAAGTATGGATGAGTGATTCTTTTGGAACTAGCACCTCAGGGTTTGAGTGAGCCGAGTTGAGTACTTGTGACCATTCAAAGAAGGAATAAGCAAAAGAAAAAGAAAAATCTAAGGGGTAAGTTATTAGGAAGGTGTTAGTAGGGATTGATGTAAGATCATAGTGGTGTTAGTGTTAGTAGAGTAAGTAAAGTGCATTCTCATGCTCCTCTTAAGTCCCATATTTGATTTGAGTTGGACTTCTAATGGATTCTCATCAGACTATGTCTTTGTCCTACCATGTTTGAACATCCAGAGTTGTGCATCACATTTTGTCTTGCTTCTCTCACTACTACACATGGATCCTATTGCAACATTTAAGCACCGACGTTTAGCGCACGTGGGGTGCTAATCGTCGATATGGGAAGCACGTCCCGTAAAACGTCGCTATATAGCGACTTTAGGCAAACTTCGCTATATAGCAACGATTACAAAAGTCACTATATAGCAACTTTTAAGTGTCGCTAGATAGCGACACTGAGATACTATTTTATAGCGACATTTTCCAGAGAGGTTTTTTACTCATATAGGCCTTAAAAGTTAGTTTTTTCCAATGAAATTTTTTTTTAATTTTTCATACATGTTTGATCTTTTGAGAGAATAAAAGTATGAGAGCAGTACATCAAGCCTTTGAAGCTCATATATTCATGTCCAAGTTTGAGATGAAAAAAATCAATGAAGAGCATTTACATCAACTGTTTCATCTTGAGCCAAGTCTAAGGTGCCAAACAAGTCTATCTCTAACTCGGTGCTAATCATCGATATGGGAAGCACGTCCCGTAAAACGTCGCTATATAGCGACTTTAGGCAAACGTTGCTATATAGCAACGATTACAAAAGTCGCTATATAGCAACTTTTAAGTGTCGCTAGATAGCGACAATGAGATACTATTTTATAGCGACATTTTCCAGAGAGGTTTTTTACTCATATAGGCCTTAAAAGTTAGTTTTTTCCAATGACAAATTTTTTTAATTTTTCATACATGTTTGATCTTTTGAGAGAATAAAAGTATGAGAGCAGTACATCAAGCCTTTGAAGCTCATATATTCATGTCTAAGTTTGAGATGAAAAAAATCAATGAAGAGCATTTACATCAATTGTTTCATCTTGAGCCAAGTCTAAGGCGCCAAACAAGTCTATCTCTAACTCTATACCGAGTTGATCTCCTATATCATCATCGTACTCTAGCATCGTACGTTCACTTAAAAGTACTTGATCATCTTTTTCAATAAAGTGTGGTGATTCTTGATGATCGTTGTCTTCTTCCTCAATATCATGATCTCCATCTTCCTCCCGTGCGATGTCATTATGCGCATCTTCCTCTTGGCTCATATTGTGATCTTCATCTTCTTCGCTAGATTCATCGGGATCAATTGGATCCGGCATTGGTAGTGGCATCTCCATATCCACATCTCTATCTTCAAAAATTTACTTACTTCATGGTGCAACTTGGATCACGTACCACCATCTTGGATCAGAACGATCCGGATGAAAAACCACATATATTGAAGATGGGTGCCAAATGTCGTCAATTATATATATGAAATTATGCTCAAGTACATGTATCAATGGATCTTTAAAAACAAAAGCTTCGATTAATTAAATCATTAGTATGCACCTGCTCACAGTGCTCGGGAAGAACAAAAGTATCACTTTCACGGTCTAATGTTTGGTGGAGTCTATTGCAAAGAAACCGCTTTTATCTTTTCTCACTGTCGCATGGGGACCGTTGTAAATAGTTCTAAACCATTTTACATCAAGAATGAAAATACTAAATCGTCTGAAATCAACTTCATAGATTTCAGGTATGGTTCCACAATAATCCAATTGTGAGGAGAGAAGATTGGTATCCGAAGCACTTGCTCGGCTATCTTGTGTGAAGTTAGCCATGACTCCACAATCATACGTGACTCTCTTTGAATCGATGCGTTCCACGAAAAAATGTTGTCCATATGACCATAATGCACTGTACTTTTTGTACTGTAAAAGAGCATCATTAAAACAATGAAGATGCATCTATTTTATAGCGTATATTGCCACAAATAATTACTTAATTACGTCAAGAGGTAAGAAACTTACATGCACCATACTTCCAGATGATAACTCTCGCTCGCACTCGTTTATTGTCTCTCCATCGTGTTCGTCTTTACGTAGAGCCAGTTGTAGCCAATCAAGTGACATGTGAGTGGGGAGAAGAGCCAGATCCCGTGGATATGGTTGCGATCGCCTGTACATTACTCTGAATCTCGTCCTTGCATTTATTCTTTCTGCTTTGGCCACTTCATATCTCTCAATCCACTTCTGCATCTCAGGGATATTGAGGATACAAAACTTATTGAATTTCTCCATTTGCTCTTTGCTCATCTTTCGTTCAATCCCTTTTCCTTGGGGAACCTCGCCAACAATGCGATCATCATCCTTGTTATGCCAAGCTTGCGGCATATCGGGATCCGTGGATGCAAGAAACTCCGTGATATATACTAATGACTCTTGCACAAGCTATCCCTCTGCCATGCTTGCTTCTGGTCTTGCTCTTTGTCTTACAAATCCCTTTAAAGTTTTCATAAACTGCTCGAGAAAAAACATCCATCGACTATGAACGGTACCTGCAATAGCCACCTCATCAACTATGTGCACAAGCAAGTGGACTTGAGTTGTCATAATGCTTGAGGGAAAGTGCTTCTCAAGCAAGCATACGGCTTTGATGGATTCCACCCTAACCTTCCCGATGTCGATATGGAGATCTCTTTTTGAGATATCCACCTATTTCACATGTCCATGTAAGATATTTTCATAATCAGTCTACAGATGAATCAGCTTAAATTGAAGAAAATGCAATCAATGCGATTTGATAGTAAGCATACCTCACAATACCACTGATCTTGAATATAGCATTTCTAAGATCTTCTTGTAAGCACCCTTTTATTGTAATTGGGAGGATGAACTACCAAAGCAACAAAGAAGTCATGTCAACAATATAACATAATCATAATTATGCTAACGCATCACGATTATCGGTACACTAATTCTACAGCTTAGAATACATGTAAGACCTTGTGCCAATCATGGGACTTGAGCCCACTAAGCTTATTGTCTTTTGAAAATGCTCCTTTCAAGCAACGCATGTACCCTATCGGTGTTTGAAAAGAGGCAATGTCCGCCTTGACCGCTACCTCCTCCCTCATAGAGAGGATCCACGTTGCTTTCGGGAGGACAACTTTTCCCGAAGCATGCACTTGGGGCCACAAACGAGACATCCTATTCATAGCACACAAGTCTTCTCGCGCGAGTCTTTGGAACCAACCAAGTGTGCCCAAATAGTAGCCCCCACATTCTTGAAGATATGCATGGGATCCAAGAGATGATTGATTTGTAACTGACCCCAATAAGGAAGCTCGTGAAGATCGATAGCCTCTTCATACCAGGAGGACGTTCCTCTCCATTCGCCCTCCAAGCTTGAATCCAATCACTTGCCTTCAAATATGATGGTGGTGGATCAAGTTGACCTCCACGTGCGAGATGATCCAGTGGAAGGTATCGAGCATGACCTTCATAAACATTTTTCCTCATATGTTTGAAGTATCGTGCAAGCGATTTCAAACCCGGTCCACAAACAGGACAAGCATGGTACCCACTTGTAGTCCTGCACGCGTGCATGAATGTGCTAATATAAGACATGCGTGCGAAAGAGAGTCATAAAAGCATAATCCTATATTATACTTGTAGAGACACAACCACGTACCTGCGCACTCTCCATATCCTGGGTAGTCATGCATGGTCCACATCAAGATACCCTTGACAAAAATATCATTGGTATGTCTAGGAGCTCTGGAAATATCAAAGACCCGCACTCCTCTCCATAATATCTGTAACTCCTCTATCAAAGGTGCCATGTACACGTCCATATTTTTTGCCTTGTACTTCCCTAGCACAAGTAGTGCAAGCATGAGGTGTCCCTTTTTTATTGTTATCCATGGTGGGATATTGTAATTCACCACGACTATGGGCCATATCGACCAAGATGTCGAGCGTAATCCGAAAGGATTCACACCGTCCATGGTGAGCCCAAGATGCAAGTTGTGTGGCTCCCTCGCAAAGTCCGACCACTGATTGTCTATGTGCTTCCAAGCTACACAATCTGCGGAAATCCTCAATGTGTCATCAGTGGACCGATGAGATGCATGCCATGTCATCAACTCCGCTATGGATTTGCATCGGAACATGTGTTGTATTCTTGTAATGATGGGAAAGTGTCTCAAGACCTTTACCGGTATCTGCTCACCCTGCAAGTCATCTCTATATCGTTGTTTCCCACACTTCGAACAACTAGCCAAATCTCCATGCTCACGACGAAAGAGAATACAATCATTACGACAAGCATGGATGATATCATAATCCATACCCACCGTTGTTAGCATCTTTTTCGCTTCATCTCTTAATGCGGGCATGGTATTTGGTGTAGGCAACATCTTATGGAGCAACCTATCACAATTCAAACATACATAGGCTTTGAACAATGATGATTCGGTACACTAATCCATACATGATGATTCTCAAAACAAACAATATCCAAATAATGAGTCAAATTAATGCAAGGGCTAACCTCATTAAGGCCAAGACACTTGTATCCGACCACCCATACTTTACTTGCAGATTCAAGATTGAGAGACAAGCACGTAGTTTAGACATCCTAGCACCCTCGTACAATTGTGTTGATTGCAACTCTCGCATTTTGACCTCAGACTCTGACATCACGTGTACATGGGATGTAGTGCCCCTAAAAATAGAATCCATCTTGTCGACCATACCCTCGTCATCATCTGGGAGACTATAGTCTTGCTCAAAGTGTGAAGGTATATGCGTACCCTCGCCAGCCTCCTCATCCTGTTTTAAGATTTCGTGTAAATATAAGATCTTGTCTCAAGGTTTCGTACCATAATGGTATCCAATATTAATCGCGAACTTAAATAGCTTTGACTTACCGATAATCCATCAACACGTGCAACACCAACGTTGGGTACTAGTTCGGTCTCCTCCCCATACATCCGCAAGTGGCGCATGATAATACGACGTTGATGTCGTTCTTCTCGCTTGCAATGAGTGCAATGACAATATAACCTTTTCGTAAGCCACTTTGTGCTCCCGAGCATTGGTGCATCATCGGACGAGCTTCCACTCGTCTCTTCCATCTACACTTATAAAATAGCATCTATGAGCTTCTTTTTAACTTTAAACATAAAGTGTCCTCTGAAGTGTTGCTATATAGCGACGTTTTGACCTGTTCCGTTGCTATATAGCAACGATTTGCTCTGTTCCGTCGCTATATAGTGACACTTTTAATTAAAATCACTGCTATATAGCGACGGAATAGCATCACTATATAGCGACGTTGTGGGTTAAAACCCGAACCTCACGATGCGTGGCGCTTTCTTTAGCAATCTCTAATCTCTATTGTAAGCAAAGCAATCTCTCCTCCCACCTATTTTCGATGACCTCCCACTCTATTCTCCACTCCTCACCACTACTCACCCCTCTCCTAACACTTGTGCCCCCTCTCCACCCTTTCCCTCTTTGGTTTCTTGAAAGGAAGTTTTTCAAGAAGGTGAGTCTCTTTGAACAATGTAGGTTCATTTTTTGTGAGATTTCGTTTTGTGAGTGTTGAAGCATGTTTCTCCTAGTATTGCTAAAGCTGTGTACTAGTTTTCATGCTTGATTTCAAAGGATTGAAGACAAAAAACGAGATTTCAAGAAAGAAAGAAGACTCGAACCTCTTCTAGTCTTTTTTGTATTTCTCTTCCTTCTCTTTCTCCTTATCTCCTCAATCCAATCTCTTTGAGAAGTTGCTTCTGTAATCTCCTCCTTCCTCTAACTAGTTATTTGAAAATTTGTATGTTTCCTCTCTTTTGTAGGGCCAGTCCACAAAACACCGAGCGAGACATACTATTCTAGGTAAGTGCTTCCTCTTTTTTCCATTTGTTATTTTTGTTATTTGCATTGGCTTGCAGTAGTGATGGGCGTAGGAACCCTCTCTTCCCCTCTCTTCCCTCTTCTCTCCTCTTCCGTCTCTTCTTTTTCCCCTCTTTCAATCTCTTTTCCCCTCTTCTTTTTCCCCCTCTTTCAGTCTCTTTTTCCCTCCTCTTCTCTTCTTTTTTTCATCTTTCAATCTCTTTTCCCCCTTCTTTCCCCTCGCTTATGTCTCCTTCTCTTATGCTCATGCATAAGCATAACCAAAAGCATGAGCATATGTCTCCTTCTCTTATGCTTATGCTTATGCTTATGCATGAGCATAAGAGAAAGAGACATAAGAGAAAGAGACTTATGCTTCTTTCCCAATATAGAGAGAGAGGGGAGGGGGGGGTTGTAGGAGAGGTAAGGAGGGGGGGCGGGGAGGGAAGAGCAAATTAACAATAATGAAAAGGAAGAGGGGGGGGGAGGGGGTTAATTAAATAAAAGACAAGAAAATAACGAAAAAACAAAGTGAGAAAACGGGGGGGGAGAAGAAAAAGGGGGATGTAATGTGTGTACAGTGCAGTAGAAAATGGATTTTTAAAAAACCGTGGACTGCACCTATGAGTCCATGGTGGTCTTGTGTGGAGCTATGATCGAGGGGTAGGGTAGAGTAAAGCTGTGGCGCAGGAGAAGGTGGTGTGACGGCACATGAAATAGAGCCTTCATGCTACCTTTGCAGACGACAGCACTGCGACACGGACTCCAGAGAAAGGGTAGTGCGGTAGTCGAGGCTGGAGCAGTGGATTGGAGTAAACCGTAGCAGGATGTCCGCTAAGACAGAGCATGGAGATAGATTTGCAGTGGGCGAGTGCACAGCATGTGCCCTGTGGAGTACAAGGCAGAGTAGGAGCTCGAGTTTCGAAGACGGAGGCCCATGGAAAGATAGCTACGGGGTAGGGGTTGCGGGCAGCAGACTTTGGGTACTCATAGAGAGAGGGGAGTGGGTACGGGTAAAATAGGGAGTGTGTGAGGGGTTTAAATAGGAGGAGATAGAGGGTAGTCAGGAGGTTTGGGTCAGGGAGGGGGAACGAGACCCGAGAAGAAGGTGAGGCAGCTATCATGAAGATGAGGGTGAGTTATAGATAACGAGGACTCGGGGGATCAATGTAGTGAGATGTGCACATAGAGCAGGATAGTAATAACTAAGGGGTAGCGTAGTGAGAGATAGCGGGTACAAAAGAGATAAAGAGGATAAAAATTAAAATTAAAATAGGTTTAGAAGAGACAAAAGAAATTACTTTTAGAATTTTAGAAGAGATATAAGATTTGATTGAGGAAAGTAGAATTGGACATAAAAGGAGTAAAAGAAAATTTATTTAAAAAAACAAAAATAGAAATAGGGTAGAGAAAATTTTTGGAAAAGGAGTAAATAAAATTTTAAATTATTAAAAATTTTAAAAATAGAAAAAAGGTAAAGAAAATTTTGAAAAAGAAAAAGGGAAAGGAATCTAAGAAAATTAAAAAAGAAAATAAATTTGAATTTTTAAAATTTTAAAGAAAAAAAGGGGGGGAAGGGAACCAAAAGAATTGATAAATTTAGAGTAGTGAAAGAAGGGAAAGTAAGGGACGACAGTATTAAAAAAGGGAAAGTGAGGGGGTTTAAGCTTAGGTAGCAGGGAAAAATTACTAAAATAAGAAGAGAAGAAGGAAAAAATAAAGGAAAATGAGAGAAAAAAAAGAAATTATAAAGAATTAGGGAAAATTAAGAGAACTAAGTATGGGTGAGGGAGTTAACTTTGGGGGAAAGGATGGGGATGGCGGAGCAGGGAGAGGGGGGGGGTCTGAGGTGGGAAAATAAGAGAGCTAGGATTGCAACCAACGGTAGAAAGGGGTAGTAAGTGTGTGTGTGTGTGTGTGTGTGTGTGTGTGTGTGTGTGTGTGTGTGTGTGTGCATGCGTGCACGTGTGCGCACCCGCCTTTGCCCCAGTAGGGTACATCACACTAGGTGAGATAGTAGGTCATCACCTAGTGTGATGACCTACTGTCTACCTAAGAGAAATAGAAGTGTAAACAAATTAAGTTTGAGTTGAG
Source organism: Dipteris shenzhenensis (assembly GCF_047967505.1). NCBI lineage: Eukaryota > Viridiplantae > Streptophyta > Polypodiopsida > Gleicheniales > Dipteridaceae > Dipteris > Dipteris shenzhenensis. The sequence continues at coordinate 46,380,185 of NC_141600.1, read as the reverse complement.
GGAAGGTATTTGAAGAGAAGTAGTCATGCATAATATCTTTGATTCTATCGAGTTGGAAGCCGTTGTGTGTTGGGGTAAAGGGCAGTGTGCCCACCCACTTGTACAGTGCCCATGTATACTCATATATATATGATAGAGGAATAAGCTGGAGTAGCTTTTGCTCCACCACTTTTGGTGTCTCCTTATCCCTTCCTGAGTGCTCCCTCTTCCCCCACAACTGGTATCAGAGCTCGAGGAGAAGAGCCTGAGGAGAGAGATCAAAGCCATCGAGGGAGCCTAGGCTGTTGAGGCACCCATGAGCGTGTGTTGCAGGACACTGTTGTAGAGCCGTGAGTAGGAGTGGTTGGAGAAGACATCATTTGGGAGCTTCATTGCCTCGTTGATGGAGGCATTGCTTCCTAGATACTTGCTGGAGATCATTGACGGCCGTAGGCTTGGGCTTGCTTGTGAAGTGTTTGGAGACTCGGAGATCCGATCGTAGGAGCGTCATTTAGGCTTGCTACTACTGCTAAGGCTAGAGCTTTGAGCGATGCATTGTTGTTAGGACGTTGACTGGAGAGGTGTGATGCCACGAGACTGGCGTTGTAGGAGTTGCTCAATGCAGAGGTTTCTACGTTGGGGTGTGCTGCAGGCTGGAGTTGAGGTTGAGCCTTCATTGGAGAGCGTTGTTTGGAGAGGGCTGTAGGGAAGCTCTTTGTAGCTGCAGATGGCTCGTGAGCCACTGCGAGCTCTTAGATGGAGTAGATAGGAGTCTCTTTCTCTCCATACCCTTCTTCTTCCCGTGAGCAAAGGAAGAGCAACCCAGTGATAGCAACAACATCCACTTTGGAGAAAAAGAGTGAGTTCTTTGTTTTTAGTCTGGAAATCTGACAGTATTTCAGACAGTAAAAGTGAGCAGAATGCCATTTTCGACAGCAAGTATTTGCAAATCCATAAGGATTTAGGCTCGGTGCCCAACAGAGGAGTCGGAGAACTTTGGAAGGGCTACGTTTTCTCTGTTGATAGCTCGGTCATCCGAGTTTACAGTACAGAGTTATTTACTGTCCAAAATAGGGACAGTTCGTGATCAGTGTGCAGACAGCCATTTTGCAGACTGTATATTGGCAAATGCATACATGTTGATACACTTTGGCAAGTTGATGCATTTTGGCAAAATGATGCAGTAAATGTCACTTGGTATATGCCATTGGTGATGCATTTTGGATGCATAAGTGAGTGGCAAATGCATACAATTTGATGTTCACTTGAATGCCAATATAATGAGGCCATATACATGCAGTAAATGCATTTTGGCGACTCTTGAAAGGCATTTTTTATTCTCTAGTATGCAATTTCTAGAAAGCGGTTTATGCATTAGATGCCACAGTATATGCAAGTATTTTGCTCAGAAATTGGATGTTCAATATCTGGTTATGCTTTGAAGCCCACGAGAAAATGATTGATATTCTTGACTGACAGGTCATTGAATAGTTGCTGCTGTTTTTTTTTTTTTTAATGACAGAACAGTCATTTTCAGGACTGAATATCTCTTTCCTGGTGCGGAATTGCACTTTGTGCCGAACTGAAAAGTTGTAGTTCATTGAACATACTACAACTTTGCTTTTGGAAGCAAGTTGATCCGGTATAAGCTGCAGGAGTTACAGCCTCTACAAAACCCCAAATAGTTGCAGTCTACTGTCTATCTGTGACCAATGTACAGGAAGCTATTTTTCAGGTGAGAAAATCTGAGAATCCACAAGGATTTGGCTCTTGAGGTCAACTGACAAGTTGTAGATCTTTTTACCAGCTACAACTTTGCTGTTTACAGCTTTGGCATCTGGTCTTTCAGTGAAAAGATATCGCTGTTCAAAGATAGGGACAGCGTGTTATTTTGCCCAAAGTGGCTGTGAGGTATTGTTGTAGGAATTTCTCTTGCACAATAGTGAATCGGGAACTCATAGTAAATTACAGAAAGTGATTGGGATCTCACTTCAGTCCAAGGGCATTATTGGCATTTTGGCAAGTCACTTTGGCACATTTGGCAAGTGGTGAATGCTTGATTTTGTTGCCAAAGGGTTGCACACTTGAGGTGATGCATTGGTGATGCAGTAAATGCCATTTCGATGCTTTATGGATTTGCATTGGTGGATGCCGCACTGATGTTTATGGATAGTTGAGCTGGGCTCCTATTGCCGTTGGTTGAGCAGGCATTGCTCATTTGGTTCAGTGCATTTCTTACTTGGATTGCCAGGCATTGGTAGGTTACTGGGCTGCATATATTCTTGTTTATTCCTCTTTATGGCTGAGTGCTTTTGAGCATTGGATCAGCCAGTTTATTTGGAGACCTGATTGGTTTGGACAACACTATATATTTGGTCATTTGGGTTGCCTATTGCACTATACTGCTCTTTAGTTGTGAGCTATTGTGCCACAGATATGGCATCTACAGCTGGTAGTGCCCTCTTTGATATTGAGAGGTTGGATGGTTCAAACTTTCAGTATTGGAAAGAGCAGATTTATGATGTGTTAGTGCAGAAGAGGTAGCATAAGCCCATTCAATGCAAAGGTGTCAAGCCTAATAGCATTAAACAGAGTGATTGGGATGACATGGATGAGCAAGCATGCTCTATCATTCAGTCATCACTCTCGAAGTCAGTCTACTTGCAGGTACATGATGGTGTACAAGGTGTAGACTACCATGCATACGAGTTCTATACTCGTATATGCCAGATGTATGACCATGATAGTGTTATGTTATAGCATGATGGGCTGAAATGTCCTGATGGGCTGAAATACAGCCTTGATATGCACTCCAAAGGTCAATCAATTAGTAGAAACAGGTCATGTTCAAGGGGGAATTCCAGGAGCAAGTCTAGCTCTCGGACTTGTGTTAGATGTTTCTATTGTGGAAAGTATGGCCACATGAAAAAGTATTGCTGGAAATGGCTGAGAAAATACAAGAAGAAGAGCAAGGTTGAGAATGACAGGAAGAAGGAGAAGAAGCATGTTGAGCTTCAAGGCGTGGATGCCAGGGTTTCCACTGACAGTAGCAGTGATGAAGGCATTCTTTTGTCTCTGTCTGACACCTCCTTCTTGGCCACTGATGTACCCATTCTTGGTGATTGGATGTTAGATCCATGTGCTTCATGTCATATGACCCCTCATAGGTCATGGTTCAGTGCATGTCAGGAATGCATTGTGGAGAGTGGTTTGATGGGCAGCATTGATCATTCTATGGATGTCTATGGTTATGGGGATATCCACCTTGCTATGCCTAGTGGCTCTATTCTTGTTCTACAGAGGGTTAGACATATACCAGGACTTGCTACGAGCAAGATCAGTACTGGACAGTTGGTTGAGGCAGGTTATCATGTCTCTTTGGGTGATCATGCATGGAAGATTGCTAGAGGCAATCTGGTTATGGCTAGGGGATCACGGGTTGGATTCTCTTATGCATTGCATGTATCAGGTGTCCAGGATAAGATGCTTATGATTAGTAAGCAGCCATCAGCTAGTTTATGGTATGCCAGACTTGGACATATGTCTACTGCAGGTATGGAAGCCCTTACAACATTGAGATACATTCCTATTATGGATGTCTCTCAAATTTTATGTCATGATTGTGATGACGGTCAACAGTCAGGATCCTCCTTTGTGAGGAAGACAGTCAGTGAGAGGTATCTTGAGCCATTGCAGTTGGTTCATAATGCAGTTTGTGGGCCTATGCCTACCGTTTCACTGGGTGGCGCCTCTTACTTTGTGACATTTATTGATGCTGCTACAAAGTACATATGGGTATATCCGATTCGGCAGAAGCATGATGTATATGATACATTTCAGCGCTTCTTGGGTAATGCTGAAAATCAGTCAGGAAAGAAGCTATTGAGCTTGATGACTGATGGCGATGCAGAGTTTACCTCTTCTAGATTTCAGCATCTATGTGATACACTTGGTATCAAGAGGGTGTTGACCACTCCTCATCTTTCTACTCACAATGCCTTAGCAAAAGGCATAAATCGGATTCTATTGGATAGGATTGGTAGCATGCTACGATATGCAGGTCTTACCAAATGCTATTGGGCTGAGGCATGTAAGACAGCTGCATACTTGCTTAATAGGTCACCCAGGAGATCTCTGAATGGTAGAGTGCCATTTGACTTCTTGACAGGCAGGGCACCATGTTATAAGCATTTACGTGTGTTTGGTTGCGAGGCTTATGCTCATGGTTCCCGATCGAGGAGGTGTATCTTCCTTGGATACAGTGAGTCCAGTAGGGACTACAGGTTATGGGATTCTTCAACTAGAGAGTTGATACGCATCCATAATGTCTATTTCAGAGAGGATGCTATGTTTGGACAGCCCAGGACTGTGGATAGCAGGAGAGTGGTGTTCCAAGAGGGTGTAAGTGCACTGATACCTCCGAATTCTATGCAGGGATTCTATGCAGGGACAGCCCATATCCCTTGGAGTGGGAGGTTTTTCCCATGGTGAGCAGGTTATAAAGTTGGGACAGCCACGATTACTTCCTGATTTTGGTCAGAGACAATCAGATGTCTCGAGTATTCCACAGGTTTATACTCCTATGGAGATTGCTGATGCATCTTCTATGGACAGTTACAGTTTACTCCCAGGATGCGGAGTGCCTCTTGTAGATGAGGATGAGGCTATGCATGGTGAGGAGGACACCTTGGCTAATGATGCCCGGTATGATCCATTGGCTGGTTATGCCAGGACAGATGTGGTTTCTGCAGTTATTGACTCAGGTCATATTGCGCATGGGCAGGAATCATTGATATGTTTACTTCGTAAGTGCCTCCATGGCCAGAAGCAATCCCCTCGAGCTTGGCTTCATAGGTTTGATACCGTTATGAGAGCTCAGGATGTGATGCACAATGAGACAGGTTATGGTCTCAGTATTCAGGAGGTTGCTATCCTTCTGAGGTTACTTGCCATATGGTTCCTTATGGACAGGGATGCTTTGCAGTGGGAGCTGCATGGTCTTGATGATGTTTGTCAGATACTTGGTTGTTTCAGTATGGAGAGGGGGAAGTTACACATGCTTTTAGTAACTAGAAGACCATGTTCTAGGATTTCATTTTAGGCTCTTTTCAAGGAAACATCGCTGGGAGTCCTTTCTCTACCCAATTGATTGCTATCTAGTAGGTAATTCTCAATACAGCTGTTGAACTGGGTATCCACTAGATATGTGAAACAGTATGGCATTAGGAAGTATACATTGGAGTAGGCTCTTTCCTACCCCATTTGGAATGGTGGAGCCCCGAAAGGAATATTTTCTTGCATGCAAAGGTGTCAAATAGCTACAGGATGTCATTCAAGATGATGGTACTTTCATGTCCTAATTTCCTATGATGAACAAGCATTCCCCAAGCATTATGCTTTGGGCATGCACTCTTGGACAGTTTGGCACAAGCTACTGGACTTGATTAAACCATTCCTCCCGATTCCTTGTCTTCAAGCACACGATTGACTATAGGATTGGACACTTGCAAGACCAAAGAGTGGTTTCCAAAACCTTTCGATGATGCAATTGATTGTCGCAAGAAGAGCTTATCGGCTCTACTAATCCCCCCATCGTGGGTACATCATAATGCTAATGAGCTTTGGTGGTTGCATAGACCTCTCAAATGGTGGACAAGATGCCTGCATAACATATGGAAGAATGGACTTTCTATAAAGCAAAATATCTTCCTGTGGCGGTGTCTACTAGGGGTTTTACCAGTGGGAACCACACTAGCCCACCGTATTGCACTTGCGCATCACTTGTGTTGCTCTTGTCCTAGAGAGACAATTCTTCATCTCTTGTGGACCTGCTTAGCTACCAAGAAGCTTCTTGCGAGGCCATCAGCCTCCCTTCAGATTTGATTTCCTTTGCATAGTTTCTCCAAGCACTTTTCGATATTCGATCGTTTTCACTCCTCTCTTGCGTCCGACTACAACCCATTGTTTTTGTGGGTTAGATGTACTGCATACTGGTCCATCTAGTGTGATAGAAACCATCACATGTTCTCTCTTGCCCCTTTAGATACTTGTGCATTCTTCAAGCATTCTCTTCATACATCCCTGTATGATGCATATCATATGAGTGATTTTTTTGTGCATTTTCTAGAAGTGTTTTTCCACTACTTCTAGCTGCCACACTTGATCGCATTGCTTGTAAATTGCATTAATTAATTGAATCAGTGGTTTCACCAAAAAAAAAAGTGTGATAGCATTAAACTACCCGTTGGTACGAATACACACACAACAACACAAAGCAACTATAGATGCGCTTGGTAGACGTGCAAAATAGCGGACGCGTCTATAGGCGTTGCTTTAGTAGAGGAATTACGGGCGCGTCTAAATGCGCGTCTAAAAGCTCGTCTATTTGCGCATAAATTACCGCATCTACGTGCGCGTCTAACCTGAGAAAATACGGGCCCGTCTAACATCCCGTTTATTAGCGTGTCTATTTGCGCGTGTATTTGCGCATTTATTTGCACGTTTACACTGAGAATCAGACGTGCATTTAGACGCGTAAATAGACGCAAACCAGAGAATACAGAATGTGAGATTTTGGTGTACATCATTGCTTTCCAAACATTGCCCATGATTACCAAAGCACATAATTTTTTGCAAGCCCACATATACAAGAATTAAGTGAGATGAGGAGAATGAGACAATATGTAAAATAGTTTTGCCAATATCAATTATGGGTCTACGGTTCAATCTCATCCTCAATGAGATCAACCCTTGCCAAACTATCTACTTCAAAATCCAAACAAGTGTTTAGATCTACAAATACATTCAACCCACTACTACTTGTGCTAATTCCAGTTTTCACAGCTTCATAAATCTTGACCTTCTTTCCCTTGAAGACAAAGCCTCCTTCAAAACACTCTCCTAGTCCCTCAATGTCCAAAATCCCTCAATAGTAGAGAGCTTAAAAATTTTGCTTCATATGTTCCCCTTCTTCCTCTTAGACAAATAGAAATGAAGGTTTCAGCACTAGATCACAAAATCTGGTGTTTGGATAACCTTAGATCTCTCAAACCCTTTTCCATACCGTCGCTTGCCTTCATCTGTAACCTCTCTTCAAAAGAGGTGGATTAATGCAAGTAAGATGCCTACCAAGAACATCAGCATCTAGATTCAAATTACTTTTTTAATTCGCACTTGTTCCTGAATGCTATCGACCATTCTAAATGTGGTTCCACCAAGGAAGTCTTCTTTCATTCAAAATGTGCCATTCGAAGTGATGCCGGAACTTCTACCAAAGACGAAAAAACTATTATGTCAAGAACTATTGGAACGTCTTCAGGCCCTATATAAAGTGTACCTATCTCATAAAAAAAACAAATTTATCTTGCAAATCTTCTATCCTATTGGTTCCCTACAAGCAAAATTCTTTGCCTTCTTAAACTGGATGGCAGGAGTTCTCCTTGAAATGGCAAAATCCCTTTGTCCCTCTGTCGACTTCTCCCTTCCCTCTTCTTTTCTCAACCTCCCAGGTCCCTCCCTTGCCCTCAACATTCTTTCCCTTTCCTCTACTACCAAACTCACCCCTCTTGTACCCAAAAGAAGGCATAGTTCCCCCCCAAACTACACCCCCAAAATTAAAAAATTGACCCCATCCGCCCCTCTTAGCAACCCCTCTCTCGCCTCACATGTCAAAGATTCCCCACCGGAGTCCTCCGCAACTTTTGATCCCAAAAGAAAAGCACTGAACGATGATGATATGTCACACTACTCCATCCACTGGGATAAACACTTATCTTCTCCCACGTGTTTTCTTTTTGTAGAGCACTCCATCTGAGGACCTCGAGGTACATTCCTTAATACTACTCAATAATGGTTTATTTTGTTTTCAGTCTATTCAAAAGAAGAAAAGTTCTATTTACTTTCATGTTCTTTATTCTAACAAAATTTTAACTAAAATCCCCTCTAAATCTCTATTTAGAGATACACTGTTGCTACACTTTAACACTAACTCAAACACTCTCCACACTTTTGACTCCTTTGCTTTTAGCTGGAGATATACTCCACCCCTTAACCTTTCTCCTTCTCATATAAAGTCTACTTAACCTTCATCCTTCCCATTCTCTACTCTTGCTCTGATTGTTTCAAAGCTTTTCTCCACATTTCCACTCTCATAGACATTCGCAAGCACAATGTGGGGGAAGAGGGAGCACTCAGAAAGGGATAAGGAGACACCAAAAGTGGTGGAGCAAAAGCTACTCCAGCTTATTCCTCTATCATATATATATGAGTATACATGGGTACTGTACAAGTGGGTGGGCACACTGCCCTTTACCCCAACAACCTCCCACTTAAAGGCAGTGTGCCTTTAAGGGAGTATAGTACACATATAATACAATCAGCCATAGGCTGAAAAACAAGATGACCACACCATCATCCTATGCCCATCGGCACTTTACAATGTGCAAAGTGCATAGAGGATAAGCTGCTTGCAGACATCAGGTTTGCAGGATAGAAAATGACAAGCTGTAGATGCCTGTCAACCAAGATCTCATGCCAAATCTCACTGGGAGAGTGAACTCTCACCAGCACGTGCTCTTGTGCTAAGTCCATAGCACTCGAACTGTCACTGTGCAAAGAAAATGTCTCTGTACCACCTGTGACCATAAGCACATGCCCAACAATAGACCTCTGCTGGTCTACCCAACCTGCATCACCTACATGCTGCTCCTGGAAGCATAAGGACCTGATGTCCACAACCGCTTCCCTACTGCCAAAATCTGCCATAATCATGCTACCAACTCCCACTGCAACGGAAGCAAGAACCGGAAGTGTAGCCCCAATGGCAAACATGTGAGAACCAAGTCTCAACACAGTCATGGATGCATGAAGTACTATGGCTGCCATATCAACCATAACTTGCTGCTCAACTGATCTGTGATCATCAAACCTGCTGTGTTTCAAGTATGGAGCTAATACAAGCAATGGAGTACTCAATAACTTCCCCCTCTCCATACTGAAACAACCAAGTATCTGACAAACATCATCAAGACCATGCAGCTCCCACTGCAAAGCATCCCTGTCCATAAGGAACCATATGGCAAGTAACCTCAGAAGGATAGCAACCTCCTAAATACTGAGACCATAACCTGTCTCATTGCGCATCACATCCTGAGCTCTCATAACGGTATCAAACCTATGAAGCCAAGCTCGAGGGGATTGCTTCTGGCCATGGAGGCACTTACGAAGTAAACATATCAATGATTCCTGCCCATGCGCAATATGACCTGAGTCAATAACTGCAGAAACCACATCTGTCCTGGCATAACCAGCCAATGGATCATACCGGGCATCATTAGCCAAGGTGTCCTCCTCACCATGCATAGCCTCATCCTCATCTACAAGAGGCACTCCGCATCCTGGGAGTAAACTGTAACTGTCCATAGAAGATGCATCAGCAATCTCCATAGGAGTATAAACCTGTGGAATACTCGAGACATCTGATTGTCTCTGACCAAAATCAGGAAGTAATCGTGGCTGTCCCAACTTTATAACCTGCTCACCATGGGAAAAACCTCCCACTCCAAGGGATATGGGCTGTCCCTGCATAGAATCCCTGCATAGAATTCGGAGGTATCAGTGCACTTACACCCTCTTGGAACACCACTCTCCTGCTATCCACAGTCCTGGGCTATCCAAACATAGCATCCTCTCTGAAATAGACATTATGGATGCGTATCAACTCTCTAGTTGAAGAATCCCATAACCTGTAGTCCCTACTGGACTCACTGTATCCAAGGAAGATACACCTCCTCGATCGGGAACCATGAGCATAAGCCTCGCAACCAAACACACGTAAATGCTTATAACATGGTGCCCTGCCTGTCAAGAAGTCAAATGGCACTCTACCATTCAGAGATCTCCTGGGTGACCTATTAAGCAAGTATGCAGCTGTCTTACATGCCTCAGCCCAATAGCATTTGGTAAGACCTGCATATCGTAGCATGCTACCAATCCTATCCAATAGAATCCGATTTATGCCTTTTGCTAAGGCATTGTGAGTAGAAAGATGAGGAGTGGTCAACACCCTCCTGATACCAAGTGTATCACATAGATGCTGAAATCTAGAAGAGGTAAACTCTGCATCGCCATCAGTCATCAAGCTCAATAGCTTCTTTCCTGACTGATTTTCAGCATTACCCAAGAAGCGCTGAAATGTATCATATACATCATGCTTCTGCCGAATCGGATATACCCATATGTACTTTGTAGCAGCATCAATAAATGTCACAAAGTAAGAGGCGCCACCCAGTGAAACGGTAGGCATAGGCCCACAAACTGCATTATGAACCAACTGCAATGGCTCAAGATACCTCTCACTGACTGTCTTCCTCACAAAGGAGGATCCTGACTGTTGACCGTCATCACAATCATGACATAAAATTTGAGAGACATCCATAATAGGAATGTATCTCAATGTTGTAAGGGCTTCCATACCTGCAGTAGACATATGTCCAAGTCTGGCATACCATAAACTAGCTGATGGCTGCTTACTAATCATAAGCATCTTATCCTGGACACCTGATACATGCAATGCATAAGAGAATCCAACCCGTGATCCCCTAGCCATAACCAGATTGCCTCTAGCAATCTTCCATGCATGATCACCCAAAGAGACATGATAACCTGCCTCAACCAACTGTCCAGTACTGATCTTGCTCGTAGCAAGTCCTGGTATATGTCTAACCCTCTGTAGAACAAGAATAGAGCCACTAGGCATAGCAAGGTGGATATCCCCATAACCATAGACATCCATAGAATGATCAATGCTGCCCATCAAACCACTCTCCACAATGCATTCCTGACATGCACTGAACCATGACCTATGAGGGGTCATATGACATGAAGCACATGGATCTAACATCCAATCACCAAGAATGGGTACATCAGTGGCCAAGAAGGAGGTGTCAGACAGAGACAAAAGAATGCCTTCATCACTGCTACTGTCAGTGGAAACCCTGGCATCCATGCCTTGAAGCTCAACATGCTTCTTCTCCTTCTTCCTGTCATTCTCAACCTTGCTCTTCTTCTTGTATTTTCTCAGCCATTTCCAGCAATACTTTTTCATGTGGCCATACTTTCCACAATAGAAACATCTAACACAAGTCCGAGAGCTAGACTTGCTCCTGGAATTCCCCCTTGAACATGACCTGTTTCTACTAATTGATTGACCTTTGGAGTGCATATCAAGGCTGTATTTCAGCCCATCAGGACATTTCAGCCCATCATGCTATAACATAACACTATCATGGTCATACATCTGGCATATACGAGTATAGAACTCATATGCATGGTAGTCTACACCTTGTACACCATCATGTACCTGCAAGTAGACTGACTTCGAGAGTGATGACTGAATGATAGAGCATGCTTGCTCATCCATGTCATCCCAATCACTCTGTTTAATGCTATTAGGCTTGACACCTTTGCATTGAATGGGCTTATGCTACCTCTTCTGCACTAACACATCATAAATCTGCTCTTTCCAATACTGAAAGTTTAAACCATCCAACCTCTCAATATCAAAGAGGGCACTACCAGCTGTAGATGCCATATCTGTGGCACAATAGCTCACAACCAAAGAGCAGTATAGTGCAATAGGCAACCCAAATGACCAAATATATAGTGTTGTCCAAACCAATCAGGTCTCCAAATAAACTGGCTGATCCAATGCTCAAAAGCACTCAGCCATAAAGAGGAATAAACAAGAATATATGCAGCCCAGTAACCTACCAATGCCTGGCAATCCAAGTAAGAAATGCACTGAACCAAATGAGCAATGCCTGCTCAACCAACGGCAATAGGAGCCCAGCTCAACTATCCATAAACATCAGTGCGGCATCCACCAATGCAAATCCATAAAGCATCGAAATGGCATTTACTGCATCACCAATGCATCACCTCAAGTGTGCAACCCTTTGGCAACAAAATCAAGCATTCACCACTTGCCAAATGTGCCAAAGTGACTTGCCAAAATGCCAATAATGCCCTTGGACTGAAGTGAGATCCCAATCACTTTCTGTAATTTACTATGAGTTCCCGATTCACTATTGTGCAAGAGAAATTCCTACAACAATACCTCACAGCCACTTTGGGCAAAATAACACGCTGTCCCTATCTTTGAACAGCGATATCTTTTCACTGAAAGACCAGATGCCAAAGCTGTAAACAGCAAAGTTGTAGCTGGTAAAAAGATCTACAACTTGTCAGTTGATCTCAAGAGCCAAATCCTTGTGGATTCTCAGATTTTCTCACCTGAAAAATAGCTTCCTGTACATTGGTCACAGATAGACAGTAGACTGCAACTATTTGGGGTTTTGTAGAGGCTGTAACTCCTGCAGCTTATACCGGATCAACTTGCTTCCAAAAGCAAAGTTGTAGTATGTTCAATGAACTACAACTTTTCAGTTCGGCACAAAGTGCAATTCCGCACCAGGAAAGAGATATTCAGTCCTGAAAATGACTGTTCTGTCATTAAAAAAAAAAAAAACAGCAGCAACTATTCAATGACCTGTCAGTCAAGAATATCAATCATTTTCTCGTGGGCTTCAAAGCATAACCAGATATTGAACATCCAATTTCTGAGCAAAATACTTGCATATACTGTGGCATCTAATGCATAAACCGCTTTCTAGAAATTGCATACTAGAGAATAAAAAATGCCTTTCAAGAGTCGCCAAAATGCATTTACTGCATGTATATGGCCTCATTATATTGGCATTCAAGTGAACATCAAATTGTATGCATTTGCCACTCACTTATGCATCCAAAATGCATCACCAATGGCATATACCAAGTGACATTTACTGCATCATTTTGCCAAAATGCATCAACTTGCCAAAGTGTATCAACATGTATGCATTTGCCAATATACAGTCTGCAAAATGGCTGTCTGCACACTGATCACGAACTGTCCCTATTTTGGACAGTAAATAACTCTGTACTGTAAACTCGGATGACCGAGCTATAACCAGAGAAAACGTAGCCCTTCCAAAGTTCTCCGACTCCTCTGTTGGGCACCGAGCCTAAATCCTTATGGATTTGCAAATACTTGCTGTCGAAAATGGCATTCTGCTCACTTTTACTGTCTGAAATACTGTCAGATTTCCAGACTAAAAACAAAGAACTCACTCTTTTTCTCCAAAGTGGATGTTGTTGCTATCACTGGGTTGCTCTTCCTTTGCTCACGGGAAGAAGAAGGGTATGGAGAGAAAGAGACTCCTATCTACTCCATCTAAGAGCTCGCAGTGGCTCACGAGCCATCTGCAGCTACAAAGAGCTTCCCTACAGCCCTCTCCAAACAACGCTCTCCAATGAAGGCTCAACCTCAACTCCAGCCTGCAGCACACCCCAACGTAGAAACCTCTGCATTGAGCAACTCCTACAACGCCAGTCTCGTGGCATCACACCTCTCCAGTCAACGTCCTAACAACAATGCATCGCTCAAAGCTCTAGCCTTAGCAGTAGTAGCAAGCCTAAATGACGCTCCTACGATCGGATCTCCGAGTCTCCAAACACTTCACAAGCAAGCCCAAGCCTACGGCCGTCAATGATCTCCAGCAAGTATCTAGGAAGCAATGCCTCCATCAACGAGGCAATGAAGCTCCCAAATGATGTCTTCTCCAACCACTCCTACTCACGGCTCTACAACAGTGTCCTGCAACACACGCTCATGGGTGCCTCAACAGCCTAGGCTCCCTCGATGGCTTTGATCTCTCTCCTCAGGCTCTTCTCCTCGAGCTCTGATACCAGTTGTGGGGGAAGAGGGAGCACTCAGGAAGGGATAAGGAGACACCAAAAGTGGTGGAGCAAAAGCTACTCCAGCTTATTCCTCTATCATATATATATGAGTATACATGGGCACTGTACAAGTGGGTGGGCACACTGCCCTTTACCCCAACACACAACGGCTTCCAACCCGATAGAATCAAAGATATTATGCATGACTACTTCTCTTCAAATACCTTCCCTCAACTCAAACTTAATTTGTTTACACTTCTATTTCTCTTAGGTAGACAGTAGGTCATCACACTAGGTGATGACCTACTATCTCACCTAGTGTGATGTACCCTACTGGGGCAAAGGCGGGTGCGCACACGTGCACGCATGCACACACACACACACACACACACACACACACACACACACACACACACTTACTACCCCTTTCTACCGTTGGTTGCAATCCTAGCTCTCTTATTTTCCCACCTCAGACCCCCCCCCCTCTCCCTGCTCCGCCATCCCCATCCTTTCCCCCAAAGTTAACTCCCTCACCCATACTTAGTTCTCTTAATTTTCCCTAATTCTTTATAATTTCTTTTTTTTCTCTCATTTTCCTTTATTTTTTCCTTCTTCTCTTCTTATTTTAGTAATTTTTCTCTGCTACCTAAGCTTAAACCCCCTCACTTTCCCTTTTTTAATACTGTCGTCCCTTACTTTCCCTTCTTTCACTACTCTAAATTTATCAATTCTTTTGGTTCCCTTCCCCCCCTTTTTTTCTTTAAAATTTTAAAAATTCAAATTTATTTTCTTTTTTAATTTTCTTAGATTCCTTTCCCTTTTTCTTTTTCAAAATTTTCTTTACCTTTTTTCTATTTTTAAAATTTTTAATAATTTAAAATTTTATTTACTCCTTTTCCAAAAATTTTCTCTACCCTATTTCTATTTTTGTTTTTTTAAATAAATTTTCTTTTACTCCTTTTATGTCCAATTCTACTTTCCTCAATCAAATCTTATATCTCTTCTAAAATTCTAAAAGTAATTTCTTTTGTCTCTTCTAAACCTATTTTAATTTTAATTTTTATCCTCTTTATCTCTTTTGTACCCGCTATCTCTCACTACGCTACCCCTTAGTTATTACTATCCTGCTCTATGTGCACATCTCACTACATTGATCCCCCGAGTCCTCGTTATCTATAACTCACCCTCATCTTCATGATAGCTGCCTCACCTTCTTCTCGGGTCTCGTTCCCCCTCCCTGACCCAAACCTCCTGACTACCCTCTATCTCCTCCTATTTAAACCCCTCACACACTCCCTATTTTACCCGTACCCACTCCCCTCTCTCTATGAGTACCCAAAGTCTGCTGCCCGCAACCCCTACCCCGTAGCTATCTTTCCATGGGCCTCCGTCTTCGAAACTCGAGCTCCTACTCTGCCTTGTACTCCACAGGGCACATGCTGTGCACTCGCCCACTGCAAATCTATCTCCATGCTCTGTCTTAGCGGACATCCTGCTACGGTTTACTCCAATCCACTGCTCCAGCCTCGACTACCGCACTACCCTTTCTCTGGAGTCCGTGTCGCAGTGCTGTCGTCTGCAAAGGTAGCATGAAGGCTCTATTTCATGTGCCGTCACACCACCTTCTCCTGCGCCACAGCTTTACTCTACCCTACCCCTCGATCATAGCTCCACACAAGACCACCATGGACTCATAGGTGCAGTCCACGGTTTTTTAAAAATCCATTTTCTACTGCACTGTACACACATTACATCCCCCTTTTTCTTCTCCCCCCCCGTTTTCTCACTTTGTTTTTTCGTTATTTTCTTGTCTTTTATTTAATTAACCCCCTCCCCCCCCCTCTTCCTTTTCATTACTGTTAATTTGCTCTTCCCTCCCCGCCCCCCCTCCTTACCTCTCCTACAACCCCCCCCTCCCCTCTCTCTCTATATTGGGAAAGAAGCATAAGTCTCTTTCTCTTATGTCTCTTTCTCTTATGCTCATGCATAAGCATAAGCATAAGCATAAGAGAAGGAGACATATGCTCATGCTTTTGGTTATGCTTATGCATGAGCATAAGAGAAGGAGACATAAGCGAGGGGAAAGAAGGGGGAAAAGAGATTGAAAGATGAAAAAAAGAAGAGAAGAGGAGGGAAAAAGAGACTGAAAGAGGGGGAAAAAGAAGAGGGGAAAAGAGATTGAAAGAGGGGAAAAAGAAGAGACGGAAGAGGAGAGAAGAGGGAAGAGAGGGGAAGAGAGGGTTCCTACGCCCATCACTACTGCAAGCCAATGCAAATAACAAAAATAACAAATGGAAAAAAGAGGAAGCACTTACCTAGAATAGTATGTCTCGCTCGGTGTTTTGTGGACTGGCCCTACAAAAGAGAGGAAACATACAAATTTTCAAATAACTAGTTAGAGGAAGGAGGAGATTACAGAAGCAACTTCTCAAAGAGATTGGATTGAGGAGATAAGGAGAAAGAGAAGGAAGAGAAATACAAAAAAGACTAGAAGAGGTTCGAGTCTTCTTTCTTTCTTGAAATCTCGTTTTTTGTCTTCAATCCTTTGAAATCAAGCATGAAAACTAGTACACAGCTTTAGCAATACTAGGAGAAACATGCTTCAACACTCACAAAACGAAATCTCACAAAAAATGAACCTACATTGTTCAAAGAGACTCACCTTCTTGAAAAACTTCCTTTCAAGAAACCAAAGAGGGAAAGGGTGGAGAGGGGGCACAAGTGTTAGGAGAGGGGTGAGTAGTGGTGAGGAGTGGAGAATAGAGTGGGAGGTCATCGAAAATAGGTGGGAGGAGAGATTGCTTTGCTTACAATAGAGATTAGAGATTGCTAAAGAAAGCGCCACGCATCGTGAGGTTCGGGTTTTAACCCACAACGTCGCTATATAGTGACGCTATTCCGTCGCTATATAGCAGTGATTTTAATTAAAAGTGTCACTATATAGCGACGGAACAGAGCAAATCGTTGCTATATAGCAACGGAACAGGTCAAAACGTCGCTATATAGCAACACTTCAGAGGACACTTTATGTTTAAAGTTAAAAAGAAGCTCATAGATGCTATTTTATAAGTGTAGATGGAAGAGACGAGTGGAAGCTCGTCCGATGATGCACCAATGCTCGGGAGCACAAAGTGGCTTACGAAAAGGTTATATTGTCATTGCACTCATTGCAAGCGAGAAGTACGACATCAACGTCGTATTATCATGCGCCACTTGCGGATGTATGGGGAGGAGACCGAACTAGTACCCAACGTTGGTGTTGCACGTGTTGATGGATTATCGGTAAGTCAAAGCTATTTAAGTTCGCGATTAATATTGGATACCATTATGGTACGAAACCTTGAGACAAGATCTTATATTTACACGAAATCTTAAAACAGGATGAGGAGGCTGGCGAGGGTACGCATATACCTTCACACTTTGAGCAAGACTATAGTCTCCCAGATGATGACGAGGGTATGGTCGACAAGATGGATTCTATTTTTAGGGGCACTACATCCCATGTACACGTGATGTCAGAGTCTGAGGTCAAAATGCGAGAGTTGCAATCAACACAATTGTACGAGGGTGCTAGGATGTCTAAACTACGTGCTTGTCTCTCAATCTTGAATCTGCAAGTAAAGTATGGGTGGTCGGATACAAGTGTCTTGGCCTTAATGAGGTTAGCCCTTGCATTAATTTGACTCATTATTTGGATATTGTTTGTTTTGAGAATCATCATGTATGGATTAGTGTACCGAATCATCATTGTTCAAAGCCTATGTATGTTTGAATTGTGATAGGTTGCTCCAGAAGATGTTGCCTACACCAAATACCATGCCCGCATTAAGAGATGAAGCGAAAAAGATGCTAACAACGGTGGGTATGGATTATGATATCATCCATGCTTGTCGTAATGATTGTATTCTCTTTCGTCGTGAGCATGGAGATTTGGCTAGTTGTTCGAAGTGTGGGAAACAATGATATAGAGATGACTTGCAGGGTGAGCAGATACCGGTAAAGGTCTTGAGACACTTTCCCATCATTACAAGAATACAACACATGTTCCGATGCAAATCCATAGCGGAGTTGATGACATGGCATGCATCTCATCGGTCCACTGATGACACATTGAGGATTTCCGCAGATTGTGCAGCTTGGAAGCACATAGACAATCAGTGGCCGGACTTTGCGAGGGAGCCACACAACTTACATCTTGGGCTCACCATGGACGGTGTGAATCCTTTCGGATTACGCTCGACATCTTGGTCGATATGGCCCATAGTCGTGGTGAATTACAATATCCCACCATGGATAACAATAAAAAAGGGACACCTCATGCTTGCACTACTTGTGCTAGGGAAGTACAAGGCAAAAAATATGGACGTGTACATGGCACCTTTGATAGAGGAGTTACAGATATTATGGAGAGGAGTGCGGGTCTTTGATATTTCCAGAGCTCCTAGACATACCAATGATATTTTTGTCAAGGGTATCTTGATGTGGACCATGCATGACTACCCAGGATATGGAGAGTGCGCAGGTACGTGGTTGTGTCTCTACAAGTATAATATAGGATTATGCTTTTATGACTCTCTTTCGCACGCATGTCTTATATTAGCACATTCATGCACGCGTGCAGGACTACAAGTGGGTACCATGCTTGTCCTGTTTGTGGACCGGGTTTGAAATCGCTTGCACGATACTTCAAACATATGAGGAAAAATGTTTATGAAGGTCATGCTCGATACCTTCCACTGGATCATCTCGCACGTGGAGGTCAACTTGATCCACCACCATCATATTTGAAGGCAAGTGATTGGATTCAAGCTTGGAGGGCGAATGGAGAGGAACGTCCTCCTGGTATGAAGAGGCTATCGATCTTCACGAGCTTCCTTATTGGGGTCAGTTACAAATCAATCATCTCTTGGATTCCATGCATATCTTCAAGAATGTGGGGGCTACTATTTGGGCACACTTGGTTGGTTCCAAAGACTCGCGCGAGAAGACTTGTGTGCTATGAATAGGATGTCTCGTTTGTGGCCCCAAGTGCATGCTTCGGGAAAAGTTGTCCTCCCGAAAGCAACGTGGATCCTCTCTATGAGGGAGGAGGTAGCGGTCAAGGCGGACATTGCCTCTTTTCAAACACCGATAGGGTACATGCGTTGCTTGAAAGGAGCATTTTCAAAAGACAATAAGCTTAGTGGGCTCAAGTCCCATGATTGGCACAAGGTCTTACATGTATTCTAAGCTGTAGAATTAGTGTACCGATAATCGTGATGCGTTAGCATAATTATGATTATGTTATATTGTTGACATGACTTCTTTGTTGCTTTGGTAGTTCATCCTCCCAATTACAATAAAAGGGTGCTTACAAGAAGATCTTAGAAATGCTATATTCAAGATCAGTGGTATTGTGAGGTATGCTTACTATCAAATCGCATTGATTGCATTTTCTTCAATTTAAGCTGATTCATCTGTAGACTGATTATGAAAATATCTTACATGGACATGTGAAATAGGTGGATATCTCAAAAAGAGATCTCCATATCGACATCGGGAAGGTTAGGGTGGAATCCATCAAAGCCGTATGCTTGCTTGAGAAGCACTTTCCCTCAAGCATTATGACAACTCAAGTCCACTTGCTTGTGCACATAGTTGATGAGGTGGCTATTGCAGGTACCGTTCATAGTCGATGGATGTTTTTTCTCGAGCAGTTTATGAAAACTTTAAAGGGATTTGTAAGACAAAGAGCAAGACCAGAAGCAAGCATGGCAGAGGGATAGCTTGTGCAAGAGTCATTAGTATATATCACGGAGTTTCTTGCATCCACGGATCCCGATATGCCGCAAGCTTGGCATAACAAGGATGATGATCGCATTGTTGGCGAGGTTCCCCAAGGAAAAGGGATTGAACGAAAGATGAGCAAAGAGCAAATGGAGAAATTCAATAAGTTTTGTATCCTCAATATCCCTGAGATGCAGAAGTGGATTGAGAGATATGAAGTGGCCAAAGCAGAAAGAATAAATGCAAGGACGAGATTCAGAGTAATGTACAGGCGATCGCAACCATATCCACGGGATCTGGCTCTTCTCCCCACTCACATGTCACTTGATTGGCTACAACTGGCTCTACGTAAAGACGAACACGATGGAGAGACAATAAACGAGTGCGAGCGAGAGTTATCATCTGGAAGTATGGTGCATGTAAGTTT
Source organism: Dipteris shenzhenensis (assembly GCF_047967505.1). Taxonomy (NCBI): domain Eukaryota; kingdom Viridiplantae; phylum Streptophyta; class Polypodiopsida; order Gleicheniales; family Dipteridaceae; genus Dipteris; species Dipteris shenzhenensis. The sequence goes on along the minus strand of NC_141600.1, from coordinate 46,360,237 downwards.
CTTACCTCTTGACGTAATTAAGTAATTATTTGTGGCAATATACGCTATAAAATAGATGCATCTTCATTGTTTTAATGATGCTCTTTTACAGTACAAAAAGTACAGTGCATTATGGTCATATGGACAACATTTTTTCGTGGAACGCATCGATTCAAAGAGAGTCACGTATGATTGTGGAGTCATGGCTAACTTCACACAAGATAGCCGAGCAAGTGCTTCGGATACCAATCTTCTCTCCTCACAATTGGATTATTGTGGAACCATACCTGAAATCTATGAAGTTGATTTCAGACGATTTAGTATTTTCATTCTTGATGTAAAATGGTTTAGAACTATTTACAACGGTCCCCATGCGACAGTGAGAAAAGATAATAGCGGTTTCTTTGCAATAGACTCCACCAAACATTAGACCGTGAAAGTGATACTTTTGTTCTTCCCGAGCACTGTGAGCAGGTGCATACTAATGATTTAATTAATCGAAGCTTTTGTTTTTAAAGATCCATTGATACATGTACTTGAGCATAATTTCATATATATAATTGACGACATTTGGCACCCATCTTCAATATATGTGGTTTTTCATCCGGATCGTTCTGATCCAAGATGGTGGTACGTGATCCAAGTTGCACCATGAAGTAAGTAAATTTTAGAAGATAGAGATGTGGATATGGAGATGCCACTACCAATGCCGGATCCAATTGATCCCGATGAATCTAGCGAAGAAGATGAAGATCACAATATGAGCCAAGAGGAAGATGCGCATAATGACATCGCACGGGAGGAAGATGGAGATCATGATATTGAGGAAGAAGACAACGATCATCAAGAATCACCACACTTTATTGAAAAAGATGATCAAGTACTTTTAAGTGAACGTACGATGCTAGAGTACGATGATGATATAGGAGATCAACTCGGTATAGAGTTAGAGATAGACTTGTTTGGCGCCTTAGACTTGGCTCAAGATGAAACAGTTGATGTAAATGCTCTTCATTGATTTTTTTCATCTCAAACTTAGACATGAATATATGAGCTTCAAAGGCTTGATGTACTGCTCTCATACTTTTATTCTCTCAAAAGATCAAACATGTATGAAAAATTAAAAAAATTTGTCATTGGAAAAAACTAACTTTTAAGGCCTATATGAGTAAAAAACCTCTCTGGAAAATGTCGCTATAAAATAGTATCTCATTGTCGCTATCTAGCGACACTTAAAAGTTGCTATATAGCGACTTTTGTAATCGTTGCTATATAGCAACGTTTGCCTAAAGTCGCTATATAGCGACGTTTTACGGGACGTGCTTCCCATATCGATGATTAGCACCGAGTTAGAGATAGACTTGTTTGGCACCTTAGACTTGGCTCAAGATGAAACAGTTGATGTAAATGCTCTTCATTGATTTTTTTCATCTCAAACTTGGACATGAATATATGAGCTTCAAAGGCTTGATGTACTGCTCTCATACTTTTATTCTCTCAAAAGATCAAACATGTATGAAAAATTTAAAAAAATTTTCATTGGAAAAAACTAACTTTTAAGGCCTATATGAGTAAAAAACCTCTCTGGAAAATGTCGCTATAAAATAGTATCTCAGTGTCGCTATCTAGCGACACTTAAAAGTTGCTATATAGTGACTTTTGTAATCGTTGCTATATAGCGAAGTTTGCCTAAAGTCGCTATATAGCGACGTTTTACGGGACGTGCTTCCCATATCGACGATTAGCACCCCACGTGCGCTAAACTTCGGTGCTTAAATGTTGCAATAGGATCCATGTGTAGTAGTGAGAGAAGCAAGACAAAATGTGATGCACAACTCTGGATGTTCAAACATGGTAGGACAAAGACATAGTCTGATGAGAATCCATTAGAAGTCCAACTCAAATCAAATATGGGACTTAAGAGGAGCATGAGAATGCACTTTACTTACTCTACTAACACTAACACCACTATGATCTTACATCAATCCCTACTAACACCTTCCTAATAACTTACCCCTTAGATTTTTCTTTTTCTTTTGCTTATTCCTTCTTTGAATGGTCACAAGTACTCAACTCGGCTCACTCAAACCCTGAGGTGCTAGTTCCAAAAGAATCACTCATCCATACTTCTAGCAAACATTCCATAACAAGGAGCCACTACATCCCTCTGTTGCAATGGACCAAAAGCAGATTCAACTGGCAAAACAAGAAAGACTACTTTGCATGATCTTCATTGACAACACTCCAACAACCATGAACGTTGCATGATCTAGAGGACTGGATCAAGATCAGGAAGGGGAGGGCATGTTAACAGATTGGTTAACAATATGCCACCGCTGGTTAAGTGATGTGATTTGATGGACAGTGGCAAGTCCATAGAGCTAGGATTGTGTCGCTAGATTGGCCCAAAAGGATGGTAAAAGAATGAGAAGAGAGAGTGGTATAAAGAGATAAGGGTTGGCCCTCCCTTCAAAAGGTGACTTGTATAAAAGGCCAAGTGGGTGACTTTGGTCTTGATTGTTGTATGCACAAGTTTGGAATACAAGCTCCCTCTTCTCTTCCAAGAGTGTCTTTGGGTGTTCTCTTGTTTCCTTTGTAGTGCCTTTGTGTAATTTGCCACTCCTCCCCCCTTCACTCTCCTCTTCCCTTCTTCTTCTCCCTCCCTTCTCCCCTCTCTTCTCCTTTCTCTCCCTTCCCTCTTTCTCCATGGAAACACATTGCAGCAATCCGAGAGCCGCTTGAGTGACACATGAGAATGGATTGTGCCTTGCATTGCTCTCACAAGGAGGGGAGGCTCCATCAATATTCCTTCAAGATCCCCATGACATGTGAGTCACTGTGTCGAGAACACACACACACACACACACACACACACACACACACACACACACACACACACACACACACACACACACACACACACACACACACACAGAGTACGTGCTAATGGAAAGTTGTGTGTATCTTAAAGGTTGGTTTCCTTGGCACCAAAAGTTTTATCAAAGAAAGAGATCTGAATAATTGAGGTTGTCGCCTACTTGAGTAGGGCATGCAAATAGGGTGGAGGAGGTGCCCTTTTTCTCATATATGACCTGCATTGACTAATGCATCTAGCTAGAAGCATCAACCTAAACCCCCTCGAGGGAGTTAACTTGGGAGGAGTAGGACGTTCCTCATGAGGTTATTTCACATTTTTGGTCTCGTCTCTGGAATAGCTAGAGGCCAGAAAAGATATATTTTTGGGCACATGCAATCTTGCCCATTGACACTTCATTTGAGTAGATGTGGGTGGATGGAAGATGTCTTTGCTATATAGACCGAGTCTTAGAGACAATCCCCCTTTGACTTTGGGGTTTTCACTAGCACAAAGGATATGGATGTCAACTTTTAGGATTGTAGAGGAGTAAGGTATTTGAAAGCATGATAGAAAGAAAAAAAAACAAAAGGTTGAGCACCATAGTTCTTGGAAGGAGAAGGATATAGCATATAGACTATAAAATGAATCGGTGGTCCTTTGCAACACATGCAATCTTGCCCATTGACACTTCATTTGTGTAGATGTGGGTGGATGGAAGATGTCTTTGCTATATAGACCGAGTCTTAGAGACAATCCCCCTTTGACTTTGGGGTTTTCGCTAGCACAAAGGATATGGATGTCAACTTTTAGGATTGTAGAGGAGTAAGGTATTTGAAAGCATGATAGAAAGAAAAAAAAACAAAAGGTTGAGCACCATAGTTCTTGGAAGGAGAAGGATATAGCATATAGACTATAAAATGAATCGGTGGTCCTTTGCAACACATGCAATCTTGCCCATTGACACTTCATTTGAGTAGATGTGGGTGGATGGAAGATGTCTTTGCTATATAGACCGAGTCTTAGAGACAATCCCCCTTTGACTTTGGGGTTTTCGCTAGCACAAAGGATATGGATGTCAACTTTTAGGATTGTAGAGGAGTAAGGTATTTGAAAGCATGATAGAAAGAAAAAAAAACAAAAGGTTGAGCACCATAGTTCTTGGAAGGAGAAGGATATAGCATATAGACTATAAAATGAATCGGTGGTCCTTTGCAATGATTGGATATTAAAGAGTCTCACTCGTGGTGATGCTGGTGAGTTGCCTAGTGGTACCTGGAATGTGCACTAAGGCTCATACACATGCTTTTAGTAACTGGAAGACCATGTTCTAGGATTTCATTTTAGGCTCTTTTCAAGGAAACATCGCTGGGAGTCCTTTCTCTACCCAATTGATTGCTATCTAGCAGGTAATTCTCAATACAGCTGTTGAACTGGGTGTCCACTAGATATGTGAAACAGTATGGCATTAGGAAGTATACATTGGAGTAGGCTCTTTCCTACCCCATTTGGAATGGTGGAGCCCCGAAAGGAATATTTTCTTGCATGCAAAGGTGTCAAATAGCTACAGGATGTCATTCAAGATGATGGTACTTTCATGTCCTAATTTCCTATGATGAACAAGCATTCCCCAAGCATTATGCTTTGGGCATGCACTCTTGGACAGTTTGGCACAAGCTACTGGACTTGATTAAACCATTCCTCCCGATTCCTTGTCTTCAAGCACACGATTGACTATAGGATTGGACACTTGCAAGACCAAAGAGTGGTTTCCAAAACCTTTCGATGATGCAATTGATTGTCGCAAGAAGAGCTTATCGGCTCTACTAATCCCCCCATCGTGGGTACATCATAATGCTAATGAGCTTTGGTGGTTGCATAGACCTCTCAAATGGTGGACAAGATGCCTGCATAACATATGGAAGAATGGACTTTCTATAAAGCAAAATATCTTCCTGTGGCGGTGTCTACTAGGGGTTTTACCAGTGGGAACCACACTAGCCCACCGTATTGCACTTGCGCATCACTTGTGTTGCTCTGGTCCTAGAGAGACAATTCTTCATCTCTTGTGGACCTGCTTAGCTACCAAGAAGCTTCTTGCGAGGCCATCAGCCTCCCTTCAGATTTGATTTCCTTTGCATAGTTTCTCCAAGCACTTTTCGATATTCGATCGTTTTCACTCCTCTCTTGCGTCCGACTACAACCCATTGTTTTTGTGGGTTAGATGTACTGCATACTGGTCCATCTAGTGTGATAGAAACCATCACATGTTCTCTCTTGCCCCTTTAGATACTTGTGCATTCTTCAAGCATTCTCTTCATACATCCCTGTATGATGCATATCATATGAGTGATTTTTTTGTGCATTTTCTAGAAGTGTTTTTCCACTACTTCTAGCTGCCACACTTGATCGCATTGCTTGTAAATTGCATTAATTAATTGAATCAGTGGTTTCACAAAAAAAAAAAGTGTGATAGCATTAAACTACCCGTTGGTATGAATACACACACAACAACACAAAGCAACTATAGATGCGCTTGGTAGACGTGCAAAATAGCAGACGCGTCTATAGGTGTTGCTTTAGTAGAGGAATTACGGGCGCGTCTAAATGTGTGTCTAAAAGCTCATCTATTTGCGTGTAAATTACCGCATCTACGTGCGCATCTAACCTGAGAAAATACGGGCCCGTCTAACATCCCGTTTATTAGCGTGTCTATTTGCGCGTGTATTTACGCATTTATTTGCGCGTTTACACTGAGAATCAGACGTGCATTTAGACGAGTAAATAGACGCAAACCAGAGAATATAGAACGTGAGATTTTGGTGTACATCATTGCTTTCCAAACATTGCCCATGATTACCAAAGCACATAATTTTTTGCAAGCCCACATATACAAGAATTAAGTGAGATGAGGAGAATGAGACAATATGTAAAATAGTTTTGCCAATATCAATTATGGGTCTACGGTTCAATCTCATCCTCAATGAGATCAACCCTTGCCAAACTATCTACTTCAAAATCCAAACAAGTGTTTAGATCTACAAATACATTCAACCCACTACTACTTGTGCCACTCATGTGCTCATCGAAATCAGCATCTCGAATGGTAGGCTCGTCCTCACGGGTAATGGCCTCAATATCTGTATCTCCTATCTCATGATCATCCTCCTCTCTTGTATCACGGTCATCATCACGTCGATGGCCATGATCATCCTCCATACGCTCCATATTAGTAAATGTACTATACATCACTTTGGAACGTGGCATAATAGGTATGACATGCCACCATCTATTATTATCCACCATTGGTTGATAGACAACCTAATTCAAACACAAATACAATCATGTTACTTTTCTTGCATCAAATATTTAAAAGCGAGTATTTTTATATGTGTGCACAGTACCTGTTCACATTGTTGCGGTAGTACTAGTGTGTCCTTCCTACTTTGCCAAAACTTTGTGGAGGCAATAGCTACAAAGCCACTTGCATGGCGTTTGATTGTTACATTAGGGCCTCTTTCCACCACGTCCTTAAACCACTTTACATCCAAAACATACACAAAGAAGCGTCGAAAGTCAAGCATAATAATATCTTGGATTATGCCACAATAATCATCCATGGCTCCATTGGCTCCCTCAAAGCTAGCAATGACGCCGCAATCTTGTGTGTTTCTCTTATCATCAATCCGTTGTGTTCGAAAATGCTTGCCCTCACACCATATAGCATTGAACATAGTGCACTACACCAAGAAAAAATCAATTAAATAAGCAATCTAAATTATTGAAAGCTCCTAACTTATGCATAACATTCTATATACCGACCTTGCTCATGCATCCCCTAGCATACTCCCATTCTTCCATTGTGATATGCATCCCCTCGTCTTTCTCTGCTTTCTCCATTTCATCTATGAGATGTAGTTGGCTTGTGAGAATAGAACGTGGAAATGTCTCCTCCACTAAACAAACTGCCTCCACTGACATAACTCGAGCATTCTCAAGCGTGGTGGGATCTATTTCCTTTGAGCTCACATAAGGCTCACATACCTCAAAAGCTCGCCCATCTTGTAAATACAATCTTTCACGTCCTTTGATGCACTACGTGAAATGCTAGTAGGTAGTATGAACTGAACTCGCGAGGAGGTGGTTGATTAGTTGCTTATAGCTATTCACTCACAAATTTGAAAGGAAAAAGATATTATGCACATAAAATACTTACTTGGAGCATCTTGTACCAATCATGAGATTTCAAGCCATATAATTGCTCTACACCTCTTTTCTTACTCTTTATAAAGGCTCCCTTCAAACACCTCATGCATCCAATGGGAGTACGAATTGTAGTAATAGCGCGCTTCACCGTTGCCATCTCTAGCTTTGATAACATCCACGGTGCACGAGGTAAAAAAACATGCCCATTTGGTCTCTCTTGAGGCCAAGCTTCATGCATCCTCCCTGTGGTATGTAGATCCTCCCTTATGCCTGCCGAATCTCGTGTCCCATTCAAATGCTCCCAAATGGTAGATGCCACATTCTTGAAGATATGCATGGGATCAAGCAGGTGATTGATCTTGAGGTGGGACCAATATGGTAAACGATAAAAGATGGAGTATCTAAACAAAATAAAGTGTTAGCATGCAATCTTTACTTTCAGCCAATATAGCCAATCTTTACTTCTAGCCAATAGTTACAAACCCTTACCGGCTCATGCCAAGTGGTGGAGGAGTCGTGGAACCGTCCCAAATTCTCATCCAATCTCCCGCGGTGAGTGATTGTGGGAGGACTTCATTCCAAGGGACAACATATCTAGGATGATCAGGTGGGAGAAATCGATGGTGATTCTCATAGATGACCTTATTCAATGCGTCTGCCCGTGAGGCAACTAGCGAAGGACCACAAACAAGACATGCATGGTAACCCGATGTAGTGAGACCTGAACAATAGATGCAATTAAGAGTGGAAGGTGGGTTTAGGATGCCACATCCTTTGCCTATTCATAATTAAAAATGCAATGCTTACCTGAACACTCGCCATAGCCTGGGAAGTCATGCATCGTCCACATCAAGACTGCTTTACAGTTGAAGTCTCGTGACGAGGGAGGCCTGCTCACATCATGCACCTCGATAGCTCTCCAAAGTATCTCTAGCTCATCACTCAAAGGCTCCAAATAAACAGGGTTTTTGACTTTATGTTTCCCTGGAATTAGAAGGGACAGCATGACATGTCCTTTCTTAATAGCCATAGAGGGTGGAAGATTGTAATTCACCAATACCACTGGCCATACACTGTAAGACGTGCTTTTGAGATCAAATGGGTTCACATCGTCCATACCCAATCCAAGTCTCAAGCTCCTAGGTTCTTCCTTGAAGCTTGGCCATGTGTCTTCAATATGCTTCCACGCAGGAGAGTCCGCGGGAGTTCTCCACTTGCCATCGGTTGATCGATGGGAGGAATGCCATGACATGAGCTCTGCAATAGATTTGCACTTGAACATATGTTGGATGCGAGGGATTATGGAAAAATGTCGCAATACCTTACGAGGCACGTCCAAGGTTTTGAGATCTGCTCTATATCTTGCCTCTCCACAAGTAGGACACTCTCTTGCATCCTTATGTAGTCCACGAAAAAAAACACAATCATTGACACATGCATGGATGCGCTTGTAATCTAATCCTCCAAGAGAGGTCACATGTTGCCTTGCCATATCTCTTGAGGTCGGTAGTTTATTCTCCCTTAGAAGCATTTTACACAATAGCCTGCACGTGAAGACCATAAATGAGGAAAAGCATTCGAGTAATTGACCCACTAGCATAATTCACCATGTTTGAGTAATGCATTCAAGGAAAATCGACTTTAAAGCTTACTTGAGTAATGCATTCAAACTTGCATTGCTCCATCCATAGATGGTTTGCAAGTTTAGTAACTCAAGGGAGGCACGTAGAACAGAGAATGTGCACCCCTCAAACAATGGAGTCGATGCTGCAGTAAAAAGATCATCCTGCTCCATGCTATTATCCCTCCCTTGATGGACATATAAATCCCGCACCATATCATCAAACACCTCCTCCTCCACGGCTTCATGAGGTAATGGCGGAGGGCTACTATCACCATCACTCCATGCATCCGTAACGGTCCCTCCTGAAGATCCCACCTCATATCGCCGACGCTTCGCCTCCTCACGACGGGCATAGGGTAACATATGCGGGTGTGGCACTGCATCTTGTATCAAATTAAAACGGGATCATAACTCAAACATATGAACACCCATAGGTATCTCAATCAACCTTAACTTACAAACCCTTACCCTGTTTACGGTCACATCCCATTCTCCATACTTCGAGATATGATTGAGTGTAATCCTACGTGCACAATACACGTTTCCTTGACATCGATCACACAGACATTTGATTTTTTGCTCCAACCACATTTCGCGATGGTGGATACGGAGGGATTCATCCTCACTGGAGCTACTTGTTGAAGATGAAGACATCCTACAAACAAACAACCCACCAAATTTGCTCTTCTTTAAATGTTTAATTTGAACTCTGTGTTGCATCTATCGCCGCGTCTATAGTCGCATCTAAAATCACGTCTAACGGTGCGTCTAAACGCGTGCCTACTCTGTGTATTTAGACGCGCTTATAGACGTGCTATTAGACGCGACTATAGACGCGGCTTTTAAACCTACTTTTCGATGTGCCGCTCGCTTTGCTTTTCTTCACATTACTTATACTTCGCGCGGCTTGCTTCCTTCTTTATTAGCAGATCCATAGTTTCGATGCTTAAGAGGGAGGCTCCCATACTTACTTCCAAGCTTACACTCAAGAGAAAGGCACCCACACTTACTTCTAAGCTTAAAGGAGAGGAGGATGAACAAGGAGGAGAAGCAACTTTGAAAAAGAAAGAAGAATCTTCCATACCTCTATCCAAGTAATTCTTTTTGCAGTTGATCTTGTTTGGAAGTTTGCTCTCTCCAGATTTGTACTTTCTCGTATCCAAGAAGCGCATGATCTGGGTATCAGTGTCACGTTTTTGTATCGGGCGCAATGTCCTTTTCTACTTTTTAGAAATCCCGTCTGTCGGAGCACGTCTATAGGCGCATCTCAGAGCACGTCTAAAAGTGCGTCTACAGGCGCGTCTAACTGCGCGTCTGGCTTGTTGCAGACACAGACAGACGCGTCTATAGACGCTCTGTTAGACGATTTGTTAGACGCTCTGTTAGACGCTCTATTAGACGAGTTGTTAGACGCTCTGTTAGACGCGTCTATAGACGCGCAAATCAGACGCGTCTATAGACGCGCTCTGACAGTAAGCCTCTCTTTTCTTCCCCTTTCTTCTTAGCTCATCAGTAATAGATTTTTTTCCTTTTTTCCAGTTCAACATGTGGCCAGGAAGCGCTTCTAGCTCACATGATCCCCGAGAATCTATTTGGAAGGACTTATATAACCTTTTAGGACACACTCCTAGTCCTGTGGAGTTATACGGGTATATGACGGGTACTCTAAACACTCCCCAGGAGTCGGTACTATAGACTCCAAGCCACCCCGTACCGCTTGAGATCACCCCAGCGGAGTCAGCACAGCTGTCTTATGCCCCTTCCCCCGTACCGTCTTATGCCCCTTCCCCCATGCCGTCTTATGTCCCTTCTGCCATCCCGTCTTATGCCCCTTCCCCCATGCCGTCAGGAGGTCCTTCTGTCTCGGCGAGCCGTCGATGTACTCCTGTGCCGTCGAGCTCGGTTCTCCAGCTACGAGTGGTCAGCGTAGTCCCGTGCAGTCCCCAGCTACGAGTGGCCAGCGTACGAGCTCGACACGAAAGGGTAGCAGGCATAGTAGCAGGGAGAGCAGTGGGGGATGCATGGCACAGTGCTTTGGGCCATGTGGCGGTGGGGAGGATGATGATTCAGATGATTTAGACATGCCTCTGGGTGATGGTACGATTTATTATGACATCACTCAGACAGGAGGCATCTTGATGGATGCGCGGGGGAAGGACATCATGGCCTTCATGCGCTCTGTAATTGCTAACAATTACAGAGATTGCTTTATCCACTACAAAGACCACCCAAAGAGGTTGGCTGATGAGACCCGCGCTACTGTTCACTCTAGGTATCCTAACCCCCCAATCGCCAGTTCACAGATAAATGGGGGAAGTCAAAGATTGTTACGATACTTAGCAATAAAAGATCTTCGCTTAAGAGGCAGGCACTAGCGGAGCTTGCCAGGCTTGAGGTAGGTCAACCACCAAGGGGCCCGCCCCACACCGCTCACAAGCGTGAGTGGAAGAAGGCAATGAAGTCAGCAAGGGAGGACCCCAGTCTGCAGCACGTGGAGGCACGGAGGATCCAGATGGAGGAATATGGAAGCGCGCATTTTGGAGCAGGCGGTGTTGAATCATGGGAGGCCCAATTTGTAAGTATCGATCTCAAATTATATTGCTTATGTAGTTTATTAGGAGGTTGGTTGTTTCTTTGTACTAATCCCTCCGCAAAGTGTGTCGCGATCATGCAGCTTGAGATCGTGGGCAGATACCCTACTCCAGTGGAGACAGCCTACCACCGCCACCATCGTAGAGGAGATACATGGAGGCACTTCTATGATGACGGGTTGATTACTGAGGAGCAGTATACCCGAGCTACTGGAGCGGCCCCCCAGGTATTTGAAAGTAATTAAATAATGCCAAAATTATAAGTAAAGATTTGATTTTTCATACATTGATATATGTTGTCCCTTGTTTACAGGCCCGTGCACAAGACGGTGAGGAAGAGGAGGAAGGAGGCATAGAAGGGAGCGCAGAAGGGAGCGTGGAAGGGAGCAAGGACTTGGAGAACATAGATTAGTCGTATAAGTAGTGCTAGCTACTCTTTTTTGTACTTAAAGCCATTGGCTTGGCTTTGTGCCTCTTGTATATACACTCCTCTTATTTTTTGTACTTGAAGCCAGATGACATGGCTTAGCTTCGTGCTATATGTATATACAAGCACTTTTTGAGCTTTCAATTTTATTGCGTTTTGGAGTTGTAATGTTTTATTTGGAATTGTAATTAAAATGCGGTTGGCTGTAAGAATTGAATTACACAATGTGGATATGGGATTCTTGTAACTATATAGCATACACAACATACACAGTATTCTGTAAAATTAAAAAAAAAAATAAAGCGCGTCTATCAGTGCGTTTAAAAACGCGTTTATATATGCGTCTGTCTGTTTGACTTGCGTCTATATGTGTGTCTATAAACGCGTTTATAAGCGCATCTATTTATGCGTCTAACTGCGCGTCTATACGCACGTGTGTCTGATATATAGACGCGTAATTAGATACGGGTCTCCAGATGCGAAAATAGACGCGCAAATACATGCGCCCGTAAGTTTTTTATTTAGTTCATGAAACGCGTCTGTGCACACGTCTATGGGTACTTTGTCTTGTTGTGACAGCTGGGCGGTGTTAGTAGAGTATCACATGGTATACAAAAATATGCGTAGTGACATGATATTACTATGCCATGATCGGACGTAGCCAATGGTGATAAAAATGTGCTGCTGGGGAAGTTTAATGGTTGGATTTTTTCCCAAAATGTTTTAAAACATTGATTTATTTAAAATCTCTCGTAAATTCCTGCCTCTCGGACATGTTGTTGCCTATCATGGACTAATGATAGGAACTGAGCCCATGTATGGATGTTGTAAAGACAAGTTTCCTAATATTTTAGGCAAAATAATTTTGATTGAAAAGCATTAAAATATAATTTGGTCCAAAAGTCAATCAATTGTTTTGGCCCCAAGATGTGTTACTTTGAATGTAACATATTGCATGTGCATGGGAAAAAATGACATAGCAACTTTGGATACTCTACTTTCTTTGCAAATCCATTTTCTACTTGTTATTCATCCATGGATTTTGTGCACAATAACTTTGTATTGATTTTGTTTTCAAATGGTAGCATGGGGGTTTAAATGCACACTTGGGGTTGTGATTTTGTGAACTACAAAATTATCCATCATGGAGCATACATAATGGATGGTGAAAGTCCTATTTCAAAGGTGGATGAAATGTGAGTTTGCTTTTTCAAGAGTGGAGCTAAGTCGAATTTAATTGTATGGTTGCTATCTATGCCACAAACCCTTGGTTGTAATTTACTCATTTTTGGCCACATGGAAGGCCTTAGTGAAGATGTGTGATAAGAAAAGAAAAATACTTACTTTTTTAGACATTTCTTTTTATTTTAAGGTGATTGGTCCATGTATGTTCCATTGAATTGTTTATAGGCTATTGTAAGGGGCTTTCAATGCATACATTCACCGACTCACTCTTCTTTGGCCCCCTTTCTCTCTCTCTCTCTCTCTCTTCTTCTTCTTCTCCTCATTCTCTCTCTCTCTCTCTATATATATATTCTTCTTCTTTTCTCTATGGCTAGGCCACATGAATGAAATTCATCTTCTTTAGGATATGAAGGTAGTTTGTTTTGTGTTCCACTTTCCACATATAATAATTCAAAATCATATTTAATAAGTATGCATGGATGTCATCCGATGCCAAGCATATGTACAACATATGGTGAAAAGTGTTCATTTCAAGCTTGCAAATGTAAGGTAAGGTAGATACTCTCCTAGTGTGTGGATGTGACTAAGCAACACTCTTATTTGTCGTGTCTATTTATTTGTGCAATAGATGGATGGCATCACCTTTCTGTCTGGGTTTCCTGCGGATTTGCAATCGTCACCTTTTGTTTCATCTCTGCGGCCTCCGTCTCCTCCTTGATTGAGATAGCCTCGTTTTTCTGCATCCCAACGTTCTCCTTCTTGCAGCTTGCACCTAAACCACATTCGCAGAAAGAGCTTCTGAATAGTCCCTAGCCAAGCTTTCATCAAGGTACTTCTAGTAGGCGAATGCGAAAGCTGCAAGTTGACATGACCATTGTAGTCTTTATCGAGTTGAGACTAGGATTCACCTGTTTTCCGCGCGAGGGCTCGGGCCAGCACTCCTCCCAAGAGGTGAGAGCCGTGGAGCTTCGTTCCCCTAGTCTGGCCGAAAAGGAGTCGAGCTTGCACTTCTTGAACTGCAGGAATCCAAGAAAACACTGCAACTGGAAGGAAGACAAGCAGCCCCGCGGCGACCTCGTAGTATCGGCTGAAAGCCAGCACTGTGTTCCATACAACCGGAGGCATGCGCTTCAGTGATCTCGGGAAAACGCAGGCAATACACAGGAGCCCCCAGCCAGTGGATATAAAACCCAGTAGGCTCTTTAACATATCGGTAATGAGGAACCCCGCAAAATATCTCAGCAGAATCAGGGCGACTATGGGTACGCTCGCGACTATGGACTGCGTTAATCGAAACAAGCTCGGCCTTCTAGCTGCAAACAGCCTTCTTAGCGCAGCCGCTGCCCAATAAGTTGCTACAACGACCAGAGGAACACTCCAGGATATTAGGTAAACGAGTAAGCTCTTGCTTTTATGTGCAATGGGAAGGTCGTAGACGATGCCATACTGGATGAAGAAGAAGCGCAGGCTCAAAACTATGCTGATCAATTTACCTTCCATGGGTGATTTCTCGCTTAAATCAAGCAGCCCCTCCTCCCACCACCCCTCCCAGCTTTGATCCGGCCTCTGCATCAGGTTGCGTTTCCGCCAGATCCAATTGAAGAACTCTCGGAAGTCGTGCAAGTTGTCCACCCAAGACAATCCCAGCGGATTGAAGAAGAAGGGTGCCGTGAGCCACGAAAACGTGAGCAAGGAGGAGGAGACGTGGAGGACTATGTAGGTGTGGGTGTGGACGGTTTGGGAAGCGCGAAAGCACTCGTAGACGATGAGCAGGAAGACGATCTCGAGTGCCTTGATGAAATGGCTCCTGGAGTACAGGCGGTAGTTCTCAGTGAAGGTCTGGTGCTCCAAGACGAAGCGGTGGCGGTGGGTGGAGGCGCGGTGGGGGGCGGCAGCGCCATGGATGAGGGTGCGGGCGAAGTGGAAGGCCTGGGTGGCGAGGGAGAAGGCGAAGAAGATGGAGCAGAGCTGGAGCTGCATGAAGAAGAAGAGGACAGTAGTGTGGAAGAAGCCGGTTTCGAGCCATTTTTCGACGAAGAGGGGGACGATGTTGAGGAGGCCAAGGTGGATGAGGAATTGTTGATTGAGAGCGACGAAGAGGGCACGATCTTCTTGTTGGACGAGAGGAGCTGGAGTGTTTTCGAGGCCGCTGAGAGCCATGAAGACACGACTCCATAGCCAGACGTAAGTTGCGAAGATGATGATCAAGCAACTAACGTAGTAACCAACAGTGCTATAATACAGAGAAAGCATCCGGAAGAAGCCGATCGATCCATGGCCAAATCTATACATTTGCCTGCTCAGCATCTCTTCTGCATTTTCAATCGCCACCTTTGCTTCAAACTCTGCTATCTGATTGAATCCTACGTCCCTTCCCTTCCCTACCTGCATGTATTCATGGTGCGTTATCTCCCCCCCCCTCATCATGCACTTGAACCCCGCAAACACCCCCCCTCCCTTGTTGATCCCCTTCGTTGCCTCCCTTATCCCCCCCCTCGTCATATTCCATAGCCTGTCGAACACATCGCTGTGCCCATAGTGCATCCTTCTCTTATATCTCTTACGGCGAAGTATCCCGTACGTGAGAGGAGGGAGGCTCGCGGGAGGTCCGGTGAGAGGAGGGAGGCTCGCGGGAGGTCCGGAAGGGGTGGAGAAAGGCTCGAGGATATATAAGAGATATATAAGAGATATATCTCTTATATGGCGACCACGCAGAGAAGGCTCGGGGATATGGTCGCTCGCGGGAGGTCCGGAAGGAGTGGAGAGAGGCTCGGGGATATGGCGACCACGCAGCGAGGGTTGGCAGAGGCAGTGTCTGGCAGAGGCAGCAGACTGCCAGACACTGCGCGGACCAGAGTGGGGGCAGATTAGTCAGTGGCAGAGGCTGGAGTAAATGGGGCGACGGCTGGAGTAACTCTGGCTGCACACGTGGCACCATGCGAGGGGCCGTCAGCGAGGGACATGCAGTCTTCCAGAGCCATCGCGTCAGCTTGCAGAGCTTGCAGTGCAGTGTGCACCGCGCGCGAAAATCGATGCATGGCAGAGGCAGACTGCCAAACACTGCGCGGACCAGAGAGTGCAGGCAGACTAGATGGGGCATGACGTGAACTTCGAGAGCAACACCAGGTGGCATGGCGGCGTGGAGGATAGGGAGGCTTCGAGTTGCCACATGGCGTCGCCCAGCGTGGGAGCAGAGAGACATCGTGGAGGCAGTGCACAGAGGGTGCACGGATTGGTATCATTCATGAGGACCCGAGGTTGGCGGCTGTTGCAGGTGCATTGTGCTGTAAATGCATGGCGGCGGGGTTTTGAACGACTGCGCGGCGCGCCAACCCACCTGGGCACTCGCCTTCTCTCCAGAGTCGCCTCTCACTCCAACCTCCTCCACTTTCGCCGCCCCTGCTCCAACCTCCTCCAAATTCCCCATCTCACTCCGTCCATGGCCGTTCCGACTCCCGCCTCCCCTCCGTTCTAACTCCGATTCGCCTCCCCTTCATTTCACCTCGCGCCTGACAACACGCGCACCACCTACCTGCCCTCTGTTCTTCCGACACCCGCCTGACAGTGATCGTCCCCTTCCACATCTTGACAGATTTCTGGAGTCTCTTGACATCTTGACAGACGGAATCTTGGTTGGAGCAGACGGAATCAATCAAGCTCTCCTATGTTCCATTGGAAAAAAGGCATAGTCTTCTTTTTACATCAGTGCATGCTCTCTCTCTCTCTCTCTCTCTCTCTCTCTCTTACTCTCTACGTTTTTAGGATAATTTTTTAGGATAAAAACTCTCTCTCTCTCTCTCACTCTCTATGTTTTTATCCCTATCTCTCTCTCTCTCTACGTTTTGCTCTCCCCCGTAGAGAGAGAGAGAGAGATCTACGTTTTGCTCTCTCTCTCGACGTTTTTATCCCTAGAGAAAAATGTAGAGAGAGAGAGAGAGGGATAAAAACGTAGAGAGAGAGAGAGAGATAGGGATAAAAACGTAGAGAGAGAGAGAGAGGGATAAATATGTAGAGAGAGAGAGAGCAAACATCCTAAAAAATAGTATCTTAAAAACATTCGATTTTACTATACATCTCAATGCCATTAATGTTTTTGTTTTAAAAACATATTTATAATGCTTTAATAATATATTTTTACAAAATTTATTATGTTTTTAATGAAGCAATTAATATTTCTAATGTTTTGAAAACATGTTTCAAGATGATTTTAATCATATATTTTTATAAGATTTTACCATGTTAGAAACATTTATGGCATTTTTAGATACTAATATTTTCAATGTTTTAACAATATATTTTTATAATTATTTTAAATATAATTTATGACCACATTAGTTCCATAATCATTTAGCATAATAATATTATAGTATGTTTTTAAGATACTATTTTTAATCTAAAAGAGAAATTTATTATGTTTTTAAGATACTATTTTTAAAGATGTTTTTAATGAATCAATTTGATAATAATAATTAATACTAATAATGTTTCAACATGTTTCTCTCTCTCTCTCTCTCTCTCTCTCTCTCTCTCTCTTTCTCTCTCTCTCTCTCCACATTCAAGAACATGTCCCCACATTCACATGTTCCCACATTCAAGAACATATTTTTATTGTTTTGCAAACATCTTTTGAAAACATTAATATGTGAACATGTTCTTGAATGTGGAGAGAGAGAGAGAGAGATTTAGATTTTAATATGTTTTTAAAACAAAAACATTTATGGCATTTTTTTATACTAATATTTTTAACGTACTATAAACATACCATAAACATGTCTTAAATGTGGAGAGAGAGAGATAGAGAGAGAGAGAGAGAGAGCATGCTAAGGCATTTTTACATACTAATATTTTTAACGTCTTAGCAAAGCATGCCTTAGCATGCTCTACTAAGACATTAAAAACCATAGACCCCATGTTTTTAATGAAGCATTTCAATAATAATAATTATTTTTTTAATGTTATGAAAACATGTTTTAAGATGAAATTTAAGACATTTTTTATGATAATATGCTAGGTCGCTCCTATTGACAGCTGCCCAGTTGAAGTGCCAGCTCTCCCTCCAGCAGACAGAATCTTGCCTCGAGCGGACGGAATCGATCGAGCTCTCCTTGGGAACAAGGCATAGTCTTTTTTTTAGCATGCTCTCTCTCTCTCTCTCTCTCTCTCTCTCTTTCTCTCTCTCTCTCTCTCTCCTTGGGACATGTTTTTATTGTTTTGAAAACATCTTATGAAAACATTAATATGTGGACATGTTCTTGAATGTGGAGAGAGAGAGAGGGAGAGATTTAGATTTTAATATGTTTTTAAAACAAAAACATTTATGGCATTTTTAGATACTAATATTTTTAACGTCTTTTTTTTAGCATGCTCTCTAGATTTTAATATGTTTTTAAAACAAAAACATTTATAGCATTTTTAGATAATAATATTTTTAACGGCTTTTTTAAAGCATGGTCTCTAGATTTTCGGGGGGAGGAATCGGTAGCCATTTCTCAAAACTTAGCGTGTGCTAAAGCGCATGAAATAGGCTGGATCATGGGCAAGAAAAACATCCCAAAGGTCAAATAGGAGGGGGGGGAGGGATGCATGAAATGGGCAATAATGATCGACATTTCTTATACTTTATAAGGACAAACCTTCATTGAGAATGTATTATAATGTTGGGCAATAGGTTAGGGGCTAATGGTGAGAAATAATAAGGTATATTCCTTGAGGCAGTAAATCCCATACGGGCAAGAATGGAGGTTCGTGGAGGTTCGGTCGAGCATTCTGGAGGTTTGGGGGAGGAGGAGGGAGGTTTGGGGGAGAGAGGGGGCTTGGGGAGGGAGTTTCGTGGTAATTAAATTTAAAAGCTATGAAAGATGGAGTGGTGCTATGAAAGAATGTTTTTAAAACAAAAACATTTATGGCATTTTTAGATACTAATATTTATATATAGAGACGCGGGAGGGAGAGAGAGAGAGAGAGAGAGAGAGAGAGAGAGAGAGGTGATGGTGAGTAGAGGTGATGGAGAGTTCAGGAGTAGCTGCACCACAGGGAGAAACCAAAAAGAGAAGCATTTATTTCGGGAGGAGAGGGGGGGGGGAGGGATGTATGTTTGACATATTGCCATATCTTTAAAAAAATGCATGAAATGGGCAATAATGATCGACATTTCTTATACCTTATAAGGACAAACCTTCATTGAGAATGTGTTATAATGTAGGGCAATAGGTTAGGGGCTAATGGTGAGAAATAATAAGGTATATTCCTTGAGGCAGTAAATCCCATACGGGCAAGAAGGGAGGTTCGGTCGAGCATTCTGGAGGTTTGGGGGAGGAGGAGGGAAGGTAGTAGGGTTGAAAAGTTTGTTTGTGGCCGTTGATGAGAAAGCCATGATGTTGCTCAAAGAGCAGGTTTGGGTTGCCAAATGGGATGTCGGGAGGGGTGAGAGGGAGAAGGAAGTTGTTGGGGGGCATGTAGACCTTGGGAATGTAGAAGAAGAAGCGTTTGCAAAATGGTGTAGCTTGCATCATAGCTTAAAGGAGATGCCCTTCTTCAATAGGGAGTTCAGCATCAATTAAGGATCCAATGTAGGAGGCTTTGATAGATGTATAGGATTTGTCTCAATCTTTAAAGCCTTGAGTGTAATGGAGTTTGACAACTGAGTCAATATACATCCCTAAAAATGTTTTTCTATTTTGTTTCGGCCGCAGTTTGCAAGGATGACTTCTGCCATTGTTCCCCGCATTGAAGAGGAAATTTCTGGCATTGTGGTGCCGTCCTTTTGTGAACGACGAAGTGTGTGTGAAATGCAACAAGTTGCAAGGGCAGAGAGTTCTACGATTTCTGACATTGTTGTGTCATATTTTCGTGAACGACGAAGCCTTCGTGCAATGAAACGAGCGGCAAGAGCGAGGGATTCCACTGGTGGGACAAATCAGACAGCTAAGTGCTTCGCCAAACAAAATGGTGTTACTGTTAAGTCCATCCATGAACATCGCACTTTTGCTATAATGAAACGTCTTAGAGGGGAGGGACCTTCCACCCGTGCAACAAAGTATGCAAGGAAGTGTCTGTCATCTTCAAGGCAATATGGTCTCTCTATTACGCGTCCTTTGAAGTCCATTCAAAATGTATGCGAGCATAATGGTGATGTGAATGCTATGAATACAAGATATCTAACATCCTTATGGAGAGAAGTCCATCCTAAAAATGATGGAGTGGTAACAGAGGGTAGGGGTGCATCCTCTGAAACTCTCATTGAGAGGATTGCTCATATTGAGAATAACGTAAATGACACGAACCAATATGTACGACAACTTTTAGGGGGGGGTGAAGAAGGCTCAGTAGTATGTGATAGAGGATGTAGGTTGCAAGTTGACAAGCTAAAAGAGCAAGTTGATCTGTTGTGCATCGAGGTGTCAACATTCAAAATTGGTTTGAAGAGGCTAACAGCCTTGATGACAAGGATGAGCCGTAAGTTGGAGCGCATTACAGCTCATGAAAATTGAGATGGTTTTGGGACTTCTATATTGCTTTTTGTAAAGGATCGCAAAGTTCTTCTATGTTATTTGCATACTGGGGTCAATCTTAAGTTATTTAGTAGGATAGCCTTTTGTGCCTACCACACAAAACTTCTGTATTTGGTTTTCAATTGCAATAATAAAAATTTTTGAGCTTTCTTATCTTTATTTGATATATGTGGCAATGTAAGTCAAATTAATGTAAATAGAAATACATGGATATCTGTGAGCTACAATTGATGGAGTATTGTTATATGTCATGGAAGGTAAGGAAGAAAGTTTGATGAGTGAAATATATGTGAGTAACCTTGAATGATCCTAAGTCCTTCAGATACATTTATTTAATGCGCTCTCTTTTTTAGTACATATTTAATTATGATATTAGCGTATGTCATGCATGTAGATACATACATACACACAACTTACCTACATATATCACTCATGTTCATGTACTCACACCCTTATGTTGTTCATCTTAGTTCCCAATCTTTGTATTTACTAGAATACATGTTACAAGAATGTCTGATCATCATATTCTTTAGGTTGCATCTACATACATGGCATTGAGTCTTTCCATACATATGTTTGCATGAATTTACAAATATATGCATGCAATTATGCACTCATGTGCATGCACTCATACCCACAAAGCATTTACACCTACATATGTTTCATGGATGCATATCTTAAGCGAAAAGGTGAAAGCTTCATGCTACGAAATTACAATAGGAAGTTATAGGATATTTTTGCATTTTGCATTGTCAAGCATTCCATTTAGCATGCATGAATATTTCTATTAGTTGACTCCATTTGGCATGCATCATTACTTCTACCAAATGAGTCCATGTACACTCCATTTATTTGATTGACAATTTAATCCTTTGCATTATATGCCATAAATCCCAAACCTTATAGAGAGAGAGAGAGAGAGAGAGAGAGAGAGAGAGAATAAGATATATATAGTTGTGTTCATAAACAGACAATGGCAAAAGAAACAAGTTGTCATAGGAGAAGGTTATGGGATTCAACACGCATGGCACGTCGCAGTATTGCCAGACAGAGAACAATGTTGAAAAAACAAGGTTTTAGACACATGGAGCCAATTGTAGAGGTTGTTCATTACAGACAACATAATCAAATGCAGGGACATAATGATGTACAATGGAATGTAGATAATTTAACTTCTCTTGATAAGAGAAGTTTATTGCGTTCAACACGTAAGGCACGTCGCAATGTTGCTAGGCAGAGAACAATGCTCAAAAAGCAAGGTACGGGTACAACTATGGAATGTATGAGTACGGAGTTTGCTGATAGTCTTAGAGAAGGGAATGTTTTTTGTACTGCAATTAGAAGTGTGAGAGTGCAGCCACATGCAAGCATGGATTCTCACTTTCTAGAGCCAACAGAATCTACTTTTTGCCCCGATGGTGCACCGAATGTGCAGCATTGTGTTGTTGGGGGAAGAAATACAATAGATGCTCCAGTAATAGGTACAACAATTCAATTGGATGCAGTTCGAGATTATGGGCAGTCAAGGGCACGAGAGCATGTTGTTGGCAGCAATAGGAATGCATGTTTAGGGTCTAGGGGGATCCTATCTATCCTGCATCGATTTCCATTAAGAAATGACATAGGGCACCCATCTTTGTATCCATTGGTTTCCAATAGTCCTGTTGTTCATTCACTTGGAGGTATGGATTGCATATGCAGTTTTTGTCATGCTCAATTGTGGAAGCAAGAGATCAGAAGTATGCATCGGGTTGTGGGAAAGTATTGTTGTAAAGTTGGCCGTGTGTCATTGTTGCCATTGGAAGATCCACCAGAGATTTTAAAAGTTCTACTTCATGGAAGTGACGCTAGAAGCAGATCATTTAAGGATAATATAAGAGCCTATAATAGTGTCATGGCGTTTGCCTCATTGGGAGCCCAAGTTGATCAAATGTTTTCTGGGAATAGGGGTATACATAATTTTCGGATTCATGGCACAGTGTACCATCGTGTTGGGAGTTTGCTACCTGATGAGTCTAGACAGGAGCTTCCACAGTTTGCACAATTATATGTCCATGATACAGATCATGAGTTGCAAAACCGTTTGGATGGGATGCCTGGTTTGAATCTTGGCATTTTGGAATTGTTGCAAAGGATGATGCATGAATGCAATCCGTATGCCAGTGCACTGGTTGCTGTGGGGGAAGTATTGAGAAGAAATCCACATGCAAACTTGAAGATGGTAATTTGTGAGAGCCGGTCAACCTCAAGACAGTACTTGGTCCCAATAGCTAGCGAGGTTGCCGCTATCATGCCAGGGCAAGGGGATGATTCTGATGTTGGGAATCGAGACATCTAGTTTTTAAGACGCAATGGACTGATAACCAGAATATCAAATTTGCATCGATCATACATGTCTCTCATGTATGTTCTTCTATTTCCCCGAGGGGAGGATGGATGGCATTTATATATTCCTTATAGAGATGTTCCTACTCACGTATCATTACATGATGTACAAAGGAAAAATTGTGTGACACAGAGACAGTATTATGCGTACCGTCTGCAGGTAAGGCCTGATACAAGTGCGTGCCTTCTACAAGGGGGGAGATTATTGCAACAATATATTGTTGATGCATATAGTAGTATGGAAGAGTCCAGATTGGTGTGGATACGCAACAATCAATCGTCTTTACGTGCAGAAGTTTATCAAGGATTGATGGACATGCTAAACGCAGCTGATGCGGTCCATAATGTACTGGGCAACGCTGTCGGGCGTAGAGTTGTGTTACCATCCTCTTTTACAGGAGGACCGCGGTATATGTGCCAGTTATACCAGGATGCAATGGCAATTGTGAGAAAAAAGGGTAAACCAGATTTGTTTATTACCTTCACCTGCAACCCAAAATGGTCAGAAATATCTGAAGGATTGTTGCCAGGTCAAAGAGCACAAGATCGCCCGGATTTGACAACCCATGTATTTTATCAAAAACACAAGGATCTGATGCAGTCGATTATAAAGCATGATTTGTTTGGAAAAGTTGCTGGGTATGTATGTGTGATTGAGTTTCAAAAGAGAGGTCTTCCACACTCACACATACTATTGATTTTGGAAGGTGCATTCAAACCTACTCAGGTTGGTCACTATGATCAATTGGTATGTGCAGAAGTTCCAGATAAAACCCTTTTCCCTGAGTTGCATGAGATTATTGCACAATGCAATGTTCATGGCCCATGTGGTG
The DNA here is from genome assembly GCF_047967505.1 of Dipteris shenzhenensis. Taxonomy (NCBI): domain Eukaryota; kingdom Viridiplantae; phylum Streptophyta; class Polypodiopsida; order Gleicheniales; family Dipteridaceae; genus Dipteris; species Dipteris shenzhenensis. The sequence continues at coordinate 46,336,642 of NC_141600.1, read as the reverse complement.
TACTTAATGTCTCTGCTCCTTGCATGTTTGATGGCAAATGTAGTCGTCACTATCCGCGTCCCTTCTCTCAGTCTACTGTGGTAGGTAACGATGGTTACCCTATCTACATGCGTCGAGATGATGGTAGAAAGATACGGGTGAAAGAGGGTATAGTGGATAATCGTTGGATTGTGCCATTCAATCCTTTCCTCTCTATGAAGTACAAGGCACATATCAACGTTGAAATTTGTTCCACAATTACTGCAGTCAAGTATTTATATAAATACGTGTATAAGGGACATGACAGAGCAACCGTCAGGATGCAGATAAATCGTGTGGAAGGACAAGGACAACTACACAACCCAGTTGATTGTGGAATTGATGAGATAAACTATTACCTAGATTCACGTTATGTATCAGCATCAGAAGCATGCTGGCGCATTTATGAGTATGATATGCATGATGAAAAGCCAGATGTACAAAGGTTACAAGTCCATCTTCCGATGTTGAATAATGTGATATTCAGAGATGATGATGATTTGCACAATGTGGTGGATAGGGAACAGAACAGAAAGACCAACCTCACGGAATGGTTCACTTACAACCGCCGATTGCAACATGATGCATATAATTTGCTTTATAGTGACTTTCCATGCGAGATGGTTTGGAACAAATCCAATAAAAAGTGGTCTAGAAGAAGGCAGGGCAATAGCATTGGTTGGATGTATAACATTTCTCCATCTGCTGGTGAATTATATTTCATGCGTATGCTACTTAACGTTTGCAAGGGTTGTAAGTGTTTTGATGACTTGCGCACTTTTGATGGGCAAGTTTACCCTACTTTCAAGGTAGCATGTATAGCTAGAGGGTTATTGGAAAGTGATGAGGAATGGTTTATCTGCATGCAAGAGGCCATTTTACATCAAAATAGCACACAGTTGAGGCACCTTTTTGTTGCAATTTTGATTTTTTGTGAGCCAACATCTCCAAGAATTTTGTGGGAAAGATTCTCAGACGATCTATCGGATGATTTCTTCCATGCATTCGAATCAAGTATGGTTGACCGTCGTGGATTGGCACGGAAGGAGGCTCTATGGCACTTGAAGCATATTCTCCAACAACATGGGAGAAGGTTGGTAGAGTTTGATGGATTGCCTACCTTGGATAGATCATGTGTATTGGCAGCTACAAATGCTCTATTGCAAGAAGAAAGAATGTTTGATTTTGAGAGTGAGGCACGACTTGGTCAACAAATGGAAAGTACCTTAAATCATTGTCAACGGACTGCCTTCGATCAGATTCTGATAGCGGTCTATGCAAATGTTGGTGCGATGTTTTTTCTTGATGGTCCAGGAGGATCTGGAAAGACTTTCCTATACAATTGTTTGCTTTCTAGGTTGCGTGGGGAGGGGCATGTCGCTTTGGCATGCGCTTCTTCTGGGATTGCAGCATTGTTACTAAGCAATGGACGCACAGCACACTCGCGGTTCAAGATACCACTGGATTTGGATGCCACCAGTAGTTGCAATATAAAGGTTAACAGTCATCTTGCAGATGTTCTAAAGATAGCAAAGTTGATAATATGGGATGAGGCACCTATGACTCATCGATTCGCATTTGAGGCATTGGACAGGACGCTGCAAGATATCATGTCAAATGACCAACTGTTTGGTGGAAAGGTGATGTTGTTAGGGGGGGATTTTAGGCAGGTCTTGCCAGTTATTCCCAAGGCAAGACGAGAAGATATTGTCAATTCTGCATTGTGCCACTCAAGGATTTGGAGATGCATCAAGGTATTGAAGCTGGTACAGAATATGCGGGTCATTCAGGAAGGTGATAATTCAATAGAGCAGGAATTCATACAATGGGTGTTAAATATTGGAAATGGAACTAGCATGCATATAAGAGAAGACACTGTTGCAATCCCATCAAAGATGCTTTTAAGGACAAACTCTATGGAAGGTCTGATTGAGTGGGTGTATACAGGACTTGCAAGGGTTGTGGATTATGCATCGTATTTTCGAGACCGCGCTATTCTCGTGCCTCGAAACCTTGAAGTTGATGCAGTCAATGCTACTGCACTAAAGGCAATGCCCGGTGAGGAAAAGGAGTATCTAAGTGCAGACTCAGTAGAGAGCTCATGTGGAGATTCTTTTTTGTATGCAGTAGAGTATCTTAACACGCTCGATCTTGGTGGTGGATACCCACCTCATCGGCTGGTTTTGAAACAAAATGCCCCCCTCATTTTGTTGCGCAATCTAAATCCTCGACAGGGATTATGCAATGGGACTCGGCTGATATGCAAAGAGTTCCACACGAAGGTATTGGAAGTTGAGATTATCACTGGTACCAATGCTGGAGATAGGATGTTCATTCCAAGAGTAACTTTCATTCCCAGTAACTTGAAACTTCCATTCAATATGAGAAGAAGGCAATTTCCTGTTCGGCTAGCATTTGGCATGACGATAAACAAGGCACAGGGCCAAACAATGTCTATCCTAGGCTTATACTTGGCGACATCGGTGTTTAGTCACGGGCAATTATACGTGGCTTTCTCACGTGTCCGATCATCAAATGCAATCAAAGTATTCCTTCCAGAGAGTGTGGATCAGGTTAGTGATGAGGATGCTGAAATGAGTTGTACCACAAATGTTGTATACAAAGAGGTTTTACAATTGGCATCAAGAAGAACCTAGCAGTATGCCAATGCTCTTTGAAAGCCTCTTCAAACTTTGTTGGGTGACAAATTTTCACAGTCTTTTTTGTATCGTTGTGTTCTTTTAGGCGATCAAAGGTATATCAATTGTAAGCCTTTGAAGTGTGGATTAAAAATTGGTGATGACTATTTTTGTATAATTTTCATGAGCTCATTCCATATTCCATTCAAACAATGTCGTCTCTAGAATTTTGACAATGTATGATTTTTGTGAGTTTTATGGGTTCACACATTGTTATTTTTTCTTCAAATTATGGGTTATCAAATGTACTATAACTAATGTTCTTTTTAATTTGTGGCTTGGTGAAGCCTTTTAATTTCTTCTCTATATATACGTTGACACATCTATTGTTACTGTAATATGATATGTATTATTATTGTAATATGATATGATAGGATGGCAGCGTCATTTACATTCACCACCGAGACAACTGCACGGGTAGCAGGTACATAATTGTGTAGTAGTTAGTTGCTAAGTTGACTTATTTAATAGTATAGTCATTTACCTTTAGGAATATACAGATCCCGATGGTTGGAGAGCTGACATCATGCCAATACTTTCCTATGATGTCTTGGTCATGTACTTGGAGTTGGAGAGCTTTATTGGGTAGATAACCTATATATTTTTTTATTTTGTTTTTTTCATATAGGTGAAAGCTACTTAGGTTACATATATAAGTGAATAAACATGATATTATTTTCCTTTAGGGCAGTTCCCGACTCAAGTTTTGCAATGAATCTCCTCGGTCTAGCGTATGACGGGGTGGAACGTGTCAATCTTGGATATTTTTCCGTGAGTTCTCAGCGTCTTGCTGGGAATAATAGTCCCCAGACCATCTATGTGCGCTTCATTGGGTACCTGGAGCCGATGGGAACAGATGTATTTTATCGAGGGGCGAACGGAGACTTTGTATATGCATTTATGTACCACATACACACTCCTGTGCACCAGCGTAAGCATTCTAATTAATGTGTTGAGTATTATTAAGACACAATTCTAAATTTTCCTTGATTTAATGATTATAATTCTTAAATGATCTTTTTGCGTTGCGTAGGTCGACGCCGCGCACGTGTGGTGGTGCGTGGGGTGGGACATAGACGTAGTCTGTTTTCTTAGGGGAGCTGATATAGACACTCTGTATGTAGATATATGAATTTGTAAGATTTTGTAGTACTCTTTATAGAGCGTATATTTTGTTAGGTATGCTATTTTTAAGTAAATCTTCTTTTGTTGTGTTTATTGAAGCATGCACATATACGTTTATACTCAAACAAATTCATAAATTCTATTTATTTATACTCAAACACGTTTATTTCAAAAAAATTCATGAATTCTATTTATTTATACTCAAACTAATGTATCCCCATAGACCAAGATTGATTGTGTTACAATCTAGCACTACATTGGCATACAATGCATTACGCACGTAATCTTGCAAAATTCCATATATGAAAGCAGAGAGGGGATATGCATACAAACATGTTTAATTCAAACAAATTCATGAATTTTATTTATTTATACTCAAACTAATGTATCTTATAAACCAAGATTGATTGTGTTGCAATCTAGCACTACATTGGCATACAATGCATTACGCATGTAATCTTGCAGAGTTCCATGTATGAAAGCAAAGAGAGGATATGCATACAAACGTATTCAAATAAATTCAATTTTATTTATTTACACTCAAACTAATGTATCCCATAAACCAAAATTGATTGTGTTGCAATCTAGCACTACATTGGCATACAATGCATTACGCACGTAATCTTGCAAAATCCCATGTATGAAAGCAGAGAGGGGATATGCATACAAACATGTTTAATTCAAACAAATTCATGAATTTTATGCACGTAATCTTGCAAAATTTTATGTATGAAAGCAGAGAGGGGGTTTTAGGAAAGCTGTTGGACAAAATTACACTGAGTGAGCCAAGCCAAGCTGTTCCAGTGTTGGAACTTCAGAATTTCTATTTTGAAATTAAAGATCCCACCTTAAGACCCAGCAGAGCGGGTCTCCAACCCGTCGTAGACGGGTCAGGCTACTCGTATCTTCAATGGCCACGCCAACACCCTCTGCGTTATGGTCGTGAACGTCTCCTCCCTCTCGCTCATGAACGATCCCAGCGTCGACACCACCCCTGTGAAGATGTGCTCCCTCAGCCCCACTATCCTCGGCCTCACTTGCTCGCCTTGCTTCTTCATCAACTCCTGCATCAGATTCTGGACCTTGAGTGTCTCCTCGAAGTAGTGCTCTTGGTTCATGTCGATCGCCTGTACCGCATCCCCCCTGGTGAAGATCAAAGCGTGGTTCTCGTTTTCAGCCTTCCCCTCTCCTAGCTCAAACGGCCCGGGTAGCTTTACCTTGTAGATCTCCATTGGCTTCTGCTTCTCATCGTCGTATTTGATCAGGACAGAGTAATACTCCTTTTGTTTCCCCCCGTTTGCCTCGACTTCCGCCACGTATGCAACCCGCAAAAACTTGCTGTATTTCTTCATCAACCAAGATATGTCGTCGATCACAGGGCTTTTGCTGGCTTTGAGTTTTGCATAGCGCTGGCACGCCACCACATATGTGAATTTTAACAGCGCCATCCGTTCTACACGATCAGTGCTTGCGCTAATTTCAGAGCTTGTAGTAGCTTGTTCCGGTTGCGTCTGTGCATATGCTTTGGCCAGCGTCTTCAGAGCCTCGGGATAATACATCATGCCCCGCACGGTACGGGCAAGCGTTTGGCCCCGATACGATGCCCATAGCCTGCATTCCATGCAATCTGCCGGGTGGACAGAATTCGCAGATTTTAGAACTGTATGGTGACGCTCCGTGAAGTTTTCCCACTCGTCAGCAAAGATGGTCCGCAGACAGTCGAGAAGCTTAGTTGTCCCGGACGTTTGAGTCGTGGAGGTCAGATCCTCGACTTGAGCGTAGATTACTTCCTCGTCGTCGAATGGCGTTAAGACGCTGAAGGAGAGCATGTGCCTCATGTTGTCTGGCCGCAAAGGAGAAGGCATGGTCATGTAGACAGAGCTGCCGAAGAAAGCAAGGCGGCGTCTAGCTTCGACGTTCCGTGGGACAATGTGATCCTTTTTAGCAATAAGGATGACTTTGAGCCTTCGGAAAATCTCACTTTTGCTAGCCTTCTGCAGTATGCTGGCCGTCGTTTGGACTTTGAAACGCTTTTTGGGATGCAGAGTGTCACAGACCTTCTCGAGACAATCCTCCACCATTTGGGTGCTATTTGGCTCGTGACTTTGTTCCAGATTGCTCAGAAGTTCCAGGATGTCGGAGTAGAGCTTGTCCATCGGAGAGGTGGTTGATGATCCAATCCAAGATGCCTTGACTTGACAATGGCCGATCTTCATTGTATCGGAAGAGGGTGATGCCTCCGAACAGTCAGGGAAGGAGTGTGTGAGATGATGTTCGGTACTGTCTTGAGGCAGGATGTAGTCTCTCGTGATTGTGCCTTCTTCAATCCCATTGTTAATCTTCTGAATTATCTCCTCATATTCGTTCTTCCGAAGTATCATGTCTTCTAACAGGACGAACAAACTGTTACAGACCTCGATGACTGCACATTTTCTCCGCTCATCTTTCGACACCTCCTGCCAAAGGGCTTTGTCTCTGCCGTTCCTACGTTTCCAGACCCGTCTTGCGATCTGCATCGCGTCGTGCAGACCTGAGCTCAGAACCATGGGTGGCCAGCTGACGATATTGTGGGGGTTGGTTCTGGCAATTTTCTGTGGGCTGCCATTTCGTGGAAACTGTAATTGTTCGACTTCTGCATTGCTCAAGAGGTCCTCCTCTCTCATTGATTTTACGATGCTGTTCCACAGGAGTGGAAAACCAATAATCTGGGAAGGATCATCGTTCCGCTTTTCCGAGCTCCTGGCGTCCCGCTGCGCAGAGACGTTCTTATCAACGAGCAGTTTAGAGTGGGCTTTGACTGCGAAGTCTAGGAACTGCCTGGTGAGCTGTCTGACGTTCTGGATGATGGCCGCGCGAGAGAAGAGACCCATGACGGCGCCCACGGCGGACAAGAGGAGCACGTACCAGATCTGGGTGTCGATGAAGTAGACGAGGAGGACGGGAGCCCAGAGCATGGCGACAGTGGAGCGGTTTTGATGGCGGAAGGGGCGGTGCCAGGTGATGAGGCGATCGAAGGAGGTGCGAAGCAATTGTTGAGTGGGGTTAACGAGGTGGCGAATATGGAAGAAGAAGCTGAAGCAGAATTTGGAGGAGAGGAGGAGGAGCCAAAAAGAGGAGTAGCGAAGGCTATCGAGGAGGCTATGGAGAAGAGGTTGACGGAGGCCGGGGGGTACGAAGTGGTTATTTTGGAACCACCAGCAAAGGAAACGGGCCACTTTGTTGTTGGAGTTCTCCATTCGGTTTCGGAGGGAGGGCCTCACAAAGAGACACATGGCCGCCAACACCCCCGCCACGTACGCTCCACCGTGGCTGTCGCCATATAAACGTAGCACCACGACGAAGAGAACTAACCACGTTGCCTCGATGGCCACCTTGAGTAGCATCCGGCCCCTCTGGCTCTCCCCCCTCCTATCCCATTGCGTCCATGTCGTCAGTAGTGCCCCAGCAGACGCTGCGTCGCCCACGTCAGTATCACCACGCCCAACATCCGTCGCTCCGCCCCGAACACCGTCAGTGCCATTATCTGTCCAACCGCCAAAACCACAACCATTTAGTGTCCTTTTCTGCATAGATTTTTGTCTACTAGATTTTATGCATTTCAGTTTTACATGCTCGAAAATTACACATTCGACTTGTAAACCTAGCAACAAGAAACTTGCTATTTTGATGTCCTTGGAAAACGGGCATTACATGCTCTCTAACTAAGCCAAGTGGTTGGAAAGTCTCCCCAGTTTGCCCTGGGGCAGTGCTTGCGTTGTGCATTATAATCATAGATTTTTCTAAGGAGGAATCTCTCTATCACAATTATCCATTGAGCCCAAACAATGCCAATATGGGCTAATCCTAATGTCTTCTTGAAGGGAGGACATAATGGGCTACATCATTCAGTTCCTCATCATATATACTTTTATTTTTTGGGCGAGAAAAAGATGAAAATTTTATTGTAAGAACAAAAAAAGAGATACAAGTGAAAAGGGAACATTATGGAGTGGGGTTATGGTTCACTAAGGAGCTATGGAATCATTAAATTAATATACTAGAAGTCTTTAATATATTTTTCTCTATTCAAGGAGAGGTTTGAGGGAGGATATTGGGGAATTCTCAATCGTTAGATTAGATGTGCAAAATGTCGACCATTGGATGCTAATTAGTTATGACCACGGAACAAACTAGAACCCTTAGATTACAAAGATGACTATAAGCCGTTGGATAAAAATCGGTTAGCCGTCTCCCATCCTGGACTCCCATGTGAGCCTCCTCCTTTATACCCTTTCAGATATGCACAAGGCTGCTGAGTATTCAAAAAATTTAATGAACCTGAGTGTAAGAGCGAATTGACAGAGCATTCAGAGGCTATTTGGAACGCCATTGATTCCATCTTGGATGTCGAGACCATTACAGTTTCATCAGGTATCGAGCGAGGTAAGGATCTTAGAACACATCTACTTGCTAAATTAGTAACGTAGAAACTATCTCCGACCAAGATCATGAGACCAAAACGGATGCGTAATTGGAGAGCTTCGTCGATTGCACTTCAATGCTGAAATTGCTTTTCTTATGTATCTGCCGGAAGACTATGCCGTCTTCTCTCTCTCTCAAAAGCCGAGAGGGTTCCGGAGAGTTAATTCGGTCAGAAAGGCCATCATTTGACGAATGTGCAATTTGAGGACATGGAAGTTTGAGCTATTGATGGAGAAGATTTGTCTGGGTTTCATTGATCATGGTCTTGGCTCGGTTTTTCTATCTCATTGTCGCGGTCATTTGGCAAGAAACTAGAGACTCTCTCAGTGAAATCCTGATTCTTGGAGTGCATTAGCAAGGGGCCAGTCCCCATTCTTCGTTCTTGCTTCTTCAATTTGTCTTATCAGAATGACTCTACTCTTCCTTCTATTCAAAGCCCATTGCTTATCAGAATAGCAACATGTAGGAGCCATAGACTAGACAACGTGAATGTTATTGCAGACTGACAGGCCAGAGATGAATACTTCTATCCAAAGGAGGGAAGTGCTCGTCTCACAGATTTTGTGAAGACTAATATAAGCATTGGCTGCTGTCAACACACTTGATTTTGTCTACCTACTATGCTTAACTTTGCAATTCACGTCATTTGATTAGGAGAGAATTGCCTGTCAACACAGATTTTGTATGCCTATTGTGTTCAACTCTACACTTTTTCACTTGATTGGCCTTGATTGTTGGATGAAATTGTGGAATTTCTGGAGGTTTCTCCTCATACATTGACGGAAATGCGGAAGAGCCATTGATGAAAAATCGGAATGGATAATTGCAGCGGAGTCCCCTCATGAGTGGGAAGGCGCCGTTCACATTTAGGAAGGGAAAATGAATGGGAGGCTGAATTAAGGATACACGGTTGACATCTCTGTAAGTCAATTGTTGATTAGAGAAAATGAGCAGAAGAGCGAGGAGCTACAATTGTGATTGTGATGATCCGAAGGAGGAGCAAGCATGAGCTTGGATTATTGATATTGTGTAGAATAAAGCTTGGCAAATGCTCTCGCGAAGAGTGCATTGATGTAGGTTGTAAGCTCAAGCTTTGTGAATTGGACCTACCATCGTTGAAGCCATCGTGTTGATCAGGCCCAACTATGACGAGCTCGTGATCAACAAGTTCACAACAAACAATCAAAAGGAAAATCAGCAATCACGAAAGGGAAAAACATCTATTTGCAGGTGGAGTAGCTCTTAATTGAGTAGATCTTTAAAGTTGCTCCACGGCTTGAATTCCTCTGCGGAGCAGGGGCTTGATGCTAGTATACATAAATTGAGTGGCACAATGAAATTTATATACTTGCAACTTTTGAGGAAAAGGGCATTTGTTTTTTTAAACTCATTCTTCTTAAGTAAAATTTAACACTGAGTTTTTATACCATTACCTCAAGTAACAAGATGTAGACAATCCATATGTGATCAAAGTTGCGATAGATGTTCCAAATAGACCGGAACTCTACGTATTGTTTCTTCTTCTTGGATCCTGGTTTGCAATAATCATGTTTTTTGTTGAGCTCCCAATGATACTATTGAGCAAATACAATGCTGGATTAGTTGCGGCTACAAATAATTTAAATTACAATGACACATTAGTTGAGGCTTCATAAAGATTATACCACCACATCCACATTGCAAAGTGTCTTAGTTTTGCAAAATGAAACTAAAGGAAGCATAAAACCTTGAATTATTGACATAATATATAAGTAGAGGACAAAAATGAACTCTAGACATGAAACTATTATGGCTAACAAAAAATCAACAAAATGATTCCTATACCAAAATAATAAAAAACATAATGCAAATTATACTAATTGAAAGCATCCAAGAATTAGATCAATTGTTTATGCTTCAAGTAAATGCAGTTATGATGTGAACAATATACAAGATGATAATCACGATTCGTGGTATATTGATTGTGGAGCATCATCCCACATGATATGTCATAAACAATGATTCATAGTCAACAATGCACTAATCACATTGACAACATAGAAGATGAAAATCAATATTTGTGTATGTTAATAGTGGAGCAGATTTATCCCAATTTAAATCTCAATTGATATGTCATAAAGAACGGTTCACAATCATAAAACCTTTAGAAGGATCAGAGAATGCAACTTTCATAGAGGATAATACACCAAATCGTATTCCAAGAAAAGACAAAGTATGGTTTAAGTACCCCTAAACAATGCTTTAAGAAAGCAAGAATTTCTTCTTAGTTGGATATATAATAGAGAAGAACCTTAATCATCTTTGATGGAGATCAATGCATGATCGTAGATAAATAAAATAATAGCAACTTATTGGAAAAGTTATGAAAGAAGGTAGGCTAGGACATGTGAAAATTTGATGGCTAATATAGGTGAAAAATCAGTATATGGCAATCAATATTCCAACAATCATTGAAGCATTTTGATTTGGCAAATAGGCAAGAGCTTATTTTGGAAAAATTACAACTAGAGAAAAAGGTGCTCTTGACTTGATGCACTTTGATGTATGGGGTTATGAAATGATCAAAGCTATCTGTGATGCATTATGTTATGGGACTTTTATTGATGTGTCTAAGTAGATACTACTTTCTTAATGACTACAATAGATACTACTAGGTAAGCACCTATCCAAAGAGGACAAAAAAGGTTTATGGGACAAATACTAACCCTAACCCTAAGAGATGAACATGTAAATATTATCATTTTCTTTAAATTTAATATAATGATACGGGAGAAGGAGAGAGTTGAGATGTGTTCTAAGAGAGAAAATATATCCCCTCCTTCATTGTTCGTACTTTGCTTTAGAGTTTTCTAGGAATGTCCGTGCATGGTATCCTAGATGACCTTGATGATCATACCCATAGTTATACGCACAGGCAAAGTATAAGTTACAAGAACCACATGACTACCATACACTGTCATTCTGCACTATTACAATATACATAGACTGATGTGTGGGCTATTACACAATGAAGTCAAGGCAAGGCACAACATGCCAAAGACAAGATAGTGTAGTAGATGATAATGTCTTGGCTACTAGGCAGCACATGACTACTCAGTGTGATCCCCTAGATATTAGAGCCTTTTAAGAGCTCAGGGCTCAAGGCTTTGAGCCCCGTTTGGTCAAATAAAGAATAGCACTCTTAAGACACAAAGATAGATTAGCAATAGCAATTAATTACAACCACCTCAACCATCACTGACAGTAGCACAATAGTCAAGGAGGCTTGAAAGCCTCTCCTTAGATAGTATTCCATTGCTCCACCATTACTCCACTACTTTCTCCTTCATTACTTCAAGCCAAGGAGGGTTGAAAACCTCTCCTTAACTATTCCGTTACTCCACCATTACTCTACTACTTTCTCTAGAACCTCTTGAACATCTTCTGCTTCACCACCATAGCTTCATCATTCAAATGCCACTACATCATCATCCTCAATTAATCTAAACTTAGCCACACCAAAGCAAACCCAATAGGGTTACTAGGCCAATTACCATAAGCTTGGTTACTTAAATTAAACACGTTAACTAGGTTAGGTCTAGTTATTGTGACTAGTTACTAGAACTTAAGTTACTTGTAAGCTCAATGAATGTAAGTATAGGTTCTAGCTGAACCACAATTACTTTGATAGGTCCAATCAATGTCTTGCTCCTAGTTTGGTCAAACCTAGGGTACTTCAATACCATTTCAAACCCTAAAGGCAAAGAATTCGATAATGAAGTTTTTAGGCAATTCTTGAGAGACATTTACTTGATCATTTCTTGAGCAAAATCAGATCTAGTTTGAACCAAGAATTCAACTATTGTAAGGGAAACTTATCTACATAATTTTGGCATAGAGTTGGTTATTTTTAAATAATTGCATCATGTTTAGTTAATCTTTAGAGTATTTTGAGTTGTTTTAGCTTCTTTTTAAATTAGATTTTAGTAAAGTCTTCACCAAAACCTTCAAGATATCAAATGAAATTTTTGTAAATCCATTTTGGTTATTTTTTAACACATTTTCCAAACTATAACTCTTGTAATAGTTTATTGGTTTTTCTGTTTTGGTGTGTGGCTTCCTAACATGTCTTGTTATGAAGCCAAGGGGGGATGTACTGTGGGAGCCATGTATTGGCATTAATAGGTCCATTTGTTTATCAGGCCTGGCTTGAGAGTTCCAAGATGTTGGTGCATTGGTCTCCTAGACCTCTGAGTTAATCATGCATCCATGCATGATGAGTCTCTGAGCCATGCTAGATGACCTTTCTATGTTATGGTCACTAGCCTCTGAGCCATGCTCACTTGCCTCTGAGATTGTGTGGGAACCATGTCTAGTTCTAGATCGGCATGCATAGTTTTGATGACCGTCATTGTCAAGTTCTGTTATTGGTTCCATTCTAGTAGTCTCTCACCTTGCCTTCATGGGGGGGTGTTGGAATATGAAGCCAAAGTGAGTCAAAAATGTGTTCTAGGTGGTGTTTTATAGTTTAGCGAGTCCTAGACATGCCACGTGTCATATTGGGATATATCCCGAGAGAGTAAATTGGAGAGAACCTAATCTAACAATTTTTGTTGACACATTGTCAATGATACCCAATGGCTTCATTTTAGTGTGGTTGGCTAGGTGGATGTTGAATGTGGCCTTTTGCATCGGAGGTAGGTGTTAAATTACATGACGCAGCGGAACAGAAACTGAACAAAGAATAGAGAGTACACAGCAAACTGGAGACGAATAAAATTTTCCTTCAATACTGATGTAGTACAGATGATGGCTCCGTCCACCCGTGTGCTCCCACAGTGGAGCTTAGATGGCGATCTAGACAGATACTAGATGAAGAGCTACTAGCTAGAAGATTTGATATGATCTGATATGATACAATGAACTGGCAAGGTCGCCACTTTATAGCTATGAGGGTGGTAGTCAGATCAATGTAGTCGGCGGAGCCGACCAGTCAACCTAGTCGGTGGAGCCGATTAGTCGTCCATGGAATATTCAAGGAATATTTCCTATACCGTCGCCTTGGGGGCTCTTGCCCCCGAACCCCCACTAGGAGGGCCGCTGGCCCCCCTAGGACCCCCCAACTGGGAGCAAGGGCCAGCTGGCCTCCAAATCCTAGCGAGAGCAAGGGGCTCCCACACAATCAAGACAATGTGCCTCGTTGTGCTACCAGCTTACCTACCCTGCCTTAGACTCACATAGATCACCTTTCTACCATCAACGGTCTCATTGATAGACCTCATCTAACATGCAAGTCAGGATCCATCCAGTGTCCCGGGCTCTCACATGGCTTCTCCTCATATGGGGGCATTACAACTTGAGCACCTTGGACCACTGGTGGTTACTAGGAGGGTGGGGCATTTGACCATATCTAATAGTAGGCCCCATTCTTCATATGGATCTCTTGCTAAAATTTTTACACCAGCTTCGCTGTCCACTATTGTAGGGTATTGGCCAAAGGCTTTATGCTTTAGCAAGATGGTTACATTTTTTATGTCATCTTTAGCACCAAATTTTACTGAAATAACCTTTTATTCATCTTCAGGTGGGGGAAAGTATTGTGAAGATTCTATCCATCCCCTTAAACTCTCCGACATTGTAGAAAAATTTCTCAGTAAGGTAGGTTCCAATTGGAATCATAACGGGGCAGCTTATCAAATTGGCTAGTGCGGTACCATCCAATTGGGGATGTTTTACCTGTTGCTCCATTACCCTTTGGAAGTTGTTGGGATCAATCACTGTGTTAATGCTTGGTGATGAAGGTGATCTGACCTCTGGTGCTGCCATTCTGTCTCAAATTTCTCTTGCTCCTATTGTACCCATTTCTTCAAGGCTTGATAACGAGCCTTCTTAGCTTCAGCGTTGGGGTATGCTTCCTTAGCTTCTTGGGTGGCACTTTTCATAGATGTGCTAGGCATGGTCTTAGTAAGTTGTGGGATTGGCATGGCTTGTTTTGCTAGACGGCTCTTTGCTTTTTGAGTGGAAAGGAGCTTTTGCCATGCCGCTTCTTTTAGCTGTCTTGTTATGATCAAGACTTGCTGTGATACCACATTTTGTATTGCCACACTACGATTTTCCACACTTATCATCCCCATAGTTACATTAGGTTTTACTTCCTTGGTTGGTTGAGGCTTTGCTCTTAGTGGGCAGTCCATACAAAGCATGCTCAACTCCACATTCCCTGCACACAAATTGAAATGTAATGGGGTTACCCTTGTGTGGTCATTTTGCTATGCAGTGGTTTTCTCCACAATTGAAACACTTGATGGGTGTTCGACATGTGGTGGGCCTTACTTGAATAGCATACACAGGAATGAGTCATTCGGCACCATCCATGTAGTACATAGGGTATTTTGTTTCATATTGATAGTGAGATTCCAGCTCTTCAGGTTAGAGTTATTGCACCGGAACTACTGGAGCAAGATTGGGAGCTTGAGGATAGTGCAGAGGATTGGGATTGCTCAATAGTTGAGGCACTTGTGTCCTCACTGGGAGGGGGTTGAGATGTGGCACTTGTGCATTAGGTGCTATTGCTAGTTGCCTCTATACTGGGATTGGTGGCTGTTGGTATTGTTAGGACCGGGGTTGTGCTACCCTCATATTATAGAAATAGGTGTTTACATCTTGCCCTGCAACATTGCAAATTGGACACCATAACCGTGGGGGCTGAGCCACTTCTGTTTGCAATAGACACCATAACCGTGGGGGTTGAGCCACATCTAGTGGGTTTAGTCTGTTCTTGAGAATTGGGTATTCATTGGCTGTATGGTTGGCCATACAGTATGGGCACCAAACATTTTCTCTCTGTGGGTAATGTGGTGGCTAAGAGACACGAAAATTTTGCTCGATGGCCTACATCAATTCATCTTTTACTCTTAGGGCCATGGCTTCCACTCAGTCCTCGGTGGTGCAATCCTTGTTGGAAGTGCTTTCCTTCTTTAAAGATTTTTTGTCGTGATGACTTGATTTATAGTCATCACTATCACTGTTAGAATTGGTCATGCCATTCTCGATGTCAATTGAAGCTTCATGAGCGTCGTTGAAATGTGCATGCCATTCTCGATGCCAATTGAAGCATCATGAGCGTCGCTGAAATGTGCATAGTTGCTGACTTTTTTCATGTCCTTGCATATGGATTTTTTCAGTCTAGAATAAACCATGCTATGAGATACTTATCGTCCGGATGGGAAAACACTTTGCTATTAATCTTTTCATTCTTTCTAAGTATGTTCTGACCTTTTCTTTCTTGCGCATTGATGTATTTCCTAGTTCCAATGTGGGGTCATCTTGCAGCCTTTCTGTTTGGAACCTTATTTTAAACTACTCAGATAGTAGTGCCCTTGTGGCTCTTTCTTCTACGAGAAGGTCAAGGTACCATTCCGTGGCCTTATTGGTTAGGGCCATAAAAACCCAGGCGGCTTTGGTTTCATTTGATTGATCGCCCCCAGGATAGCATGCTGCGTCGAAGAGTTGAAGAAATTTGACGGGATCCCCTCGTTCATTATACTTTGGCATTTCCAATTTGCCAAAGTGTCTTCTGCAATTTTTGTTGTTGTTACGATTGCATCATTGACCAAAGTAATCTGCGGGATGCAGATCATCGTTATCAATTTGTTCTTCAACCCTTAAGTCCTCCATGCTGCTTCTCAATGATGAGAGGTTGAATTCTTGGAGAGCATTGAGGGCAGAAGAAGGTTCGTAAAAGTATGCAGGTGCTAGTCTTTGTCCAAATTTAAGGTGCATTTGACTTTGAAATTCGCAATTGATTTCGATCTTTGTAGCTCGAAAATGGCAAAAAATATGCAATCAACGGGTCGAAATCAATGCCTGCATAATGGCGACTACTGAGACTAAAAACGATGATAAAAAGACTTAAATTTTTTTGTTTGATATAGGTCTTTGCATGCGCAAAGCTTGGCTTCATACTGGGTGCAGTTTAGCCTTCAAACAGCTAAGATACGAGCCCCCGAAGAAGGGGCAAAAATGCACACTTTTAAGAAAAAGAACCCCCCTTCTCTCTTTTTTTTTTTGAGGTGGGGGTGTGTGTATAAGAGGGAGGATCAGATAACCTAATCTAATCTACTATCCCTAACTAAATATGAGTTTTCTCTTCGTTTTCTCCCCCCCCCTCCCTACCCTAATCTAATGTCCTACGGTTAGCTTGACTAACCTAAGGGCTAGTTAGTCTCTCTCTTCTCTCCTTGTCTCTACCTCTCTCTCTCTCACACACACACACACACACACACACACTCTCTCTCTCTCTATGTATTCTCTCTCTCTCTCTCTCCCTCTCTCTCTCTCTCTCTCTCTCTCTCTCTCTCTCTCCATTGCATGGTGATGACGGAGTGGCAAATTTTTTGATAACGGTGACGCCCAGTGGTGCGCGCACGTGTGGCACAGTGGCAGCGGTGATGGCATGGTGGAGTGGCATGGCGCCTGGTGGCATTGGTGCCTACAGCATTGCGCACCCGTGCAGCATGGCCACCGAGACACTGCGCCAGAGGCAGTGCCACCGATGGCATTGCACGACTGTGCGACACGGCTATAGAGGGTTAGGGGGTTTGGTGGTGGAACAGGGGTGGTGGTGGTGGAGGGGTGGGGCGTTGATGGTGGTGGTG
Source organism: Dipteris shenzhenensis (assembly GCF_047967505.1). Classification (NCBI taxonomy): domain Eukaryota; kingdom Viridiplantae; phylum Streptophyta; class Polypodiopsida; order Gleicheniales; family Dipteridaceae; genus Dipteris; species Dipteris shenzhenensis. The sequence continues at coordinate 46,319,703 of NC_141600.1, read as the reverse complement.
GAAGGGGGAGGGGGGGGGGTTGGCAGAAGGGGGAAGGGGGGGGATGGTGGTGGACATGGAGGGAGGGGAAGGGAGGTGGAGAGGGAAAAGGAGATATGGAGTGTAAGGAGATGGGGTTGTAGAGAGCGGTAGAGAGATGGTGGAGTGGAGGTGTAGGAGAGGTAGAGAGATGGTGGAGTGGAGGAAGGTGGGGTATAGAGAGAGGTAGAGAGATGGTCGAGTGGAGGGTGGTGGGAGGTGGAGGGAGAAAGGATGATTACCTTGAGTGGGGGAGATGGGGGATGGATGGAAAAATTGGAGGTGGTGGGAAGGGGGATGATGGGAGGTGACAGTAAAAGTGGTGGTGGAGGAGGGGATTGCATGTGATGGAAACAATGGTGGTGATGGAGGGAGTGGACAGAAATATGGGGGGAATGATGGAAAATTGGAGGTGATGGGAAGGGGGATGATGGGAGGTGACAGAAAAAGTATCCAAGCTTCACAACTACTCAGAGAGGTGATAGAAAAAGTATCCAAGCTTCATAGCTACTTAGAAATCCATAGCAATATGTAAGAGTACCAAATCCCCCTTCTCCAATAGTTCCATTACAAGAACTTCAAGCCGAGGATGTGGATCCATGATTTGAATATGAGACTGAGTACCCAGTGTACTATGTGAAAGGAGCATAAGGATTGATACTAGTATGTGCAAATCAAGTTCAACCAAAAACATATCGAGCACCAAGTGCTACGGTTGTGGAGAGAATCACCAAATTGCAAAGTGCCCCCAATGTGGTAGGGCCACTACTTTCCAACCACTCTCTATAGAGACTATGGCATCGGCCATACTTGCATGGATTGTCCCCTCAAGTCCAAACCCCCACAACAAAATGAGGCTAAGCCTGATGTTCCAATTGGTATTAGTGGGGTTGATCAACAATGTGTAGGGCCCAAAAGCACTCTGTCGCCACCAGTAAATGTCATCATGCGGCAACAAAAAGAGGCGGCCCAGCAATCAGCTCCTATCCAAGCAAAAAAGATGCTCTGAATGAAAGCACAAGTGCCAACTCCTTTCCCAAGCAAAGAGTAGCCAAGTACTTCAACCTCCAATTCAGATCCACTTGTAAAAAACGGGGTAAAAATGCTCCATACCCTAATGCTGAATTGGAGATGGCTCAATTTCAAGCACTCCAACAATGGGTAGAGAAGAAACAAGCCCAATTTGAAGCTAATAAGCAAGTGCAACATCCAATCCTTGACTTGGATCCGACTTGGATCCACCAAGTCGCAACACCATATTCGAGCCTTAATTCCATCAAATAGGGCCATAGCACAATGCTCTGCAATGCCACTATTAACTATAAAAGAAATCAAAACACAACTTCTGCCTCACAAGGGCAAATCTGCAAAACTGACAAAAGTGGTATTTGACCACATAGTCACTTCCTAGTGATGATGTTGCATCAATAGGCAATAAGAATGATTCTGTCACTCCCAATATCTCTACGCACAGGCATACGATGCAATTTTTACGGCAACTTTTCATCGACCTACAGAATAGTGGTCGCACAGCAAAAACAGGGCGCTTTTTTGAGTGCCTGCGAAAAACTTTCGGCACCAAAACGGGCCTCAAAATGGTCTCGAATAAAAAAAATACTGCCCCGAAATGGTCCCGTAGCATATATTGCCCTCTCGCCCCTCTTGCCACACCGCGAAGGGCGTCCCAATTTGAGACAATGCACTCTTGCACTTTGCGGCTGTGCTACCTGCAGAGATTTGCTCCCAAACTCGAAAAAGGAAAGCAACACTGGTCCTCTTACTAGGACACCGCGAACTTGGTTTGCTTTCTTGAGCTCCTTACCACGAACCGGGATCTGATACCATGTGAAGAGAGTGGGAGAGAAGGAAGGAGTCTCACTTGCAGCTTTCTCACATACACAATGGGAGAATACACACAAAGATGGAGGCTGAAAACAGTTTTCCTCTTCTCAGCTGTGAAAGCCAAAAGAACTTTAAGTACAATTATCATGGTATTTCTTCATGACTAGTTTACTCTTTTGCAAAATTTCCTTTGTAATTTTCAACCATTCTTGCCATCGATTCAAGAACTACTCTACATCAGGATCATCCACCTTTGGGACCCCAGAAGCAAGAGCCACTGGCATGATAACTTATTTACCTCCTGTTGCTAGTTTGAATGGCATGAACCCCGTGCTCCAATGCACCATGTTGTAGTGAAACTCAAGAATGTCCACGTGTAGTGCCCAATCCTTTTGGTCTGATTGAACATATTTGTGCAAAATTTCCTCCGCGGTTTGATTTATCTTTTTAGTCTATCCATCAGACTCACGATGATATAATGAGCTAAAATGCAACTGCGTCTCCAATTTTTCTTGAGGAGTTGAGTCCACATGTCACTAAGAAACCTAAGATCCTGGTCGGAGACAATTGCTAGTGGCAACCCATGGTACTTAAAGATATGCATGTACGGATGGACTAATGTTTGCCCGTGATGGGCGATTTGATTGGAATAAAGTGAGCTAGAGAAATAGTCTACCACCACCATGATTGTGGTGTAACCATGATATCTGGGGAGCACAATGATGACATCCCTACTCATCACATACCATGGCCTTGATGGAACCTGCATGGTCTGTAAATTGTCTGCCCTTTTTGTCCAATTGGCCTTGACAAACTTGCAAGTGGGGCGTATTCCACTACATCTTCATGCATGCCAGGCCAAAAGAACATTTGTATATAGCCGAGTTGCAGTTCCTCTAAATGATCTACTACAAAAGGAGGAGAAGTTCGATTGGAATCATGAATGCAGTAAGTCTTTTGGTGAGATGAAGGAGATCATGATCTCATCACCTACGTTGAAACTCCTAGAATATGGAATGCCATTTGAAATACAAAAAAATGCATTAGACTTTGCACTGGGAGGGGTGCTCATGCAAGATGGGTGCTTGGTGTCTTATGAGTCTCGAAAACTAGATGCAACAAAGCATTGGTGGATGACACATGAGACGGAAATGTTGGTAGTGGTGGAATGTCTTTAGAAATGGAAACACTACATGTACGAGAAGCACACAAAGGTGGCAACTGATAACATTTCATGGAAGTACTTCCAAACTCAACCAAAACTCTCTGTAAAACAAGCGTCCTGGCAAGACTTCTTTGCAGAGTTTGATATTACAATTGAGCATAAGCCAGGGAAGGTGAATGCAACATTGGATGCACTACGCAGAAAGGTTGAGCTAATTACAATTAGCATTGTGAAAGGGTCTCTGATAGAGCGGGTCAAGGAGGCCATGGAATGAGATGCATAATCTCAAAAATTGGTTCAAGATGTGTGGCAAGGCAAATCCTATATGTGGGTCTCAAACCAAACCCAGCTAACTAAGGTGGCATACTAACTAAGCCACGAACTAGAGTACATAAAGATATCTGTCATCCAGCTATTATTCATGGGCGGTGTACCAACCGCATCTGCAGCTAACAAGTCGGTGACATAAATGCACAATGGTCACCCTAGCATATCATGAGTGGAGCTCGATATCGAGTCGATATCTCAACAAAGGTTGTGTGCCAATATAACACCATGTTTGAATCCCGAGCATGGATGCATCTCAATCTTGCCCAATTGGTGCATGGTTGGATCCTGTTAGCCTCGGGTTAGGCTAACTAGTACATGGTCACTGAGCTTCGACCTCAATTAGGAGTAAGGAGCGATGGAGACGGTCGAGCACCGATGGATCCAGTTAGCCTTGGGTTAGGCTAACTAGTACATGGTCATTGAGCGTCGACCTCAGTTAGGAGCAAGGAGAAGTGGTACAGTCGAGCATCCATTTTGTAGTAAGAGGCGCAGTTGATCAGGGCAAGCAACCAATAGGCGAGTAGCAGTTGGTGCCTCGAGCACATACTCGAATAGAAGGCGGTTCTTTAGGAGTGTGGAACACAGAAACTACTAGGATTGCTCTTCAACTACATTCTGACGTAAGCAATGGCTGATACATGTTCAGAGAGACAAAGAAGATACGTGGCCAGGCGTGAACAGTATCTGAGCCAGAGGTAGTGGTGGCTGCATCCGACTATGTGAAGTGGAGCAGTCTCGGAACCAGAGTTCAATGCCCAAAGGAGGTCGGTAGAAGCAACTGTCCAACAGGAGTGATGAGCACGAGAAGAGAGACTCGACGACGCTACCCCAGCAGTAGAAGTTGAATACTATGCAAAGTCAAAAGGTCAGAACAATGGTGTTGGGCCGAGGCATCCTAGAAGATTGGCGGGTGAAGGCCCATCGTGGCAAATAGAATCCGAACACTCATCGATAGAGAGTTTGGATTTTGAACAGATGGCCATCTCCTCGGTAGAACAACAAAATGAACGCAAAGACCAACTCAGAGAGAAATGAGAATGTCTTTGATGATACTCGGCTATCATTCTTGAAGGAGTACTCGGCTATCATTCCTAAAGGAGTATGTTCAAAAAGGTATGAACCTAGAACAGTTGATGGACAAACAATCCATGGTCATGAAGACATGCATGCTTCTGATGGAGAGAGACACCACCATATATCTGAGGTGAATGAGGAGTAGCTAAGGTAGTTTGCCCGAGTTCCTCTCACAACACATATAGAACCTACTTGACTGACATGTATATGTCAAGCTGTATCCTTAAGGCGTAACGACAGTACCAACCACGTCAGGAGTCTACAATGACCTCACAATCATGAAAGTGATCAAAGGTGGGGAGCGAGCAAGTCAGTTCTTTTGAGCTTTAGATCTGCCTACTCGGGTTTTGGGATGGAAAAGTTCAAGTCTAGCTCCAATATCAAGGTAAAGTTTCAAAATTTCAAGGGCACAGATGATGAAGATTCTTACAGTCACTTGCAAAGTTAGGTTTTGGGATGGAAAAGTTCAAGTCTAGCTCCAATATCAAGGTAAAGTTTCAAAATTTCAAGGGCACAGATGATGAAGATTCTTACAGTCACTTGCAAAGTTTCCTACATGTTTGCCACATCAATGGTACAAGAACAGATGAAGAGTATATGGATTCTTTTCCATGTAACTTAATTAAAAATTCTCAATAGTGGTTTAACCAATTTTTTATTGGGTATTTCCTTGATTGGTATGCATGTCAGAAGCTCTCCTGTGGAGATTCTGATAGGAGATTAATGAAGAGGACATGAGAACCAAGGGGAGTGAATTGAAGCAAAACAAAGGCGAGTCTGTCCAAGATTTTGTGCTCAAGATGAGAGCTCATATTAATCAATTAAGTACGGTTCTAGATGATAATTCTATGCGAGCTTGGTTGATCACAGGATGTACCATGTAGATTTGCGCAAGCTCAAAATAGTCAATCCAACTAGGACCTATGAGGAATTGCTGAACTGTAAGAGATTACAAAGATATGGTGTTGTAGGCATAAAGTCAACCTTGTGGTTGACCGATAGTACTTGGGTACTATATATACCAAGTACTTGTATTGTTTCATTTGAACATTTCTATTGGAGCTTTCTTATGTGTGCAATCTTGCTCACTTGTGTTCACAACCTGTCTCCACTTTGTTCCTACATTTGGTATTAGAGCACTTCCGTCTCTAGAGCCCATTCTCGTGCTTGCTTCCAGACTCTTGCAAGCTTGGTGCTCTAGTGTGCGTTTTTGGTTCTCACATTGAACTCTTCAGCTTTTGCTTGAGGTAGCTCCACTAGTCCAGCGGCTGTTTTTTGACCTTTTGACGTCTAATTTCGATGTTTTTTGAAATTTCGGAGCTGCCCGCATACAAACAAATCTATCCTGCACCATTTCACGTGAATTTTTTTTCTTTTTTTTCTTCATCCGTACAGTTCATACGGATCTGTCCGTACAGTTGCGTGACAGCGCCGTGAGTCTGTACGACTTGTCGGAACCTGATTTTGAGCTTGTATGACTTGTTAGAAGGCCATCCAAGCAGTTTTTAGCTGTTTTGGGGCGTTTTGCTCAGATCTGGACCTTTTTCAGCTCCAGTCTCTCTCGGGTGTGTTCCAGCAGCTCCAGGCATCTCCATACTTCTCCAGACTCTTCTCTACACATGTATTGTGTTTAGAAGTACTCCCGATAGCTTCATTCAGCTCCAAACAGCTCACTTCAGCTCCTTTATCATTTCTAGCTTGCCCACACAGTCAATGGACTGTTTTCCAGGTGTTTCAGGCCAAGGTGCACTTTCAGTAAGTGTTTTGAGCTGTGTATTTCGCTTCAGGATTGTTTTTGCAGCCCATACTCTTGCACTCTCAAGTGCATTTGTAGATACTCTACATTGTTGGGTGCATTTGTAGTTACTTTACAGTTGTGGATGCTTTTGAGCTTCGTTAGATGCATTTGAGCACTCGTGGATGCGCTCTTTCAGATTTGGGTTGTTTATTTTCAGTTTGGGATTGCACTTCAGATTGCAGCAGAGTGCAGTGATTGGTTGCTGCCATTTTTGCAGTGATTACATTATGTAGTCAGTTGCATTTTAGAGCAGCCAGTCGTATTTTGCATTTGTAGCCAGTATTAGTTTGGGATTTTCAGGCACATTTGCAGCCAGTTGCACTTTTGGGACTTGCAGTTCTTTTTGTAGGTACATTTATAGCTTGTGGTATCCCAATTTGCATCATGTTAACTCTTTCACATAGTTTTGGCAATTTGTTTGAGGGTGACAAGTTGGATGGACCAAACTATGCCTTGTGGTCATTCATGCTTAAGAACATCTTGGCTGGTAAGGGCTTGTGGGATATTGTTAGTGGGGATGAGGTGAGGCTAGCAGGCTCATCTACATCCAACACAGCTTCTTTGGGTCAGACTACAGGCAGACATCAGACTGTTACAGTCCCTCCTGCTAGTCCCATAGCATCGATGGAGGAGCAGAAGAAGTTTGACCACTGCAGTGTCTAAGCGATGTTTTTGATTGCCACAAATGTGAAGAGGCACATTATGAAGACTATCAAGTCATGCAAGGATGCAAAGGCAGCATGGGAAAGATTGGCAAACATATATCATGTTAAGAATGAGGCAAGGGCCATTGCCTTGACAAATCAGCTCAAGGATCTCGAGATGCAGGAAGGCCAGGCCATCACTGATCATATTGCCAGGATCACTGACCTATGTGATCAGCTCGCAAGCTCCTTGCAAGTATTGATGAGGAAATAGAAGACAAGAATCTCGGCTCTATTACTCTCAATAGCTTAGCACCCTCATATGGCACATTCGTCACTTCATTGACCATTGTTTTCAGGGCAGCCCCACTCTCGTTTGATGAGTTAGTTGGGCTTTTGTTGCAGGAAGAGGAGAGATGCTCAAATTTTGCCAAAGCCTCTCGTCAGGGTGAGCAAGTGCTTGCCATGGGTGGAAAAGGCAAATTTCAGAAAAAGTTTGAGCCAAAACACAGCCATACAACTCAGCCCAAGCAGTGGAATGGAAGCAGTTCAAGCAAAAGTCAGAAAAAGGGCAAATGCAATTATTGCAAGAAGCCAGGGGATTACATTGTAGAGTGTCAAAAAAGAATTGCCAATGAAAAGAAGAGGCAAAGGGACAGCTCTAGCAGTAATTTTGTTACCCCCACTAAAACTCGTGCTTCAGATGCACATGGTGAATCTCATCTTGCCCAAGGTGATAGAGATTTTGTGTTTGCTGCATTTAATGAGAAGATGGATGCTAGGGGGATCTGAATGTTGAAAATCAATCAGGGGATGCTTCTTGTTGCAAGTGATACATGGTATTTCGACAGTGGTGCTACTAAGCACATGACTCCTTGCGAGGAGTGGTTTGAGAGCATCACACCTGTTCATGGCAGACAGGTTACATGTGCCAATGATGCTTCTCAAGACATCATCGGAGTTGGGCACATTCCTATTCAACTTGATAATGGGAAAGTTAAGCATATCCGAGATGTTTGGTATGTTCTAGATTTGAGGCAAAATCTGATTTTAGTTTCAAACATTGCCCATGATCAACATATGTTGGTCAAATTTCAGGATAACCAATGTAGGATCAAGGATCCAAAAAAAGGGTATGAGGTTGTAGCAACAAGCACAACCTTATGATCAGAAGGTATTGGGTGTAGCAAACACTTACCAGGCTAATTTATGGCATGCCAGGTTTGGACATGTCCATCATAGGGCATTGTCCTACGTGTATAACAATAATATGACTCAGGGAATGCCGAAATTGCAGCAACCAGCAAATGAAGTGTGTGAGGGGTGTGCACTTGGCAAATTGCATCGCTTGCCATTTAGTAAACAAGGCAAGAATTGGTTCAAGGCAACCAGAGTGTTGCAGATAGTGCATAGTGATGTATGTGGCCCCACAACTATTCCCATGCATAGAGGAGCAAGGTACTTTGTGACCTTTATAGACGACTTCTCTAGATTCACATGGCTTTTTCTCATGAAGGAAAAATCTGAGGTGTTCTATTGGTTTCAGGAGTTCAAAGCTATGGTTGAGAACCAAACCAATTCTAGAATTGGAACACTCAACTCAGATAGAGGGGGAGAGTACATGTCACATGCATTCCAGGGATTTTTGAAGCAACATGGGATTAAACATCACTTGACATGCCCTTACACACCATAGTAGAATCCACTCCCTGAGAGGAAGAATCATACTCTCATGGAAATGACGAGATGCATACTGAAATTCAAGAGAGTCTTAAAGGATTTTTGGGGGGAAGCAGTTGTGACAACCACTTATATTTAGAACAGATGCCCTACCAAAGCTTTGGTTAATGTGACTCCATTTGAGGATTTGTATGGCTTTAAGCCAAAGGTTAGTCATTTCAGAATTTCTGGCTCAATGGCATATGCTTTGGTTCCAGATGCACATCAGACAAAGCTTGATGACAAGAGTGTCAAATGCATTTTTGTGGGGTATAGCACTGAAAGCAGGGGATTTAGGCTTTATAATCCTGCTACCAGGAAGGTAATAATCAGTAGAGATGTTCTTTTTGCTGAGAATGAGTGCATGCAGCCCGCTAGTGCAGACTTGCCACCATACAATGACACCTCTTTGGACATCATCCAGTTTCCAGTTTGAGGATGATGAGACGGAGTCTCCTGATGCTTCCCCTTCTACTTCTCATAGTTCAGATGGCTTGCCACATGTTGAGGATGGCTCTCCCTCAAATGTTTCAGATTTGCAGCCAATTAATGAGAATAGATAGCCTCATGTTTGGAGGCATTATCAATGTCATGAGGCCACTAAGATGTTGATGCAGCTCCGAGTGGTACAGCAGAGAAATCTATTCCATGTTGGGCAAGGTTGACCATTCAAGATGCTAAGGATCAACCTACTTTGGGGAAAACTAGGGCCAACACTCAGAAAAATCAGAAAAAGGTCAATTTTGCTTCGATGACCTCAGTGATGGAAGTTGAAAATGAGCCTCAGAGCTTCAAGGATGCTCAGCATAATTTGGCATGGCAGAAAGCTATGGAAGTTGAGATTAAATCCATTGAGAAGAATGCCACATGGGACTTGGTTGATGCGCCCATTGGGAAAAATGTGGTTGGCATGAAATGGATTCATAAGGTGAAATACCATTCAGATGGCACAGTTGAAAAATACAAAGGCCATTTGGTTGCCAAGGGGTATGCACAAGAGGAGGGGATAGATTATGAGGAGACATTTGCTCCAGTGGCCAAGATGACCAACATTCGTTCCGTCATCTCTCTTATTGCATTTTATGTTTGGTCAGTGTACCAGATGGATGTCAAAACCGCTTTCCTCAATGGAGATCTTAAAGAGGAGGTCTATGTACATCAGCCCCAAGGTTTTGAGGTGAAGGGACAAGAGCATAAGGTATGCAAGCTCAGGAAGGCTCTATATGGGCTGAAGCAAGCACCTTGTGCATGGTATCAGAAGATACATCAGTTTTTGTTGTCCCAGGGCTTCGTAAAGACTCATACAGAGCCAAATCTGTATGTTCTGTAGCAAAAATCAGAATTGGTCATGTCGGTACTATATGTGGATGACATCATACTTACTGGCAGTGATTTGCAGCAAATTATAGCAGTGCCGTCCGCTTTATGTCACAACTTTGACATGACAGATTTGGGCCTATTGCATTATTGTCTTGGCATTGAGTTTTGGTAGACCCATGATGGGATTTCTATGTCACAGACAAAGTATTCGAAGGGGTTGTTGGAGAAATTTAAAATGGAGAACTGTAAGCCTGTGGCTACTCCATTCGAAAGGAGACTCAAGCTAAGTAAGCATGATACTGCTGAAAAGTTTGATGGCACTTTGTACAGGTAGTTGGTTGGAAGTTTGATATATCTATGCTCCACACGGCCTGATACTGCCTACGCCACTAGGCTTTTGAGCCAGTTCATACATTGTCCACGATCACACATTGGAATGCAGCAAAGAGGGCTCTCAGATATGTCCATGGCACTCTCTCTCTTGGCTTGCATTATGCTTCAGATTGTGATCTAATGCTGAGTGGTTTCACCGACTCAGATTGGTCAAGGGACATTGACGACAGACGGTCCACTACTGGCTATTGCTTCTCATTGGGTAGAGCCTGTATCTCATGGCTCAGTAAGAAGCAAGAGCGAGTCTCTCTTTCCTCCAATGAAGTAGAGTACAAAGCTACAAATTCAGCCACTATGGAGTTAATGTGGTTAACGAAGCTTTTGCATGACTTGCATCATGCACAGGATGGTGAAGTAAACTCTATCTTCTGTGACAGCCAGAGTTGCATTGCCATAGCCAACAATCCTGTCTTTCATGCTCGCATGAAACACATTGAAAATCATTATCATTATGTACGGGATTGTATTTGGCAGATATCTTCACCAAAGCCCTGTCAACAGATCTTTTCTTACGACATCGACATGGCTTGGGGATCGGAGACATTCTCACAATGTCAAGGGGGGTTGTGAAGTGATTCACAATGACATTGTTTTCATGTACTCCCATAGGTTACATATCCATCTGGATGAATTTGTGCAACCATGGTACTTTAGGTACTGTAGGGTACAGCTGAGATGTTTCCAGGGTACTTCCAGCCATATCTTTGAGGGGGGATTTATAAGAGATTACAAAGATATGGTGTTGTAGGCATAAAGTCAACCCTATGTTTGACCGATAGTACTTGGGTACTATATATACCAAGTACTTGTATTGTTTCATTTGAACATTTCTATTGGAGCTTTCTTGTGTGTGCACTCTTGCTCACTTGTGTTCACAACCGGTCTCCACTTTGTTCCTACAGTTGCCTTGGAGAAGAGTGAAGGTTTGAAAAGCAAAGTGAAAAAGAAGGATGCTGAGAGTGACACTGAGGAGACTATAGTCAAAAATTGAGCTAAAGAAGGCCTTAAAAGAATTGGGCATTCGAGGTAACCCAGGTAAGAATGAGAAGTAGTGTAATAGGTGTTCCAGAGGTGGACATGTGTAAGAGGAATGCAAGACTAAGTATTGGAATAACTGCACCAAATTTGGTCATGATGACTCCGACAATTGGTTTAATGGCAAAAATTGCCAAGTGTTAGCGAACCAAGTAGCAACTAAGAACCGAGCACTGAGCAACAAACCACCGTGTCCCGAGCAAAAGGACAAGGGTAAGAATGGAAAAGAGAAAAATGATCCATCTAAAATCAAGTGCTTTTGTTGTGGAGAAAATCATTTAGCTTCTGATTATTCAATTTAGGTGGAGCGCTTAAAATTCTTGAAGAATAACATGGAAAGGAAAGAGGTGGATCCAGAATGCTGAATAACTATAGCCATATTCCAAAAAATAGTTGATGCTCAAGTAATCACTTGGTCAAAAGGGTCAGTGACAACAGTTGAAGACACTGACACTTCAAGTAAGGACATTAATTAGAAGGCACAGAAGGAGCTGGCAGCTAAGATTGCAAGCGAGTTGAAAGAAAATGCTCCAGTAGTTGAAATGCCTGAGCAATTCCAGCACTCTGTTATCAAGCAAGGAGAATCTTCAAGATCCGGCTCTAAAGAAGCAGAATCAGTTATGCCACATGAAACTAGCACAGAGCTAGCTCGAGCATGGGAAGCATTCAAGAACATGCAAGTTAGTCTGACTTTTGCAGAGCTAATGTGAATAGCTCCTTATTGCCATGACTTCTTTGCTCAGCAGATCAAGGATCCACCAAGCAACCAAAGGAAGTGCTAGTCCTTAGCCACTACGCCTATGATTGATACTCCAATAGTAGTTGATGAAGAAGTTCTAGTCATCACTATCAAGATTAAGAAGCAAACTATACCAAGTGTAATAGTAGATGGAGGATCAGGAGTGAATATCATTTCTAAAGAAATTGCCCAAAGGCTGAAGTTTAAGGCATATAAACGATCGCCATTCCAAGTGCGTATGGCAGATCAATGACCCATTGATCCTAAGGTTATGCTGCAAGATGTGATCATCTTGATAGACGTCATCTATTATACCATCAACTTCATTGTGATTGCTATGGAACATCATGCCTACCCAATCTTATTGGGAAGATCTTGGCTGAAAAGTGCAAAAGTACTCCATGATTGGGGTACATAAGAGATGATTATTAAGACAAAGGGTCAAGAGGCATGTATACTCACCAACCCTTGGAAGGTTCTGAGTTCTTGTCAACCTAAGAATTTAGAAGTCAAGGATCCATTTCTACAGGATGTTGAGTCCCGGTTAATGGAGTTGCATATTTTACCTATTCGTGAGATAGACATTTTCCAAGTAGCTACAGACCTGTATCTAGCAAAAGTTAAGAGATGAATAGATTGCTAACAAAAAGATATTTTTTCAAGAAATTTCATTGAAGATACCGAAGGAGAAAGGGGGAATTTTGAAGTACCAGTAACAATCACGGGTCTCAAAATTGAACAGTTAGTTCCAGAACCTATGTAAGAGTTGAATCTGGGACACAAGATCACCCAGCTATGGTAGTGGTGGTAAGTGCCAATCTGCGAAGCAGCTCGAATTGACAAGGGATATATTTGTCAAATATAAGGATGTGTTTGCATGGAGTTACAGAGATTTACTGGGAGTTCCTCTTGCATTGTGTCAACATAAGATACCTTTAGTGCCAGATGCTAAGCCAATCTGACAATAGAGGTACAAAATGAATCCCAATTATGCCAAGCAAGTCAAAGCTGAGTTGTTGGATGAAATCTTACAAGCTAGATTTATATATTCCATTGATCGTAGTGACTGGATCTTTCCAATTGTGGTTGCACTTAAGAAAAATGGCAAATTTTGAGTCTATATGGACTACCAGAAATTAAATACCTAGACCGTCCCATATCCATTTTCCATACCTTTCAGTGATGGAATTTTGGATCAAGTTATAGAACATGAGATGTACTCATTTATGGATGGCTATAGTGGATATAATCAGATTATAGTGGGCCCAGAGGATAAATCAAAAAGTGCTTTTATTATGGAGTGGGGTCCCTATGCCACCAAAGTGATGCATTTTGGAATGCCCATCAACTTTTCAAAAATTTATGGTAGAAACATTCAGAGATTACCTCACTGAGATCATTGCAATTTACTTAGATGATTTTTGTGTGTATTCCTCGGATATTTATCACTTGGGATACCTAGAGAAGGTTTTTCTAAGATGTAGACAAGTGGGTATCTCTTTGAATCTTGCTAAGAGTGTGTTCTATGTCTGAGTTGGTATTCTACTCAGTCATGTAAAATAAAAGCCATACAGTAGATGCCTGCTAAACCTCAGAACTTAACTCAATTACATTCTTTTATGGGGTTTATCAGTTTCTATTGTAGGTTCATCAAGGAATTTCCAAGATTGCAGTGCCCTTGTATGAATTGACAAAAAAGGATGCTAAGTTTGAATGGAATGCCATGATGACTAAAGTGTTTAATGATTTGAAAACCGAACAAAGGGTACTCCAATTCTTAGACAACCAAGATGGATGTTATTTTCCATGTGCATGTGGATGCTTTTGGTTATGCTTTGGGCATTATTCTAATTGAGCCGGATGGTTGGCTGGACTATCAAGTATGTTTTCAATGTGCAAAAATTGAGGCATTATTTACTCAGAAATCCCTTTGTGTTCTCTGTGGACCATCAAGCTTTGTTCTATCTCATTAGCAAGACTATCATTCAAGGATGGCTTGTTTGTGGGATGCTTTTGCTGCAAGAATTCAACTTTAGAAATATTCATAAACCAGGTAAGAACCATGTGGGAGTTGATTTTTTTCTAGGTTACTAGCACTTGAGCAAACACATGGAGTCGACATGGAATTGCCAGATGCTGACTTGTTTGCAATTAATTAATGTGATAATGAAAATGCTGAGTTAGTAGATTACCTATCTAAAGGCACATTCCATGACAATATGCCTCAAGATAAGTGTGGGCAACGCCATGGAAATACACTCTGATTGGTGGGCAGCTCTGTTGTCCGTGTGCAGATGGGATCTTTTACCACTGGTTGTTACCCCATGGACATGATGTCATGTTACAGGAGGCTCACTTGGGTCCATCAAGAGGGCACCTTCATGGCGAGCTAATTGCTTGAAAAGTCTTACAGGCAGGATTATGGTGGGAGACATTATTCAAACCAGGTGTATGCAATTTGATGTGTGTCAATGCACTGGATGTTTATTGGCTAATCAGTCTATGTCCTTTCAACATTGGGATTTGGATTTTGTTGGTCCTTTTTAAACTTTTAAGGTTCACTCAAAACAAGTATGTACTCATCGCCGCACTGACTATGCTACTATGTGGGTAGAAGCTAAGGCACTTCGAGACAACTCGGCTCGGAGCACAACTAAGTTTGTCTATGAATATATCATATACAGGTATGGATGCCCTTTCAAGCTTGTCAGTGATCAAGGTACACATTTCCTCAATGATGTGATGTAGTTACTTAAAAAGGAAATCAAGATCATGCATATAGTTTCCACTCCTTACTATGCTCATGGTAATGGTAAAGCCAAGTCAACAAACAAGACATTGACATTTGAAACTCATTCTCACTAAGACAGTGCAGTCTTGTAAAGGTGAATGGGATACCAAGCTACACTATGCTTAGTGGGCTTATCTTATTGCTTACAAGGTAACTATAAATCTTACACCTTTTTTAATGGCCTTTGGCTTGGAGGAAGTTGTTCCCTTAGAATTTGTAGTCCCAAGTCTTTGACATACTGCCGAGCATCATTTAGGTAAACCAAAGGAAATCAAGGGGTGATTGCATTAGCTAAGCCACTTGGATGAGTTACACCTCCAAGCTACCTAGTCACAAATGGTGATATAGCATAAAAGGAAAGCCTAGCGATCGATATATTATGCCTGAGCATTTAAAGAAGGGTATGTTCATGTTACTCTACACTACTAAGTTGGGGCCTATCAAAACCAATTTTAAGCTAGGTTGGAGTGGACCCTACTAATTGGTGGAAGTTTTTGACAATGGGATTGTGCAACTTGCAGACTTGGAAGGTAATTTTTTTCCCGAGTTGTACAATGGAAGCAAAGTAAAGCAATACTGAGCAGCGAGTTCTTCACACACATGGAACTCGAAAATAAATCACTTCGTTGACAATGCCTTGGTGAATTTTTTTAGAAGACAAAGTGCCAGCTAGCTGTTTAATTGTGGTGGACCAAATGCATCGTGTTTTGTCATGTGGCATGATAAATGTGAAGGGCTTATTAATGTAGATTCATCATGCCAAACCAAGGTAGGATCATTCAACCATTGATTTTGTCAGGAACTCGACTATTCAGATTCATTTGCACACTCAGTATACTTCATTATCATTGTCTTCATCGCCTTCAACGGCCATCTCTGTGCTCCCCTTTGCTATTGTTTTCACATTTTTGTCAGTCCCTTTGAGCTTCATATCCCCTTCAAACCAATCTGCTCTTCAACTCTAGCTTCCCCCACAGTCTTCTTTCTATGTATCTAGCCATGTTGTTTTGTCGTGACGGAGTGGGCAAAGCATCAAGTTTGATAGAAAAGGACGTGTAGCTCTCACGTCTCCCCTCTGCAACTAATTGAAGATTTTTTAGTGACATTCTTACTGGTATCCTGGCATCAAACCGGCTCCTAACGTTTGCTCAGTTGCCGTGGAAGGATGGTAGAAAAGATCTTGGACTCCTACGACAAGGATGACCATAGCCTCATCATCAACAAAAAGCACGTTCAGATCACCTTTGAGCTCTTGAAGAAGGCCTTCTAGCTAAAGCAATGTTCGAATCTCAAAAATTTGGCAGATGCCAAATGCTATGATGCATTCTTTGAAGCTCGGGGGGGTCACTCATCATATGTAACCCTATCACGCGAGTTCAACAAAAGGGTATTTTTTATTTCTAAAATTTACAAAAATAAATATACATAAGGGACTATTTAAAATAGTTTTGGAAAAAATTTACAGATTTGTATAGAAAAGGAGTACATTTTATTAATGAAAAATTTACACAGATAAGGGATTTTAGAAATATGCCTTAAACGCACGTGGTATAGACGGTTTATACATAGTGACCCCCCTGAGCTTTGAAGCAAGCAGCTATTTGTCATCACAGGGATATCTCATCAACAAGGTGAGCGATGAAGGATTGAAGATCACATGCAGGCTCTTGTCGAAGTTCATCAGACTTGAAAAGAGCATGGGGTATAGATTTCAACAAGATGTGGCTTGAATGGTCACCATGGTGGAGGATTGGCTTCCTGTCACGAGATTGGTCACAATTTTTGAGAAGGAATTCAAGAACCCAGCTCCGAGGAGTTAGCAGGGGTTAGATGCATTGCAAACTAGGTCCCCACTCTTGCATGCTTTACCACCGCCTAATGTCTAGGCGAGTACCATGGTCAAGAGCATTACTGTCTGGTGGAGTGGGATCATAGGAGCAGGGCCATCAGGAGCAAGTGGGTAAGAGGAGGAACGGGGTGAACAGGAGGAGGAGCAGGACAGGGAGTAGCAAGATGAACACGAAGGAGAGGCACGGGAAGAAGAGCAGGAGTAGAATAACAAGGACAAGGACCAGGAGTAGGAGTAGCAAGATAGGCAGGCCATTGAGGAACATGATGGAGAGAAGAAGCCAGAGAGGGACAGTGCTGAGGGCACCTCCAAGCAGGAAAAATAGGGGGAAATGGTGAGGAGGGCACCCCCAAAGAACATGAGAAATCGGAGGGGAACAACGAACATGATCGAGGGGTTCACCTCCAAAAAATTTAATGTACCACGTGCATTCAAAAGGAGGGATATTTTAATCCCATTTATGAGAAAATTTTAATAATTATTACAATAATAGGAGGGGGTTTTTAATTCAACTTTAGGAAAAAATTGGTTAGTTCATAAGTAAAGAGGGGTGGTTTTATTGGGGGAAAAATTTTAACTGAGGGGTTTTTAAAATACCCCTTGAATGCACGTGATACCTAGGATTTCTTAGGAATACACATCCCGAGCCAACAGGGCACCTTCGAAGTAAAGGAAATGAAGGAAGGTGGGAAAACGGTGGACCAAGGACCACCAAAAGAGCAGGAAGTCCGAATGAGCACCGCACACAGAGCCGAGCAATAGGGGGCTGACTCATCACTTTCCCTCTTACTTTGCCACCACTTCCAGCACCTTTGTAGAGTCTTGGAACCATGGAACCATTTCCTCTCGACCCGCTTCTCACTAACAATGAACATCAGGATCGGGCTGCCACATGGAAAGTCAATGGTAGGTGCTGAGAGAAAATATGGTCTACGTATCGCAATCCCTTAATTACTTGGCAAACCATTGGATCCCTCCCTAGGTACTGGAGCATAATTTGCTCTTTCAACCTAAGTACCAAGAGGAGGTGACCAGGTTCTTTGATGAACAGATGGCCAACTTGCACAAAGATGAAGGGGACCTGGCTGCTGAGTGTAAGTCTCTGCATAAGCAGCTCAAGGAAAAAAGGACAGTTTACGAGGAGCTAGTTCAGGCACACTATCAGTTGCAACAGGTGCATACTGAGTTGCAAATCGAGTACAATAATTTGCAGTATGAGGTGGAATGCCTGAAAGACCTCATGAACAAGGCCCAAGACAATGTCGTATGCATTGCTGGCAAGAACGTGAAGATGCAACTGTAAGAAAACAATACAACGTTTGTGCTCAATAGATAACAGGATCTCATATGCAAGAGAGAAAAGCAGATAGTATGGAGAATCAAAAATTTGATTATTGTAAAACTGATACAATAGATGGCGCTATCTCCCAGCCGTGCGCTCCTGTGTGAGAAGCTTCGATGGCTGCTAGAAACAGTAGAGGACGGAGACTGGATGCTAAGGAATTAGGGTTGCTGTAGCCAGTGATTATGATGGGCTTCACAGGCTTGCTCTTATATAGCCACTAGTCATAGTTGGTTAGACCCAATTGAGAGACCGACTCAGTCGACCCAAAATGGCCGACTGGAGGTCAGTCCTGAAATAGGCCACCAACCACTTGATAGAACCGTGGCACAAAATAGAGCAACTAACCTATGGTCTCCATTTGGCCGAGAGCCATTCGGGATCATGTGAGGCTCCAAACGGGCCCCACAACTCGAGAGTGGACTGCACTGAGAAATGCTCCGTCTACCCTCAATGCGGTCAGTCATGGGATGCCTTCCCGCACTTGCATGTAGCCT
The DNA here is from genome assembly GCF_047967505.1 of Dipteris shenzhenensis. Classification (NCBI taxonomy): domain Eukaryota; kingdom Viridiplantae; phylum Streptophyta; class Polypodiopsida; order Gleicheniales; family Dipteridaceae; genus Dipteris; species Dipteris shenzhenensis. The sequence continues at coordinate 46,301,147 of NC_141600.1, read as the reverse complement.
AGTTGGTAGAGTGCCAACTCTATCTGAAGCCGTCCAGCCATCAGGCCACACTTGGCCCCCATCTGGTGTCCAAACTAGGACCTACTGGATAACCTAGCTACTCAAATGCCTTCTCCTCATATGGGGGGCTTACAAGTAGAGTTAGCTGGTTCCCGCGTAGTTACATGAGAGTGGAGCATTGATATCTAACACCCCACCTTAATGTCCACCCACAGGTGAACTACTTTTTCGGCCCAATGCCAAGTCGATGAAGATGCCTCTCCAGCAAGTCTCTTCCAAGAGCTTTTGTGAAGATGTCCACAGCATTCTCTGTAGTTGGACAGTACACCAAGTTGACCTCTCCATCCATGATGAGCTCGCGTACAAAGTGATTTTGAATCTCAATGTGTTTTGTGCGAGCGTGGTACATAGGGTTCTTGGCAATTGCCATGCAACTTTGATTGTCACATGATAACTACGTAGGCTTGTTCTGCACTGCACCCATGTCCCCTAAAATCCTCCTCAACCACACTGCCTCACAAGAAGCAAAACATGCTGATTTGTACTCAGCCTCGGTAGAAGAAAGAGCAACTATAGGTTGCTTCTTGCTGACCCATGACACAGCTCCAGATCTAAGTGAGAAATAGTAACCTGTCACTGATCTCCTGCTATCCACGTCTCCTGCCCAATCCGAGTCACAAAATTTGGTCAAGGTGTTGCCCTTGGTATAGGTGATGCCATAATCAAGTGTTGATGTATTTTAGCACCTGCATCCCTATCCTCCAATGGTTCTCCCGGGGCTTAGAAAACCTGCTTAGTACACCAGTCGCAAAACTGATGTCTGGCCACATGTTGCACAAGTAAATCAAACTACCCACAAGACTTCTGTACTTCGTTTCGTCCACCAGTGGTGATGAATTCTCGTTTGAGAGCTTCACGTTAACCTCCATAGGGGTGCCAACTGTCTTGCACTCAGCCATGCCAAATGCCTTCAGTATCTCTCCAGCATACTTCAGCTTTGAGATGAAGAATTGTTTTGGCTCTTGCCAAACTTCAATCCCCAAATAGAAATGCATCAGTCCTGTCATTTCAAACTCTCTTCCTAGCAACTGCTTTATCTGCGAGATTTTCTCTTCATGGTTCCCTGTTATGACAAGGTCGTCCACATAAAGGACCATGATCATACACCTGCCTCCTTCTTTGTAGATATACAAATTTGCATTAGATGGGCTCCTCCTGAACCTGTTTTGCAGAAAGTAGGCATCAATCCGCTGGTACCACGCTCGTGGGACCTATTTGAGTCCATAAAGTGCCTTCTTTAGTTTACAGACTTTACCTTCTAAACCGGGGATCACAAATCCTGGTGGTTGTTCCACGTATACCTCCTCCTTAAGATCTCCATTCAGAAAGGCAGACTTTACATCCATTTGAAACACGGGCCAACTTTCCTATGCTACTAAAGCCAAAACACTGCGAATTATGGTTAGTCGAGTTGTGGGAGCAAAAGTATCTTGATAATCAAAACCATGTACCTGTGCAAAACTTTGCCACGAATCGAGCTTTGTAGTTATCCAACGTGCCGTCGGACTTGTACTTGGTCTTGTACATCCACTTGGTGCCGATTACCTTGCATTTTGGTGGTCGATCCACAAGGTGCCAAGTGTTGTTCTTCATTATGGAGCCATACTCCGACTGCATAGCCTCCATCCACCTATCATCATCCTGTGCCTCTTCAAGACACTTGGGTTCTTTAGCATGGATCACCTCTGTCATCAAAGCGTAAATGACTAAGTGTTCCTGCGCCCTTCTTTGCTCCTCTATTCTCTTGGACCGGCGGTGTTCGGATGGTGCCTTCTCAATGGATGGAGGTTCTCTGCTGTCCAAAAGCTACTTTACCCACTTCGGGAATGGCCGTTGCCATTGTGGTTCTGCAGGCTCATCTTCCTCTTCTTTATCTTGAATCCTCCCAAGCACCGTTGGGGGAGTTCGGTCTACTGTTGGTGGTTTACTGGATGGATATCCTGGTCCTGGTTGTCTGGGAAGGAAGCATCCTCCTCCAATTGATGCGGTTGTTTTGAGAAGACCACATCGCGACTTACTATTACCTTCTTGATAACAAGATTATAGAGATGGTAACCCTTTGCGTCTTCACTGTAGCCCAAGAAAATACATTTTCGGCTCTTCAGTTTCGGGACATGCACAAAACAATCACAGCCAAAAACTCTGAAATGTGCAGTTGAAGGTTCCTTACCAGAAAAGGCCTATAGTGGAGTCATCCCGTTCACAGCCTTCGTGTAGCTACGATTTAGAATGTAAACTGCCGTGCTACATGCTTCAGCCCAAAAAGTCTTTGGCAAATCTTTCCTTTTCATCATACTCCTGCCCATTTCGCAGATGACGCGCATCTTGCGCTCTGCTACTCCATTTTGCTGTGATGTATGTGGCGAGGGTTTCTGCCTCTTGATCCCATGACTTTTGTAGTAACTTTCGAATTCGCTTGATGTGAACTCACCACCTTTGTCTGATCTCAACTTCTTCACCTTCCTCCCCGTTTCTTTCTCGACCATTACATGCCATTCTTTGAACTTACTAAAAGCCTCATCTTTAGTCTTTAGGAAGTATATCCATATCCTTCTACTGTAGTCGTCAATCAACGTCATGAAGTAGTATGAACCACCCAAAGCTTCCGTCTCCATCTTTCCGCAGAGGTCCATGTGAATGAGCTCTAGAGGAGTCTTTGCCTTGCTGGCCTCTTTAGGAAAGGGCTGCCAATGCTGCTTGCCCATCATGCAAGCTTCACATACATCGGGCAAATCTGTAATTTCTGGCAGGTCTGCAATCATTCCACTTTTATGCATCTCCTTTAAAGAACTAAGATTTAGATGACCAAACCTCTCATGCCACAGCTTACTGTTGCTCACATCAGCTCGAGCACTGAAAGATGAGAGTTCGTAGATGTTGTTGCACCGTGTACCTTTACCAACGACCTTCCCTTGAAGATCTAAAATCTGTGCGCCATTCTTATCGAAGTGAACTTTGAGGTCTCGATCCGTGATCGTAGAAACGGACAAGTTCCTCTTGATATCTGGCACATAAAGAACATCGGACAACCGTTTTACAACTCCATCTGACTTGAGAGCAATTGTACCTTTTCCTTTTGCTGGACATTTTGCATCATTGCCGACTGCTACCGGATGTAGAGAGGTATACCAATCCTTATGACTGGTCATGTGGTGCGATGCACCACTGTCAATAATCCAAGGTTCATCCGCGGTACATGAACTGCCTCCGTGCAAATCTCCTCAATCGCTACGAACAGCTCTACTGGTACTGCTTGCGCACTGTTGCTGGACTCTTTCTTTACTCCGTTCTTCTCATTTGTTATTTTCTTCCAGCACTCATTTTGCTTGTGCCTTGCCTTGTTGCAATAGAAGCACTTGATCTTCTTCTTTCTCTTTTTATCATAAGAAGAAGATGGGTTACCAGAGTCCTTACCCTTACTTTTCTTTGATCTATCCAAGAAAGCTGAATCTTCTCTAGTCCTCGTCTTTCGATGCATCTCCTCCTCCAGAACCATCGCGCTGAAATCCTCAAAGTTGAGGGGCGGATTTCTATTTTGCGTATTTAGCGCCGTAACAAGACCGTCGTACTTTGGTAGGAGAATTGGTATGCACCTTCATGCTAGATTCTCACTGGTGATGGTAGTGCCAATCGCAGTCATCTGATCGCGCAGATTCTTCACCCTGGTGATGAACTTCTTTGCCCTTTCAGACTCAAATAGTTTCTCGTTTGCGAGTTGAGTCTCCAGATTTTGAATCCGCGTCTGATTCGTAGTCTCGTACTGATTTTTCAAGACCGTCCATGCCTCCTCCGTTGTGGTGACATGTTGAATTAATGCCATGACAGAATCACTTACATTGCAGACAATAGAACACAACGCATCCGCATTTCTTCTTGTCCACGCGAGAATCTGATCCGCAGTTGGTACTATCTGTTGTCCTGCATTGGCTAGATCCGGTCTCGTAACCGGCTTCACGTCCACTCGAGTAGCAGTATCCCAAAGCTCGTATGCACTCAGGATGGTCTTCATCTTGAACTTCCAGAGTGGATAGTTAGTGCCGTCCAACTTTCCACTTTCGTCGAACGGTGGGATTCACAGTCTTGTGGCTGGGACATCTCTCACAATCTGCTCGCAAATAGAAACACACTACCAAATCTTCTTGCTAGAGCCCAAGCTCTGATACCATGTAAGAAAACAATACAACGTCTGTGCTCAACAAATAATAGGATCTCGTATGCAAGCGAGAAAAGCAGATAGTATGGAGAATCAAAAATTTGATTACTATAAAACTGATACAATAGATGGCGCTGCCTCCCAGCCGTGCGCTCCTGTGTGAGAAGCTTCGATGGCATGCTTGAAACAGTAGAGGACGGAGGATGGATGCTAAGGAATTAGGGTTGTTGTAGTCAGTGATGATGATGGGCTTCACGGGCTTGCTCTTATATAGCCACCAATCGTAGTCGGTTAGACCCAATTGAGAGATCGACTCAGTCGGCCCAAAACGGCCAACTAGAGGTCGGTCCCGAAATAGGCCATCGACCACTCGTTAGAACCATGGCGTAGAATAGAGCAACTAACCTATGATCCCCGTTCGGCCCAGAGCCATCCGGGATTATCTGAGGCTCCAAACGGGCCCCACAACCCAAGAGTGGGCTGCCCCGAGAAATGCTCCGTCTACCCTCAGTGCGGTCAGTCATGGGATGCCTTCCTGCACTTGCATGTAGCCTAGTTGGCAATGTGCCAACTCAATCTGAAGCCATCCAGCCATCAGGCCATACTTGGCCCCCATCTGGTGTCCAAACCAGGACCTACCGGATAACCTAGCTACTCAAATGCCTGTGATGGGTAATATTCTTAATTGTACAAGAAAAATCACAGAGTAACATGTATTCAATGAAGTCGTAATAGTGTTCATAATGAGATTGGTAATGTATCATTATTTTGAAAAAAATTGGTAGTTTTATTTTGCTTCTTTGGATAGTGTGGATGCAATTCTATATTTTTCAATGGTGTATGACACTTGATGAACATGATGCATTGGTTGATGGATCAAATAGTGCACCAATCTCACATGAATCAATTCTATTCTTCATGCTTAGATCTTCAAATGTAAGGATCACAATCTAGCCATTAGATGCTTCTCTTCATGTAAGGGCTTTCATGAAGCTCCCAATATTAGCTGATGCTTGCCATCATCTGATAGCCAATGTGAGCCTCACTAAGAGGCATGCATGGTGGCTGGTTGTAGCTTCTGGCCAAATGCTCATGAATTATATAATAATGAAAACATATACATTATTCAACACATTTTCACCTTTTAGATGTCTTGTCAACTTCTAAAAATCATGGACCCCAATCACATCAATGGGATTTTTTGAGTAGAGATGTTGGAATTTATGTGCAAACTCCCCTATGTATGTAAGGAAAGTCATCTTTGAGGACATGCTGAAATAGACATTCACATGATTTGGATATCCCATGCTCATAAATGGCCTCAACACTTGGTTCAAAGGTAGGAAACGTGTGGAAAGAAGATGTTTGACAAAGCCTTCCAAGGATCAAAAGCTCATCTAAAATTAACAATTCCTTATCTACCTTCCAAGATTATATGCATGTGTAGTCATAGAAATGGGCCCATGGTACTTATGATTGTAGGCATCATCTCAATCTTAATGACAACTTTTGCAGCCAATAGAAGGGAGACATTAACATGAACTTAGAGGTATTGTATGAAGATTTAGGCCAAATGTATCTATATAATGATAGATTAGGAATGCAAGAAAGTATGTGTGATAGTGCTAGTTTGTCATGGGGTGTCTCCTCTCTACCCTTGACTTTATTAGAGAGAATAGGGAAAGTAGGTCAGCCTTGATGGCCTAGTATTCATGGAGCCTCGTTCAAGGACACCAAGCAAATCATTGAATCTAAAATTGGTTGTCACAATGATAGAGAGTATACTGCCCTCTCCTACATCCCAAATTGGTCAATCATTGCACCATCATGCTTGCATTTGGTTGTGTTTGAAGGCTAAGGATGGTACCCTTTAAGATAATATCAACATTTAACCAAACAACTTGGATTTTTACGAGGCATGCTTGATGAATGATTTAGTGATATGAATGTGTCATGGAAAGAGAAAGGAGAGAGGATAGGGAGGGGGGTGGATCACTTATCAATTTGTTTCATGTAAGGTCTATAAATTTTTTATTGGTAGAAGATTAGGCCATCTTATAAGCCTTTTTCCTCCACATCCTCTGAATAATAATGAATTTAATTTGTATTCCCAACATTTTGGGCTGCGAATATTCTGAATTTGTATTCCAAACATTTTGGGCTATGAACAATCTAAAGATTTTCTTTTTAACTTGTTGTTTAATACTACTTGTTTTCACCATGCAAGTTCTACATATGATTCCTACATGCAAATTATACATACGATTCCTACATGCATGTTCTACATGCAACTCCTACATATACAGCTCCTACATGCAACTTGTACATGAAGTTTCTAAATGCAACTTCTACATGCATGTTCTACATGCAACTCCTACCATTGCAACTTCTAAATGTGCGTCCTTGATGCAAGTTCTACATGGAGAGAGAGAGAGAGAGAGAGAGAGAGAGAGAGAGAGAGAGAGAGAGAGAGAGAGAGAGAGAGAGAGATGGAGAGAGAGAAGCTATTTAACTTATATAAATACCCCATGATGGAATGAAGCCCACACTGTTTGGGGCATTGTATTGAGTTCTAGTTTGGTGTTTTATGCAATTGTCTCCTAGTGTCCATGCTCCCTTGCACTCCACATCCAAAAGCATGTCCTAACCTTCTCTCCTTCTCCCTTCTTCTCCAACCTTGAAACTTCTCCGCTCCCTCCCCTTCTCTCGTCTCCTCTCTCTCCCCCACCCCCATGCTCTTACACCTTCTTCCTTCTCTCCCATTGCTATGCTTCCCCTAAACCCCTACCCACTTAGAGTAGTTCCTCAACCCACTTAGAGTAGTTCCTCAACCCTTGACCTTTAAGACCTATGAGGGAGATGAGTTCTCCACCATGTACTCTACTCTGAACCCTAGATCCCCCTTCTAACCTTGAACCTCCTTTTGAACCTTGAAACCCCTTCTAAACCATGGAACTCTCTTTTGAACCCTGAAACTCATTCTAAACCTTTAAACCTCCTTCAGGACATGGTGAAATAGACACTCACATGATTTGGATATCCCATGCTCATAAATGGCCTTGACACTTGGTAAAAAGGTAGGAAACATGTGGCAAGAAGATGTTTGACAAAGCCTTCCAAGGATTGAAAGCTCATCTAAAGTTATCAAGTCCTTATCTACCTTCCAAGATTATATGCATGTGTAGTTGTAGAAATGGGCCCATGGTACTTATGATTATAGGCATCATCTCAATCTTAATGACAACTTTTGCAGCCAATAGAAGGGAGACATTAACATGAACTTAGAGGTATTGTATGAATATTTAGGCCAAATGTATGCATATAATGATAGATTAGGAATGCAAGAAAGTATGTATATAATGATAGATTTAGGCCAAATGTATGTATATAATGATAGATTAGAAATGCAAGAAAGTATGTGTGAAAGTGCTAGTTTAACATTGGGTGTCTCCTCTCTACCCTTGACTTTATGAGAGAGAATGGGGAAAGTAGGTCAGCCTTGATGGCCTTAGTATTCATGGACCCTGGTTCAAGGACACGAAGCAAACCATTTAGTCTAAAATTGGCTGTCACAATGATAGAGAGTATACTGTCCTCCCTACATCCCAAATCGGTCAACCACTGCACCATCATGCTTGCATTTGGTTATGTTTGAAGGCTAAGGATGGTACCCTTAACATAATATCAACATTCAACCAAACAACTTGGATTTTTACAAGGCATGCTTGATAAATGATTTAGTGATATGAATGTGTCATGGAAAGAGAAAGGAGAGAGAATAGGCAGGGGAGTGGATCACTTATCAATTTGTTTCATGTAAGGTCTATGAATTTTTAATTGGTAGAAGATTAGGCCATCTTAGCACATCATCTGAATAATATTGGGTTCAATTTGTATTCCCAACATTTTGGGCTGCGAATATTCTGAATTTTTATTCCAAACATTTTGGACTACGAACAATCTAATGTTTTCTTTTTAATTTGTATTTGTTTTAATACTACTTGTTTTCACAGAGCCTTTATGTGGGTCAAATTTGCTTATTAGCACTATAAGGTAAGTCCTTTAGTGACTTAAATTGGAACATCTTAATGTGATTTTCCATGTGTTTTATGTTTGTTCTCTCTCTCTCTCTCTCTCTCTCTCTCTCTCTCTCACTCTCTCTCATATTTGATCTCTATGTTCCTAGCTCCTCTCCTAGCTCTTGGTGGTAACTCTACCGAAGTTATGGCTAGTCACTAATCATATACAAGCTCTAAATATGTGAGGCTAGGCCTGGCGAAAGGGGCTAGTAAAGAGGCGGTGCCTTTAAAATGTCACCATCCTCCTCTATTTTCTCCATGGAAAGATTCGATAAAGAGGCATGAAAAAGGAAAATATGCTTAGGTGTCAAGTTCTTATAAAAAGTTAAGTTAGTCTAAATGTGGCATAGTAGTGGCCCACTAGTGCCTTTAGTATTGGGTATGTAGGTTTCCCAAAAGTTAATTTTCTTTTCTCAAATTTTTTGAAAAATGAAATCCTTTCTCTATTTCCATGCATGAGATGCTCTTATATTTTGAAAAAGATTAAAAAAACCATAGGTACAACACCTTACACTATGGAAAACATAGGGGTGCACAAGAACATTTACTTGTTGAGTAGTGAATTTATGTTACACATTGGAATGGAAACTAATGAAAAGAAGACGATAACATCGTGTAAAGGCTTACCTGGTCCTTGCGATCTGCAAGCTCGAGGCACTCTAGCATCCAAAAGAACTCGTTCATGTCGTCGTAGTTTTGCCACGTTTTGTAAGGAGCTTTCCTATCTTTGGTTCATTTTGCCTCCTCTGCTACCACATCGTAAAGTGGCTTAACGACTTTGTTTAGAAAACCATCAGGACCGCTGGAGAAGGCCTTAAAATTTGCCTCCTTACTGTTTAAAATGTGGTGGAGCTCCTGCGCCATATTATGGTAAATGAAGCAAAGGCATTCCGGCATGAAGTGCAGATTCGCAGCCTCTCCCCATATGAGAAGGTAGAGGCATGTGAGAAATATCAAGTGTTCCCGTTTCTCTTCGATGGTGGAATTACCCTCCTCTTCGTCGGAATTTTAGAGCCTCAATTGTTTTTTAAGCCAAGAGGCCCACTAGAACTCCCCTAATTCTAGTACTTAGTTGCTTGATGGGTAACCTTGATTAAGAAGTTTGCATCCAAATGGCCCTTAACAAGTTTGTGGATTGTCTTGAAGTTAAATTCTGGCAATAACAACTTGCACTGTGCCAACTCTACTTGCATCATATAGTAGGGTATATAGTAAAACTTGGTACTCCATATAAAATATGAATGGATTGTCGCACAAGTAGTGTCTAATCCTTTGAACATTGTATACCATTCTCATGGCCTCTTGTTTAATAGTTCTATGATTGCAATTCAACATTGCCTAGCATAGTATACAAGATAGTCTATTTGGCCTTCTAGTTAGGCTAGGATAGTAGTCTCAAAGCTTAGCCAAAGGCATTAGCATGTACATGAAAACCACATCCCTCTTGGGTTGACATAGGATAGGCATAGATGTCCATTAGCCCTTAAGGTCCAAGAATATTGGTGTTTGCTACTCAATCCATGCAAACCATGTCTCCTCTTGGGTTACCCATACAAGGCTTGTCTACAAAGTAGAAGCTTGAATAAATGAATGAACCATTTGTAAAAAAGGATTAACCCAATTAAGGAACTACTTATTGTAAATTTGGGGTCCTAGGCATATATGGGAGATTGTAGACTCACAAAATACCAGAAGCCACACAAAAAAAGCATTTAGAAGACAACAACGAATAGCACAAATGTATGTGACTCCTTCTGTGAACGTAAACCATGAGATATCCCTTGATGCTTGATGCCCCTCTAAGAAATACAATGAAGCTACAGAAGCAAAGATAAATGATAACCGAGAAACAAAGTATGCATAGAGCTACTTTTGGAAAGAAAAAAAGGCTACAGCAAGAGAGGCCTTCTATCGCCAATGGATAGCTTAGAAAAGAAGACAGAGAACACCGACTATTGATTTCTGTAATAAAATTCCCCTTTAGCAAAATTAACTATAATTATTATTGATGGAGAAGTCGTGTACCTATGAAGGATGTGTCTATACTGAACCAATTTCCTATCAAGGGAGGAACTAAGGCACATGGTGAGTTAGATCTGGCTCACAAAAATATGGCAAGATCCATGATTGATACATGAAAGACACACCATCAATAGAAGGACGAAAATATCTATTAATTTCGTGAAAAAGAGGCCCAAAAAAGATAGTTTCATTGTTAATTTCACAAAAAAGTACCAATCTACTTTAAGAAAAGAATTCCAAACCTTTTTAGATATCCAAATCGCTCAAATAAATCCAAATCCCTGAAAGTAATCTTAAAACCTTAGTCGCATAAGAAGTGAAAATGGCAGAGAATACCTATTGTAGAAGAGTGTAGAGTTAATATAAGTATAATGGCATCTTGAGACAAACCACCACTATTGATACTCTATAATACCTATTGTAGGACTTTGAAGATTATAAGTATAATGGCATCTTGTGACAAACCACTACTATTGATACTCTATAATAAAAAATATTATAAAGTGAAATTATAGTATAAGCTATGATGCACATGGCAAACAAAGATTTTGTTAAATTCATTCTAGGAAAAATGAAGAAATATGATAATATATTTTGATTGATTACTCACAAGACATGAGTTAAAAGAAGTGACAATTGAAGAGGCATAAATGGGAATCAAACCAATGATATGATAATGCATCTTCAAGCATTTGATTAAATAGTATATGCCGATATCTATATACATAAAAAGGGCAAGTTTGGATGAAAGAGCAAGGAATTCATCATCATTGATTGAGAAAAAGTCATATAAGTTGTACAAAGTTGGGATGTAATCCTGATGAAATGCCAAAAGACATTACATGTCAAGGCCGCAATCTAACAAATGAAATGCATTTGAAATTCAACCTTAATAAAGAATTGGAATAGTTATGTAACTAGGTGTATGAGAAACATACGACTTTAGATGTTTCTCTAGGTTAAGAGTAGCTTAACACCTTAGAGTTAATTGAAGGATCAAATATTCCCTTAGTGTGGGTGAAATCTTGGGGGTTTCACCTCATAAAATTTTAGTATACCACGTGCATTCCAAAGGAGGGGTATTTTAATTCAACTTTTTGGTAAATTTTAATAGGATTACAATAACAAGAGGGGTTTTTAAATTAATTTTAGAAAAAAAAAACTTAGTTCAATAGTAAAGAGGGGTGTTTTTATTGGGGAAAAAATGTTAGTTAAGGGATTATTTAAATACCCCTTGAACGCACGTGATACATAGGGTTTCCTAGTACTGCACCCTCTGAGGGTGAAATTTGATCATTTAACATCAAAATGAGAAGCTATACAAGATGAGAGGTAAAACTTGTGGAAGAAGAAAAATAATTTGTCAAGAATAAGAAAGCTAAACATTCAAATAAATGTTGTTTTCAAGTGAAGAAAAGATCCTTTACAATGGGATGAATCCATGGAGGAATTATATGAAAGCATTTTGAAGAAAAAGTAGAGGTAAAAACAATGTTGGTTGGAGATGGGCACATTTGAAATATAGAAAGCAAGGGTCATTTCAAAACTTTTAAGAGGAACTAGTGGATTTTAAGGACAGAGTGATTAGACACGAAAACATCAAAGTGCTATTGTCACTTGCATGAAGATGTATAACTTGATGAAGTCTATATGCTATATGATGGAGATCTATAACTTGATGAAGTCTATATGCGATATGAGTTAGCAACTCTATGATGCAGATCTATAACTTGATGAAGTCTGTATGCTATATGAGTAGCAACTAAGAGTTGACGCAGAAGAAAAGAGCATTTGGTATACCAAGTCAATAAATTACAAGCACTCAATGACTGTCCATTGCTTACCTTGTCCTCCTGGTTCTCCTGGTTCTCGCGATTATTCGGCCTTGCAAGCTCGAGGCACTCTGGCGTCCAAAAGAACTCGTTCATGTCGTCGTAGTTTCGCCACGTTTTGTAAGGAGCTTTCCCATCTTTGGCTGATTTTGCCTCCTCCGCTACCACATCGTAAAGTGGCTTAACGACTTTGTTCAGAAAACCATCAGGCCCGCTGGAGAAGGCCTTGAAATTTGCCTCCTTAGTGTTTAAAATGTGGCGGAGCTCCCGCGCCATATGATGGTAAATGAAGCAAAGGCATTCCGGCATGAAGCGCAGATTCGCAGCCTCTCCCCATATGAGAAGGTAGAGACACGTGAACAATATCAAGTGTTCCCGTTTCTCTTCGATGGTGGAATTACCCTCCTCTTCGTCGGAAACTTCGTTGAGGTGTAGAAAGGGACACCACAGCTTGTAGTTTTCCAGGACGGCTGTACTGAGGCCTCTTATGGCATCCTCCAGATCGTCGTCATGCTTCTCTACCTTTTTGTTGGTGCGCCAGCCAGGCTGCTCCATCGTCTGGTAGTTAGCCAGCAAAAGCACAACGTGTTCCCTCTGATTGTTGACATTAGCGACTTGAAAGCCGAATGTTTCGCCGAGCCAGTCCATGGCGTCGAAAATTCCGCGGCGCAGGCGGGAACAACGAGGGTATTTGCGCAATTCGTCTGCCGATAGGACAGCCTCGTGGGAGTGCCTCTCAAGGGCGCTATGATCATGAAGGGGGAGGATGTTGAAGGGCGGCTGCTGCTGGGGGGAAGTCATGGCGATAGAGGAAGGGGAAGTGATGCATGCAGAGCGAGAGAGAGAGAGACCCAGACTCAAACACAGAGATAGAGACGATGGAAGGAAATACTAACTTTGCCTTTGCCATGACTTCAAGTAATTCCCCAAGTTGCCTTTATTCTTCCACGGTGCCAATTTCCCACTTTTTGTCAGCAACTCCTCTTTTTCAAAACATCCCTTTCCTTAAGGGAGACATCATTCCAAAAAAGAGGTGTCCACACTCCCCCTCTTTTTCAAAATATCACGATGGGGTGCTTGGGAAGTTTTAGCTTCCCCCTTTCCTTAAGGGAGACATGATTCCAAAAAAGAGGTGTCCACACTCCCATCCATAAGAAATATATTTAGTCCCCCTCCCTCTTAAGGGCACAATATCTTATGATCATAGAAAAACTTTAAGGGGCACCAGGCACATATCTCTATGTGAACCATACACTCTCCCTTAAAAAAATAACCCAAGGTAAACCCACCTCCAATAAACCCTACCCGACTCTCTAAATGAAAGTAAAGACAACACACCCTTTCCATGTTATCATACATGATGAGAAGAGCCTCCCTTTGGAGAAAGGTATCCATGCCTCACTTTGAGAACTAGGTTGAACCTAGAAATAACATCCTAGTTTAAAGATAAAGCTTTGCTTACTACAATATTTGCATAAAGGAGAAAGGGAATGCTATCATATAGCTTTCCCAATAATTCAATAGTTGTGCTTCATTGGGCTCATTCCACAAAAGTGCATGGAAAAGGAAATCATAATTAGTTGCTAAATTGGATTTAGTTAAAGAGCATTGCAAATGCATGATTCCTTTTAGCATCAATCAAGCTAGGAATCAATGCATTCTAGTTTAATACAACCTTTAGAAATGGTATGTAGCATGACCTTGAATATCTATGCACAATGTATTACTAGAGTATCTATTAAACCATAGCAAATGTTGTCCAAGTGGCTGTAACTTGCCAGCTTCAGATTTTGAGAAACTCAAATAGTAGGTTTTCGATAACTACTCTTTTACATATTTGTATAGTATAAAAATTTAGTGCTATGGAACAAATTTCGATGTCCTATAGGGCATCATGATACAAGTTTCACATGTAAGAAAACATTTTCATTAGTGCATATTTAAGGAGCAAAATTTCCCTACCCTCAATAGTTATTGTGAAATTTGAACATTCAAGCTCAAAGCAAAAGCAAAAGTATCAAGGCTTACATACACACGGGCCCTAAGTAATAATCAACCTTTTTCCTTTGAAAAAGTTGAAAGTTGCAACTTTGCCTTTGCCATGATTTGAAGTAATTCCTCACCTTACAATTGTTTTTTGGTGCTTTTATTCCTTGTCTCACTACTCTGTAAATTGCAAATACTAATCATTACTCTCCTTGTCTTTATTCATCCCAACATGTAACTTTTTTAATCTTAATAATTGCGAGGGAAGTCAATTCCCTTCTTCACATCAGCAAATTTTCTTTTCGAAAAACATGATGGGGATTGGGAAGTTTAAAAAAAAAAAAAGGACAAAACAAAAATGTGCCGCATATATTAAACAAAAAAGAGGGTGGTCAGCCCTAAAAGACCAATTACAAAAGTTGGCTCAAAATGGGCCAACACCCTAAGCCCACGCTGCAAACAGCTTAGAAGATCACTCCATCCACACTTTGATTTCTAGAAGTGTCTTACTAACTACTGGGTCTTTTTTGATAAGTAGCCAGCTAAGATATCTTAAGTTGGCTTTAGTTAGGGCAAGTACCCTAGATTCTCTCCACCTTAACTGCGGGTTGTCATGGAACACTATCAGGTTGAGGGTTTCCCACACCGCCAGAGAGACCGCCGCTTGCACATAAGGCCAATATGAAACCAGCGTGGAGGGGAGCCTTCGAGAAGAACATGTTGCCAGTGCATGCCTATATAGAACTTCGACATGACCCTCGCTTTTTTTATTACTCTTTTGACCCTTCTCCAAACTTCTTGAGTATCCTGGCAGGTGCCGCATGTTCTCCAGGGATTTATTGCATAGGGGACAGATCAGATTCACCAGCTGAGCTCTCATTGGAGTGTCATCCAGAGCAGGAAGCTAGCTCTTCCCGCTTTATAATGTTTCTAGATCACCTAGATCACCCTTCTCTAGACTTCTTGAGTAACCTGGTAGCTCCACATCAAGTGCCGCACGTTCTCCAGGGATGTATTGCATAGGGGAGAGACCGGATTCACAAGTAGGATCTTTGCTAGAGCTGGAGCTCTCATTGGAGGGTCTTCCAGAGCAGGAAGCTGGCTCTCCCTGCTTTATAATGTTTCTAGATCACCTAGAATCTCTTCTTCCACCACCCTTGCGAGCGCCTGAGATTCCACTTTCTATTCAGATCTTGGAGAGTGGATATTTTATACATGATCTTGGTAGGAATTTTTGCTAGGCTAGTTTTGCCGGCCTTAGAAGGCTATCTTGTCTGCATTGGTCCTCTGTGTGTTCGTTGGGCAATCTTCGGGGATTTTGCCAATGAGCATGTCTCTTTCTCCTTTCGTGAGCTTGAATTTCCTGCGCAGGTCCTCTATTGGCATCCAATCTACACGCTGGCGGTCCCAAATGTCTCCCCACACTTGCAATCCTTTCCTGTGGAGATGTCTAGCTTTCACCACGATCGACCACTAGATGCTTTCGTCTAGGCTATAGTCATCTCCCCTCGATCCACCCCGACCTTTCCAATTCATAAGCCTTATTCCCTCCTTCCAAGCAACCACTAATCCAGAGATTAGATCTGATCCTACTATGCATGCCGGGAAGGCTTACTGGGCCAAGCCCCCTCGTGGCAGCTATGACCTTGCTCTAGGGATTCTTTAACAATTTCTATGCATGGCGTCTTGTTTGAGAATAGCCCTAGTAGCCATTTACAAATAAGAGGAATGTTTTTTACCCTTATATCTGCTAGACCGAACCCTCCTTATGATTTGGGAGCTTTGAGAGCATCCCATGGGATGGTGTGCATCTTTCTTTGGCCTTTTTCCTCTACCCAAATGAATGCTTTGAACATCTTTTTGATTTTTGCCCATTTTGCTTTCTTGAAATTCTAGATAGATGAGATGTAGGTGGTGGACGTGGTCAGTATGTGTTGCACTAGTATAAATCTTGCGTTCTAGCCAAGCGAGATGCCGTTCCACTTCCTTAGCTTCTCTTTAATTTTTGATTTAAACCAGTTGAATCTCTATCTGAGAGTCATTCATCTCAAAAAGTCCTTCAAGAATTAGTCCCCTAAGATTAGAATTTCTTATCAGAGAAATCTTTCATATGATGTACCAAATTTGGCAAAATAAGATATGTAAGGTAAGGTAAGGCAAGATAGGGGCACGAGTCACATAAAATACATGGGGAGGGATGACAAAATGGCATGAGACTGAAGGTTAATCAATATAGTGTAGCACATGTGAATTGCCCATCTAAAACTCCTATGTATTCATGTGTAAAAATAAACCATACACTCTCCCTTAAGAAAATGACCCAAGGTATACCCACCTTCTCTAAGGGTGTAATTTCCCAAGGTATATCCACCTTCAATCTCCAAGGGTGCACTACTAAGTAATCCTATGTATCACGTACGTTCAAGGGGTATATTAAATATCTCTTAGCTGAAATTTTTTCATAATAAACCACCCTCTTTGCTTATGAACTAACGGATTTGTTTCTAGATTTGATTAAAAAAACCCCTCTTATTATTGTAATCCCATTAAAATTTTCCCTAAAGTTTAATTTGAAAATCCCTAATGTTAAATTAGATAATTTGGGAATCTCCCAAGTCGCACTTTCAAATAAGGGTTTAAGATTAGATCATGTCACTAAATCTTAACCCCTTATTTGAAAGTGGGTCTTAGGAGGATTTCCTAATATAGGGTTAAGGGTGAGCTCCACTTTTAAGTAAGGGGTTAATATTTGACCATATGGCCAAATCTTAACGATATTGCGAATTCCCAATCTTTTGAAAATTGCCAAATTTTCAAATATAACATTCCCTCATTTTGAATCCACATGGTACACTAACATTATGTGAGGTGAACCCCCCAAGCCTTCAATAATTGCGAATTCCCAATCTTTTGAAAATTGCCAAATTTTCAAATATAGCATTCCCTCATTTTGAATCCACATGGTAGACACATTATGTGAGGTGAACCCCCCAAGCCTTTAATAATCATCTTTCCTATAGAGGAAGGTGTCCATGCCTTACTTAATTCTTCAATGTGAATATCTAAGTTCTTAGACCCCTTGCATGTATAGTCACAAAACTACCTAGAAATAATATCATAGATGTAAGACATAACTTTACATTTGTCATCTTAATCCTTCAATGTGAATATGTAAGTTCTTAGACCCCTTGCATGTATAGTCACAAAACTACATATAAATAACATCATAGATGTAAGGCATAGCTTTAGCTTACTACAATTGAAAATAGTATAAAAGAGAATGCTATGATATAGCTTGCCTCCAATGAATTAATATTTGTGCTTCGAGAAAGGACAAGAATGTAATATTCTTCACACTAGACCACATCATTTCAAACAAAGTAAAATTCTAGATCACACCATTTCAGACAAAACAAAATGATTTTCCATGTTCCTACCCTCAGCAATAATTGTAACATTAATTTATGCTTTTTTCTATAATGTGATACAAATATGTTCTTCAATTTATTTAAAAGAATATCTATAAATTATACAATTTTATACTCTAAAAATATACGACCTTAACATTTTACAAACCTATTCTTACATTGTAGATAACATTGCATTTGTATCAAACAAGAAATGCTCATTTTTAATGCATTTTACATACATACACACATATCTCTCTCTCTCTCTCTCTCTCTCTCTCTCTCTCTCTCTCTCTCTCTCTCTCTCTCTTTGTGTGTGTGTGTGTGTGTGTGTGTGCACGTGCATGCATGCATGTGCATGTGTGTGTGTGCGTGTGCGTGTGTGCCTACGTGTGTGTGTGTGTGTTTTTAAAAAATAAAACATTTTAACAATACAACACACGAAGCTCAAATTATGTTGGATAAACCTTTTTTCATTATATGGATGTATATTGGGTACACAAAGTGTCGAATCATCAGGCAATCCAGGCTCCAAGGTCAGGGTCCACTTGTTAGATATCAATGCTCCACTCTCGTGTAACTATGTGGGAACCAGCTAATTCTACTTGTAAGCCCCCCATATGAGGAGAAGGCATTTGAGTAGCTCGGTTATCTGGTAGGTCCTGGTCTGGACACCAGCAGATGGGGGCCATGTGTGGCCTGATGGCTAGACGGCTTTAGATAGAGTTGGCACACTGCCAACTAGGCTACATGCAAGTGCGGGAAGGCATCCCATGACTGACCGGATGAGGGTAGACGGAGCATTTCTCGGGGCAGCCCACTCTTGGGTTGCGGGGCCCGTTTGGAGCCCCAGATGATCTCGGATTTTGCACACCGGTTCTATCGTGTGGTCGGTGGCCTATTTCAGGACCGACCCCTAGTCGGCCGTTTTGGGTGGACTGGGTCGGTCACCCAATTGGGTCTAACCGACTACTAGTGGTGGCTATATAAGAGCAAGCCAAGCCCATATCATCACTGCTACAGCAACCCTGATTCCTTAGCATCCAGTCTCCATCCTCTACTGTTTCCAGCTCGCCATCAAAACTTCTTTCACAAGAGCGCACGGCTGGGAGGCAGCGCCATCTATTGTATCACTTCTACAGTAATCAAATTTTTTATTCTCCATACTATCTGCTTTTCTCTCTTGCGTATCCTATTATCTGTTGAGCACAGACGTTGTATTGTTTTCTTACATGGTATCAGAGCCTGGACTCTAGCAAGAAGATTTGGTAGTGTGTTTCTGTTTGCGAGCAGATTGTGAGAGATGGCCCAGCCTACAAGACTGCGAATCCCACCGTTCGACGAAAGCGAAAAGTTGGACGGCACTAACTATCCACTCTGGAAGTTCAAGATAAAGGCCATCCTAAGCGCATACGAGCTTTGGGATACCGCTATTGGGGTGGATGTGAAGCCAGCTGCGATATCGGATCTAGCCAATGCAGGACAACAGATAGTACCAACTGTGGATGAGATTCTCGCGTGGACAAGAAGAAATGTAGATGCACTGTGTTCTATTGTCTGCAGTGTAAGTGATTTCGTCATGGCGTTAATTCAACATGTCACCACAGAGGAGGAGGCATGGACGGTCTTGAAAAATCAGTACGAGACCACGAATCAAACACGGATTCAGAATCTAGAGACTCAACTCGCGAACGAGAAACAGTCTAAGTCTGAAGCGGTGAAGAAGTTCATCACCAGGGTGAAGAATCTACGCGATCAGATGACTGCGATTGGCATCACCATCACTAGCGAGAATCTAGCACGAAGGTGCATACGGATTCTCCCACCAAAGTACGACGGTCTTGTTATGGCACTAAATACATAGAATAGAAATCCGCCCCTCAACTTTGAGGATTTCAGCGCAATGCTTCTGGAGGAGGAGATGCGTCAAAAGATGAGGACTGGAGAAGATTTGGCTTTCTATGCTGGATCAAAGAAAGGTAAGGGTAAGGACTCTGGTAACCCATCTTCTTCTGATGATAAAAATAGAAAGAAGAAGATCAAGTGCTTCTATTGCAACAAGGCATGGCACAAGCAAAATGAGTGTCGGAAGAAGATTGCAGATGAGAAGAACAGAGTAAAGAAAGAGTCCAGCAACAACGCGCAGGCAGTACTAATAGAGCTGTTCGTAGCAATTGAGGAGATTTGCATGGAGGCAGTTCATGTACCTACAAATGAACCTTGGATTATTGACAGTGGTGCATCACGCCACATGACCAGTTGGAAGGATTGGTATACCTCTCTACAACCGATAGGGAATGACATCCTGGTAGCAGTCGGCAATGATGCAAAATGTACAGCAAAAGGAAAAGGTACGATTGCTCTCAAGTCAGATGGAGTTGTAAAATAGTTGTCCGATGTTCTTTATGTGCCAGATATCAAGCGGAACTTGTTGTTCGTTTCTGCAATCACGGATCGGGACCTCAAAGTTCAATTCGATAAGAATGGTGCACAGATCTTGGATCTTCAAGGGAAGGTCATTGGTAAAGGTACATAGTGCAACAACATCTACGAACTCTTAGCTTTCAGTGCTCGAGCGGATGTGAAGAACACTAAGTTGTGGCATGAGAGGTTTGGTCATCTAAACCTTAGTTCTTTAAAGGAGATGCATAAAAGTGGAATGATTGCATACCTACCAGAAATTATGGATTTGCCCGATGTATGTGAAGCTTGCATGATGGGCAAGCAGCATCGGCAGCCCTTTCCTAAAGAGGCCAGTAGGGCAAAGGCTCCTCTAGAGCTCGTTCACACTGACCTTTGTGGAAAGATGGAGACGGAAGCTTTGGGTGGTTCCTACTACTTCATGACGCTGATCGACGAATACAGTAGAAGGATATGGATATACTTCCTGAAGACTAAAGACGAGGCTTTTAGTAAGTTCAAGGAATGGCATGTAATGGTCGGGAAAGAAACGGGGAGGAAGGTGAAGAAATTGAGATCAGACAGAGGTGGAGAGTTCACATCAACTGAATTCGAAAGTTACTGCAAAAGTCCTGGGATCAAGAGGCAGAAACCCCTGCCACATACATCACAGCAAAATGGGGTAGCAGAACGCAAGATGCGCGTCATCTGCAAAATGGGCAGGAGTATGATGAAAGGGAAAGATTTGCCAAAGACTTTCTAGGCTGAAGCATGTAACACTGTAGTTTACATTATGAATCGTAGCTACACGAATGCTGTGAACGGGATGACTCCACTACTGCAGGCCTTCTGGTAAGAAACCTTCAGCTGCACATTTCAAAGTTTTTGGATGTGACTGTTTTGTGCATGTCCCTGATGCTAATAGGAACAAATGGGAACCAAAGAGCCAGAAGTGTATTTTCTTGGGCTACAATGAAGAGGCGAAGGGTTACTGTCTCTATAACCCTATTACCAAGAAGGTAATAGTAAGTCGTGATGTGGTCTTCTCAGAACAACCGCATAAATTGGAGGAGGATGCTTCCTTCCCAAACAACCAGGACCAGGATATCCATCCAGTACAACCACCAACAGCAGACCGAACTCCCCCAATGGTGCTTGGGAGGATTCAAGATAAAGAAGAGGAAGAAGAGCCTGCGGAACTACAACGGTAACAGCCATTCCCGAAGTGGGTAAAGCAGCTTTTGGATGGCAGAGAACCTCCATCCATTGAGGAGGAACCCTCCGAACACCACCGTTCCAAGCGATTAGAGGAGCAAAGAAGGGCGCAGGAACACTTGGTCAACTATGCTTTGATGACAGAGGTGATCCGTGCTGATGAACCCAAGTGTCTTGAAGAGGCACAGGGTGATGATAGGTGGATGGAGGCTATGCAGTCGGAGTATGGATCCATAATGAAGAACAACACGTGGGACCTTGTGGATCAACCACCAAAACACAAGGTAATCGGCACCAAGTGGGTGTACAAGACCAAGTACAAGTCCGACGACACGTTGGATAAGTACAAGGCTCGACTTGTGGCAAAAGGATTCGCACAGATACATGGTTTTGATTATCAAGATACTTTTGCTCCCATAGCTCGACTAACCACAATTCGCAGTGTTCTGGCTTTAGCAGCCCAGGGAAGTTGGCCTGTGTTTCAGAGATGGATGTAAAATCCACCTTTTTGAATGGAGATCTCAAGGACGAGGTATACGTGGAACAACCACCAGGTTTTGTGATCCCCGGTTCAGAAGGTAAAGTCTGTAAACTGAAGAAGGCACTTTATGGGCTGAAACAGGCCCCACGAGCATGGTACCAACGGATTGATGCCTACTTTCTGCAAAACGGGTTCAGGAGGAGCCCATCTGATGCAAATTTGTATATCTTCATAGAAGGAGGCAGGTGTATGATCGTGGTCCTTTATGTGGATGACCTTGTCATAACAGGGAACCATGAAGAGAAGATCTCGCAGACAAATCATTTGCTAGGAAGAGAGTTTGAAATGACAGACCTCGGACTGATGCATTTCTGTTTGGGGATTGAAGTTTGGCAAGAGCCAAAACAAATCTTCATCTCAGAGCTGAAGTATGCTGGAGAGATACTGAAGGCATTTGGCATGGCTGAGTGCAAGACAGTTGGTACCCCTATGGAGGTTGACATGAAGCTCTCAAACGAGGATTCATCACCACTGGTGGACGAAACGAAGTACAGAAGGCTTGTGGGCAGCTTGATTTACTTGTGTAACACGCGACCGGACATCAGCTTTGCGAGTAGTGTACTAAGCAGGTTTTCCAATAAGCCCCGGGAGAACCATTGGAGGGTAGGGATGCGGGTGCTGAAATACATCAAAGGCACACTTGATTATGGCATCACCTATACAAAGGGCAACATCTTGACCAGATTCTGTGACTTGGATTGGGCAGGAGACGTGGACAGTAGGAGATCAGTGACAAGTTATTGTTTCTCACTTGGATCTGGAGCTGTGTCATGGGTTAGCAAGAAGCAACCCACAGTTGCTCTTTCTTCTACCGAGGCTGAGTACAAATCAATATGTTTTGCTTCTTGCGAGGCAGTGTGGTTGAGGAGGATTTTAGGGGACATGGGTGCAGTGCAGAACAAGCCTACGCAGTTATCATGTGACAGTCAGAGCTGCATGGCAATTGCAAAGAACCCTGTGTTCCACGCTTGCACAAAACACATTGAGATTCAATATCACTTTGTATGCGAGCTCACCATGGATGGAGAGGTCGATTTGGTGTACTGTCCGACTACAGAGAATGCTGCAGACATCTTCACAAAGGCTCTTGGAAGAGACTTGCTAGAGAGGCATCTTCATCGACTTGGCATTGGGCCGAAAAAGTAAGTTCACTTGCGGGTGGACATTGAGGGGGGGTGTTAGATACCAATGCTCCACTCTCGTGTAACTACGCGCGTGTAACTACGCGGGAACGAACTCTACTTGTAAGCCCCCCATATGAGGAGAAGGCATTAGAGTTGGCACACTGCCAACTAGGCTACATGGAAGTGTGGGAAGGCATCCCATGAGTGACCGCATTGAGGGTAGACAGAGCATTTACCGGGGCAGCCCACTCTCGGGTTGCGGGGCTCTTTTGGAGCCCTAGATGATCTCGGATGGCTCTGGGCCGAACGGAGTCCGTAGGTTAGTTGCTCTATTTTGCACACCGGTTCTATCGTGTGGTCAGTGGCCTATTTCGGGACCAACCCCCAGTCGGCCGTTTTGGGCGAACTGGGTCGGTCACCTAATTAGGTCTAACTGACTACTAGTGGTGGCTATATAAGAGCAAGCCCGTGAAGCCCATATCATCACTGGCTACAACAACCCTGATTCCTTAGCATCTAGCCTTCGTCCTCTACTGTTTCCAGCTCACCATCAAAGCTTCTTTCACAGGAGCACACGGCTAGGAGGCAGCGCCATCTATTGTATCAGTTCTACAGTAATCAAATTTTTGATTCTCCATACTATCTGCTTTTCTCTCTTACGTATGAGATCCTGTTATCTGTTGAGCACAGATGTTGTATTGTTTTCTTACACCCTCCTTACACCACTTACCTACCACCATCCAAATAAACCATATGTTAGAACAACATAACCCATGCTAAGAAGACAAGTAACGCATGTTGTCCTTGGCTTGTTATTGCTTTACCTAGGAACAAATACATCCCTAAAGATTCTAAAGAATGTTGAAAAACTGACCAAATTCATGAGGGGGTAATCTGCACCCAAAGTGAAGACACATTAAAGGATGAATATACTAATTAAAGAAAGGGGCATAGTGCACCATCCTGAATTAATTAAATTAATTGATTAATTAAGGGAGGTAATCCACATCCTTGAAAAATTAAATTAATTTATTAATTAAGAGGGTAATCTACATCCCTTAAGGATAGTTAAATAAGGGGGGTTCACCACGGCCCTTAAGGACAAATAACTGATGAAGGGGGTTGACCACTCTCAAAAATGAATATATGAATTAATTGAAGAAGAAGGTTGATCCACATCCCTTAATTGCATTAAAGATGGGGGGTTATCCACACCCATGAAAGGCACTTAAGGAAAAAAACAAAAAAGGAAAATTTTAATAAGGAGAGAGATGTGCACACCCTCTTTTAAAGATTTAATTATGAGTCAGTAATTAAGAGTAAATGATTAAAGATAAATGAATAAAAAAATAAATGCATACAAGGGGTTTGTACACACCCCTTTTTTAAAGGGGAATTAACATAGTTAAATGACAAGGAAATTCAATATCCTCTTTAAAAGACACCAAATATTAATAAAGATAGGGTACATTAAGAGAAGAAAACAAAGAGAAAGAAAGAAATAAAGAAGGAAAATAATAAGAAGGAATGAAAAAGAGTAGGAATTATCAAATGAATTAAAAGTATAAAATGCTTGAGGAAAAAGAAATTATATATATATATATGTATGTATGTATGCATAAATCAATGTTTATAAGTAACCAAACCAAATTAGATACATAGACAGTATAAATGTAAAAAGGAAAATGTAAAAAAAGACAAGAAATTCGATATATACATAATTTAAAAACTAGAAAAAGTAAGGGGGGACTAACTCAATTAAGGGAAAATGTAAATAAACAATTTTTTTTAAAAAAGGGGACAAATTAAAAGAGAATATAGGGACAAGGGATAAGGATACATATTTTAGGGGGATTCCTAAGTCGTGAGTTTTATATACTAAGGAGGGAAGAACTATAAAGTTGAGTTTAGGGGGGGGTTTATACTAAGGAGTTAGAGCAACCAATAAGTGAAACCCGTGGAAAACCAATGGTATATTGAGTTAAAGTGAAAGGAGGATGGAACGGCATTGCAATACCCATAACGGTTAATGCTAAACTTCATGAGCATGATAAGGAAGGTTAGTTGTGAGGCATAGCCAGGTAATCCATAAAAAAGAAACCAAGAAAAAAAGCTCAATGAAAAAAGCCAATTGAGCTATAAAATCAGAAACCAGAAGTTATCAATGCATAAGAGGTATGGGTTGAAGATTGGACTGGTGACTATTCATCGAAACAAGTGCGATGAATAGCGACTCGGTAGAAAGTAGCTCTGAACAGAAGTGTAAGGTAAATCACAAGCAGCCATCTATTGAACACACCAAGGTGAGTAATCTAAGGAAGCACTTACCAATCGTAAGCATAGATAGAAACGAAGTAAGTTAGAAAAGATAATGTCAATACACTAAACCTATACATGGGGCTCCTATTTGTAAACAATGAGCTTGCACAGACTTCAAAGTAAGAATTGAAAAGTAAAACCAAATGGGTAGACAAGGCATATTCGCATTGAAAGGGCAAAAGGAGAAATCTAATGGCTAAGGAGTGTAGAATCACATATACAAGAGAGGAAAATGGTAGCTAGAAAGGGAGCAACCAAATGAAGAGTATAAAGTAGTGACCAATGGAAGGCAGAGAAATAACACTAAAAGGAACAACACAAACAACTACAGAGCCTGTCTTAAGTTGTAAAAAGTACACAGACCAAATACATGGCACGAAGGAAGAAGTAGGTCTGAGGGATGGTGGGAAGAGGTAGCCATAAGTCTAGAGAGAAGGGAGCCAAAAAGAGTAGCTGAGAAGGAGAAAAGTTTCCCAAAACCCTCCCAAAATTTTACCAAACCCATACTTATTGACCAAAACCATTTTTCAGCCCCCAAATCCATTTTTCTCTCACACCTAATGGCTTGGATATCATCCCAAACCTCAATACCTATTGAGTAAAACCAAAATTTGTTCCCCAAATTGAGTAGAAACCCTTCCACACGTTCTCCTAACCCATATCCATTGACCCAAACCAATATTCATCCCCAAATCCATTCACTCTATGGATATGTAGCTCGAACAATAGTTGCTATGGTATTTTACTAGGCACATTTTTCCTTTATGTATAATGATGCTATACATACATACATACATACATACATACATGTATAGCATCATTATACATACATACATACATAGATACATATGTATGTATATAATGATGCTATATATATATATGTTGGTTCACTGTTCATGTAACTATGTACTACTCAATATGAATTTATTATGTTCGTGTTTATATAGCCTTAAAGTTTGCATTATATAATTAGTAAAAATTGTTTGTTGTGTCAATACTGAGTTATTATGTTCTTGTATATATATATATATATATATATATATCTTGGTTGTATGTATTTTTTAAACATTATCATGGATATCTTGGTTGTTTATATTGTTTGCATTATACCTTTGTATATATACTTATATATGGTTTGCATTAGATTAATATATATATATTTATATATATGTCATTAGTGTGCTAGTATGTTCTTATACTCTTCCGTTAAGTTTGCATTATAAATTTGCATTTTATTGTATATATGCCATTACTAATTTAGTAGCTTCTTTTATATATATAAATATAAATATGTATGTATGTATGTGTGTATATATATATATATATATATATATGTATATGTATATGTATATGTATATGTGTATATATATATATATATATATATATATATATATATATATATATATATGTATATGTATATGTATATGTATATGTATATGTATATGTATATGTATATGTATATGTATATGTATATGTATATGTATATGTATATGTATATATATATATATATATATATATATATATATATATATATATATGTATGTATATGTATATATATATGTGTGTATATGTATATATATATATATATATATGTATATGTATATGTATATGTATATATATATGTATATGTATATGTATATATATCTATGTATATATATATGTATATATGTATATGTATATATATATATATATGTGTATATATATATGTATGTATGTATGTATGTATGTATGCATGCATGCATGTATGTACATACGTACTGTGACGCCAAAAATTGATATTTTTATTTGGCATTGGTATTGTTTTCTTCTATGCTTGATAAGAGTTTGAGGAGCAAGTGATAGCCTAGCGGCTCTCACTTATTTCTATTTTCTAAGATATTGTATGGGATTGAGAGGATGAGTGGAATGGATCATTGTAAATACCATAGGTATGAATTATAAATACCTTGGTATGGGGTGAGCGTTATTTGTGTATAGAATATTATGGGGTTTTTAGAAAATAGGAAGAGTGAGTGATATAAAGAGGTGGGATCATGTCCATGTGTTCCAATAATATAAGAGAGGCCACATGCCAAGCGTGTGGAAGGCATGTGGAGGAGTGTGGAGTCAAGAGGAATCCTTCTAGAATTCCTATGTGGAATAAGGAGGATGTGGACATATGGAAAAGAGAGGGTCCCTATGGGCTCCATGTGGGGAGACTCTTGACTTTCTCAATATTTTAAGAGTCTTGAGCATCTTTTGATGGGACACATGGCAAGAGTAGCCAAAAAGGACATGGATGGTGACATACGAGCTTATGTGATTGATGGGGAAAGGAATCTACAGGCAGCAATTATAAATGGGTGAAGGAGGGTGACAAAATCTCTATAAAAGGAGCCCTCCTCTCCCTTGTTCATCAATCTCTTCCACCATTAGGCCTCATGTTGCTGTAGCTCTAGTCTCCCCAAGGCTCTTCCATGAGCCTTCTCTCTCTCTCTTGTAGATATTCTCTTATGTAGACTCTTGAGTCCATCTCTCTCTAGTTTATTCTCTCTCTATGAGTAGTCTTGGAGCTTCCCCTCCCTCTTGTATGTATGAAAACCTCTTCTTCTCCCTTGTGTTTGTAGTGTTTTGAGTTGCATTGGAGTGGATTCTCACTCTATTGGTAATGAGGGTCACTTCAGGTTCTCTCTCTTGAGTGTCTCTTCCCTTTTCTTTCTTTCAAAGCCTTAAAAGTTCTTTCTATTCGGCCGCTCACTGTGCACACATGGTCCATCTATTTCTCGAGCTGCCACCATGAAAACTTCTTCCTCTCTTCTAGGCGAAATCTATGAGGGGTGGGTTGTTGATGAAGTTGGAGTCTTGAGGGAGCATCTTGCTCAGGCGAAATTAGCATGGGTGGAGGGTAGTTTTCCTGATAGTTTGACCCCCTGTTAGTTTTTTGCTCATAACGTTCTGCTTGGTAGTTTGATTTTAATGAAATTTATATCAACGCGATGAAGTTGGAGTCTTGAGGGAGCATCTTGCTCAGGCGAAATTAGCATGGGTGGAGGGTAGTTTTCATGATAGTTTGACCCCCTGTTAGTTTTTTGCTCATAACGTTCTGCTTGGTAGTTTGATTTTAATGAAATTTATATCAACGCGAAGCTCTCTTTAAGGCGCATGTTTTTATGTTATCAGATCTTAAATCAGATATTGCTACAAAAAGTTATGAGTCTCTGTGTTCGACAGTCTATTTTTATGATAGTTTTTACCCCCGTCTAGTAAACTGTCCATAACTTTTTGGCTGCTTCTCTATTTCTTACGAACATATATCAGCATGAAGCTCTTTTTAAGGTGCATGTCTCAATATGCTTAGATCTTGAATCAGATATTGCTGCAAAATGTTATGAGTCTCTGTGTCTGACAATCTGTTTTCATGACAGTTTTTACTCCCTTCCAGTAAACTGTCCATATCTCTTCAACCATCTATCTATTTTGAACGAAGCTTATATCAGCGTGAAGCCCATCTCAAGGCACATCTATTTCTGTGTTTGATCTCTGATATCATGTCTCTACTGAAAGTTATAGGCCTCTATGTCTAATGAGAGTTTGTAGAGTGTTTTAAGCTAAGTGTAAAGGTGTTTATGAAGGAGGTGCAATGTTTCCTCGGGATCTACCCATCCAACCCAATCAGCCCCTTCAAACTCCTTGATATATATCAATTCATGTCATGTTGAGCTGCAAGATCTTCTTTCAACAATGTATTACTCTTCTCTTTGGCGCAGACCGGCTCGCTGAGATTATGGCCTCTGCTGATCCTTTCCTTCTCCCTATGCTTGATTACAACATCACTTGGGATGTTACCATCTTCATTCTCATCTGAGGGAGGAAAGTATGGTGTGGTATCTTGGCATAAAAGCTTCTTTTTAATGTCCCATTCTCAATGATAAATATCGTTGTCAGTCAGTTCGAAAGTAGCAGGAAGTGAAGAGGTGCATGAAGTTTATTACCCCCAACTTCATGTCACATCTTTTGGTGGAGACGCCAGGTACGTTTGGTATTGGATTCATCCCACCTTACTAAACAGTCTCGGGTGTACTTGATTGCATGTTATGCCTAGTATAGGCATGTGTTTCTGATGAGATAAAGAAGATGCTTGGAAGAACTGCGTTAGAAGAGATTGCAGCCCGTTTAAGAGAACTTGAAGATTGTGAAGGTGATGCTCAAGCTATTCGCACAGTCACCATGATCATATTCTTTATGTTTGCACTGTTGAATATGTTGGTGAATCGACAATGCCGACAGTAGGCACAATGATAGATTGGGGATTGTTCCATGCACTGGCAGCTTGGTGTGAAGAAGAGTTGAGTCTTTGGGTAGTTTTTGACTATAACAATGGAGTGGTGATTCTCAATGCTTTCAACTTCTTTTACTATGCAAATGATGAAGAGTACAATATCTTGAAGCTTTTATGTGCACTTCCTATTGTGAGAAGGGTGATCCTGGAATGCATGTATACACAATGTTTTCATGGTGCTAGTTGGTCACTTATTTTTGAATATTTTGTTGAGGATCACATTGTGGAGGGTTTTCAACAAGTGGTTATGCACAATAAGTTGGTCTTGGTATACTAAGGCTCTATGGGATCTTGTTTGGATCTTGTTTGGGATATTATTTGGATCTTGGTGTTTCCTTTTTATGTTTCATCATGGTGAAGATTCCAGTGTTTCGAGGGACCCAAGGGGAAGACCCAGAGCCTTATCTTTGGGATTTTGTTCGAGGATTCCGGCTTTCTGGATGGTCCATGAAGGATTGGGCAAAGATTTTGCTTGATTTTCTTGAAGGTGTAGCCTTGAGTTGGCATGAGACCTTGCTGGACTCTACCAAGGAGGACTGGGACTAAGTGGTGGCAGCAATGAAGTAGAGATTTGGGGCAGTGGAGTCACCAAATGCTTTGATCTTGCAGTTGGACCGGTTCTATCAAGGAGAGGGTGAGATGGTCTCTGCGTTGGCAATCTAATATGAAACTTTATGGACAAAGTATGAAAGGGCAGCTTTGTGAGCTGTGGCATCTACATCATCGGCCCCTCAAAGTCTCTCAGGGATGGAGCACTTAAAGATGAGCAAATTTGTTATGGCTTTGGAGCCTCGTCTTCGCTCAAAAGTTATGAGTAAAGATCCAACAACATACATGGAGGCACTTTGCATTGTGACCAAGAAAGAAGCTTCTCTAAAGATCGAATCCTCTTTTGTGTCTTCAATGGCTTTAACAAAACCAAAGTCCTCTGAGTTAGATCATAATATCTCCCAATTGATGGCAGAGTTTGCTGATTTGAAATTGCATTTGGTTATGCACGACAACCTATAGCACGAAAGAGTGAAGATAGGCCTCGAGATAAGAGTGGGGTCACTTGCTATGAATGGAATGAAAAAGGTCACTATCACCCCGAGTGTCCTAGATTGAGAAAGAAAGAAGAAAAACAAGTATCCTTGTTAGAAGCTGTTGAGATATCGAGCTCCACTCGTGATATGCTAGGGTGACTATTGTGCATTTATGTCACCGACTTGTTAGCTACAGATGCGGTTGGTACACCGCCCACGAATAATAGCTGGATGACAGCTATCCTTATGTACTCTAGTTCGTGGCTCAGTTAGTATGCCACCTTAGTTAGCTGAGTTTGGTTTGAGACCCACATATAGGGTTCTCCTATTTCTTTGTACTAGAGTTCTTTTTGGCTTACACAACTAAGAAGAGGAAAACTGTTTTCAGCCTCCACCTTTGTGTGTATTCCCCCATTGTGTATGTGAGAAAGCCGCAAGTGAGACTCCTTCCCTCTCTCCCACTATCTTTACATGGTATCAGAGCCTGGTTCATGGTAAGGAGCTCAAGAAAGCAAACCAAGTTCGCGGTGTCCTGGTAAGAGGACGAGTGTTGCTTTCCTTTTTCGAGTTTGGGAGCAAATCTCTGCAGGTAGCACAACCGGAAGTGCAAGAGTGCACTATCTCAGATTGAGACGCCCTTTGCAGTGTGGCGAGAGGGCATTATATGCTGCGGGCAAGGGCAAAGCCCTTGGTGACTTTATTTTTTTGATTCGAGGCCATTTCGAGGCCCGTTTTGAAGGCAGAAGTTCTTCGCAGGCACTCAAAAAAAGGCCCTGTTTTTGCTGTGCGACCACTACTCTGCAGGTCGGTGAAAAGTTGCCGTAGAAATTGCATCGTATGCCTATACGTAGAGATATTGGGAGTTGCATAATCATCCTTGTTGCCTGTTGATGCAAAATCGTCACTAGGAAGTAACTGTGTGGTCAAATACCACTTTCATTAGTTTTGCAGATCTGCCCGTGTGAGGCAAAAGTTGTGTTTTTTGCAGTGACAGATATTTTGCAGTGTTCTGTAATGGCATCTGATTCTCTTTCACAGATTGTCACTGAAAAGCTTGACAAGAACAACTTCCAGGCATGGAAGTTTAGAATGACAAATTTCCTTATGGGAAAAGGCTATTGGGAGTTCATTACAGGAAATGAAGAAGAACCAGTTCTTCCTAATGTTCCCAATCAACAGGAAATGCAGGCATTTAAAGGATGGCATGAGAGAGCCAGAAAAGTTATGTACTGGCTTTCTATCAGTATTTCGGATTCTATGATTGTGCATATTCAGGATGCAAGTACGCCAAAGGAGGCATGGGATACTTTGGCAAAAATGTACAGCACAAATACGCAAGCCAGGAAAATGCAGCTCAAGCAGGAGTTGCACAATGTGCAGAGAGAAAATATGAGCATAAATGACTACCACATGAAGGTGAAGAAAATTGCAGATGCACTTGCTTCCATTGGGTCGCCAGTGGAAGATGATGATCTAGTGGGGGGATGGTCTTGATGAATTCTAAAGCTCAAGAAGTATGGGCAAGAGGATAAGAGCTTCCAGGTACTGCAACTAATAATGCAGCTGAGTATAATGCTTTGATTCTTGGTCTGGAGGGTTGTCTTCAAAGTCAAGTTAAAGAATTGGAAGTAAGAGGAGATTCTCAGCTTATTATAAAGCAAATGCAAGGGCATTACAAGACAAGAAGTCCTCATTTGAAGGACCTTAATCAAAAGGCTATGGCACTATGTAGTCAGTTTGATTTTTGCAAGTTTGTTCATATAAACAGAAAAGAAAATCAAAGGGCAGATGAGTTGGCTACTCAAGCCATTGTAGTACAAGACCGGGGGGTGGTTTCTTTGGTAGACACTGGATGGCCAGAACTGCAAGATGTTCAGCAATATGTGGAAGAAGGCATGTTTCCTCGAGGGTTAACTCCACAACAGAAGCAAAGATTAGTAAGAAAGGCTTGTCCGTATACTATTGTTGATGACATTCTTTATAAATTGGAAAAAGACAAGGTGCTCCGTCGGGTGGTCCATCCCATGGAGACTAGGAGAATCCTAGAAATGTGTCATGAATGCTCTGGTCATTTTGCTTCAGCGAGCACAGCTAGGAGAATTCTTAATGCAGGTTTACTTTTGGCCACGCCTCCATAAGGATGTATATGAATGGTGTTGAAGTTGTAAAGTATGCCAAAAGTTTGGAAGGCGACAGTTGATTCCTGGGCCCCTAAAGCCTATTCCAGCATATGGACCATTTGAGAGGTGGGGGTTGGACTTTGTGGGACCAATCCCTCGCTCATCTCAAGGCAAGCATTATTTATTGGTGGCCACAGATTATGCGACTCAGTGGGCAGAGGCCAAGGCCACAGTTAATAGCAAGGCAAGCACAGTTGCAAAATTTCTCTTTGATAAAAAATTTTCACACTTTGGTTGTCCTTTGGAAATTCTCACTGATGGAGGAACCTCTTTTAGAAATGAACTAATTGAAGATGTGGTGCATAAGCTAAAGATAAATCATAGCATGTCCATGCCATACTATCCCCAATGTAATGGCTTGGCTGAGAAAACAAATGGATTATTGTGCAATTCAATGGCAAAGCTTGTAGACACCAAGAAAAGGCATTGGGATAGGCACTTGGCAGAAGTTTTATGGGCTTACAGAACCACACACAAGCTAGCTATTGGGTTTACACCATTTCAACTAGTGTATGGAATAGAAGCCATTTTACCCATTGAATTGGAGATACATAGTCTTCGGACTGCTGTTGCAAGAATAGAAGGATAGGAGGATGCCTATGCTCAATGCTTGGTACAGCTAGAAGCCTTAAATGAATGCAGATTACAGGCCTTACAAAACTTGGAAGCTTCTCAAAAAAGGCGCAAGGCCCGTTTTGACACCAAATTATGCAAGAAGAAAGATATTGCAGAAGGAGATTTGGTAATGAGATTTGATAGCAGTCTGGACAAGCAGCTAGACAAAAAGTTTATCGGCTGATGGGAGGGACCATATCGAGTCAAAAAGAAGTTCATGAATGGAACCTATCAGCTTGAGGATGTTGATGGCATGGTGATACTCGGACGCACCAATGAGTATCGCCTTAAATTCTTCTATGCTCGACTACCTTGAGGGCCATCAGACCCTCTTTATCATTAGAGAGGATCTGCTAGGGGGGGAAAGATGTCACGCCAAAAATTGATATTTTTATTTGGCATTGGTATTGTTTTCTTCTATGTTTGATAAGAGTTTGAGGAGCAAGTGATAGCCTAGTGGCTCTCAGTTATTTCTTTTTTTTAAGATATTGTATGGGATTGAGAGGATGAGTGGAATGGATCATTGTAAATACCATAGATATGAATTATAAATACCTTGGTATGGGGTGAGAGTTATTTGTATATGGAATATTATGGGGTTTTTAGAAAATAGGAAGAGTGAGTCATATAAAGAGGTGGGCTCATGTCCATGTGTTCCAATAATATAAGAGAGGCCACATGCCAAGCATGTGGAAGGTATGTGGAGGAGTGTGGAGTCAAGAGGAATCCTTATAGAATTCCTATGTGGAATAAGGAGGATGTGGACATATGGAAAAGAGAGGGTCCCTATGGGCTCCATGTGGGGAGACTCTTGACTTTCTCAATATTTTAAGAGTCTTGAGCATCTTTTGATAGGACACATGGCAAGAGTAGCCAAAAAGGACATGGATGGTGACATACGAGCTTATGTGATTGATGGGGAAAGGAATCTACAGGCAACAATTGTAAATGGGTTAAGGAGGGTGACAAAATCTCTATAAAAGGAGCCCTGCTCTCCCTTGTTCATCAATCTCTTTCACCATTAGGCCTCATGTTTCTGTAGCTCTAGTCTCCCCAAGCCTCTTCCATGAGCCTTCTCTCTCTCTTGTAGATATTCTCTTATGTAGACTCTTGAGTCCATCTCTCTCTATGAGTAGTCTTGGAGCTTCCGCTCCCTCTTGTATGTATGAAAACCTCTTCTTCTCCCTTGTGTTTGTAGTGTTTTGAGTTGCATTGGAGTGGATTCGCACTCTATTGGTAATGAGGGTCACTTTAGGTTCTCTCTCTTGAGTGTCTCTTTCCTTTTCTTTCTTTCAAAGCCTTAAAAGTTCTTTTCTATTCGGCCGCTCACTGTGCACACATGGTCCATCTGTTTCTTGAGCCACCATGCAAACTTCTTCCCCTCTTCGAGGAAAAATCTATGAAGGCTGAGTCTTGAGGGAGATCAATGCTCAGGCGAAATTAGTATGGGTGGAGGGTAGTTTTCATGATAGTTTGACCCCCTATTAGTGTTTTGCTCATAACTTTTTGCTCAATAGTCTGATTTTAATAAAATTTATATCAACGCAAAGCTCTCTTTAAGCCGCATGTTGCTATGTGATTAGATCTTAAATCAGATACTGTTGCAAAAATTTATGAGTCTCTATGTCTGATAGTCTATTTTCATGATAGTTTTTACCCCCGTCTAGTAAACTATCCATAACTTTTTGGCCACTTCTCTGTTTCTTACGAAACATATATCAGTGCGAAGCTCTCTTTAAGGCACATGTCTCTATGTGCTTAGATCTTGAATTAGATATTGCTGCAAAATGTTATGAGTCTCTGTGTCTGATAGTCCATTTTCATGAGTAAATTATCCATATCTCTTCAACCGTCTATCTGTTATCAATGAAACTTATATCAGCGCAAAGCCCATCTCAAGGCGCATCTCTTTGTGTGTTTGAATCTCTGATGTCTCTACTAAAAGTTATAGGGCTCTGTGTCTAATGACAGTTTGTAGAGTATTTTAAGCTAAGTGTAAAGGTGTCTATGAAGGAGGTGCAATGTTTCCTCAAAATCTACCCATTCGACCCAATCAACCCTTCAAACTCCTCGATATATATCAGTTCTTATCATGTTGAGCTGCAAGATCTTCTTTCAACAACGTATCGCTCTTCTCTTTGGTGCAGACTGGCTCGCTGAGATTATGGCCTCTGAAGATCCTTTCCTTCTCCCTATGCTTGATTACAACATCACTTGGGATGTTACCATCTTCATTATCATCTGAGGGAGGAAAGTATGGTGTGGTATCTTGGCATCAAAGCTTCTTTTTAATGTCCCATTCTCAATGATAAATATCTTTGTCAGTTAGTTCGAAAGCAGCAGGAAGTGAAGAGGTGCGTGAAGTTTATTACCCCCAACTTCATGTCACAGTACGTACGTACATGCGTATGTACGTATGTATGTATGCAGGCATGTGTGTGTGTGTGTGTGTGTGTATGTATATAAGGGATTTAAAAAGTATGTTTTTAAAAATTAAAATATGCTCTTTGTTTAAAAAACACGGCCTAATGCCATAAATTGCAAAAAAAGCATTTCTTTACATCGGATGTCGACCGGGAGCATACCATGTGGTTTGTCTTCATACCTTGCTGTATGTTCATACAAACATCATACGATAGAGAACCATACGAAGTGGTATGAGGGACCCCACATGGTCTCGCACCAATATCGCGTGGTGTTTGTCATATCGGCACATATGTCATTGTGGATCATCTGATTTGAAGTGATATGCAATCATGGCCACTAACACACCATGTGGTTAGGGCAGGTACTGCGTGATGGAGCTGCAAAATCTTATAAAAAGATCCCGTTGCTACCACTACTACACTATGTATACCTATCGCTTGTTCCCATTTTCCTATTTGGGCGAGTTCTTTAGTATTTCAGTCAGGCTAGGTTATGACCCACCTTGGCCAGTCGGATTCACCTTGCCCATGTTGACTGTAGGCTATTAGAGAGAGGGAAATAGAGAGAGAGAGAGAGGGAAAGAGAGGGAGGGAAAGAGAGAGAGAGAGAGAGGGGGAAGGAGGGAGAGTGAGAGAGAGAGAGAGTGAGAGAGAGAGAGAGAGAGAGAGAGAGAGAGAGAGAGAGAGAGAGAGAGAGAGAGAGAGGAAAAAAGAGA
Source organism: Dipteris shenzhenensis (assembly GCF_047967505.1). NCBI lineage: Eukaryota > Viridiplantae > Streptophyta > Polypodiopsida > Gleicheniales > Dipteridaceae > Dipteris > Dipteris shenzhenensis. Next base: position 46,264,729 of record NC_141600.1, on the reverse strand, counting down.
GAGGGAGAGTAAAAGAGAGAGAGGGAGAGTAAAAGGGAGAGAGGGAAAGAGAGAGAGCAAGAGTAAAAGACAGAGGGAAATAGACTGAGGGAGAGATGCCTGTTTATGTATCAGTCAAAAGCCAAGAGATGATCCGCTTTGGCTGGTTGGATTCGCCTCGCCTCCTCGATTGATGTTTGTAATAGTAATGATCGAAGCCGAATGATGGCTTGCATCTTCCAGTCGGTTCCCTCCACTTCGGTCTTCTTATATATCATATCTATCTATGTACATAGGTGTCAGTAGAGCCTGGTTTTATTCGAATGATGGCCCGCTTTTGCTAGTCGGTTCATCATAATAAAACCCTTTCCAACTAGATGTGTGATTGGCAAAGCTAATCTAGATCATCTTGGTTTTGTGATGCTGTTATATGTTTTGTATTCTAGCCTGCACCAACTGATGGATTGACACTCGATAGTGACTTTACAAAATTTGCTCTATAATAGTAGATCATGCAATGAGCTGCTATAGTAGTGGATTATGTCGTGAGCTACAAATTACTTGATGTAATATACCATTGCCGTGGAAAGAAAAATGTATTTAGTAGTTTATTATTCTAAGGATTAGAAGTTATGTGAAAGTTATTTAGAAACATTAATGATGTTGCATGTTGCATGTTACTTGTGCGTGGTTTAAGTTACACTAGCATTGCAAAAATATTGCATGTGTATTTCAAGTGTTCTTTATTTTGAAGAAGTTTGAGCGCTTACAAAATGATTGTTGCATGTACTAGATCACTACATGCCCATCCTTGATGGCAAGATGAGTAGTTGAAGACTGAGGTTCTGGTGCTTGTCTATAAGACAACGATCAAACACTTGATAGGATTGACTGATGGAGAAATCCGTGCCCATGCGACCTCAAAATTTTTATGTGATCAAATGCTATCTCGAGTATTTGACCTTATGTACATGAGCTAGCCTAGTCGTGGCCGAATGGCACAGTTGGATGTTAAATTGATAGTTGATCAGGGTTTCCCTCTAGTGTTGGGAGATCCTATAGGTTAATGCGAATTATATGCAAAGGTGATCAATGTAGCCTTCCCTATCAATGGAGAGGAGAAGCTTGCACTCTAGATGTCTAAATGGAAGGCGTCATAGATTTCTAATCATAGCAAAAATGCAAAGGAGAAAGGGTCTATTGGAAAGGCAATAGCCAGTGCCCTAGTCCCTATGACCAAGATGGATAGCGGGCTACAAGAAAATGCCAATCCAGCCCAAGCTGAAGGGAGAGCATAGATAGAACTATGTACTGCATTTGCCGACATGTGCTCCCACATAGTACACTTTCCATTGCAAGTGATAACCTTGCATGAGCTGGTGGGCAAGGGAGGAGAAGGCAAGGTATTCCTGATACAGGTTGTGGGTGTCCCAGGTCTTAGGTCAACATCATGGTATGTTGGCAAGAAGAGTAATAGAGATGATGCCCATGCTCATCTAGCACTAAATAATGAGCGAACGATGACATTGGTCCATAGATCTCTCTGTCAAGTATTGGGGTATGACAAAATATGACGAGGGGAGAGGAGAAAAGTAGAGATGAGGAGAGAGGGCATAGCTAGAGAGCAACCACAAATGACTAACTGTACACTAGATTTAGTTAAAAATGTAGAATATATACAAACCCTTTTAGGGTTATGGTTAGGGCATCTAGCCCTTTCCTTTTTAGCACTCTATTGGGTTAGTGCTATGCACATATGATCACATGATGTTGAGCATGGTTTCTCAACACCTTCCCTCAAGATCAACGTCATGATGTAGGCCTTCCCTCAAGATGATGATTCTTGGGAATCGAAGAAGGAATGAGCATTACATTCCATCACACCCCTTTAATGGGGATGCCCTTCCTCTGCATCAAACTAAGATCTTGTCGATGCTTCTCAAAAAGCTCTTTACCGAGTGGTTTGGTAAAGATGTCTACAACATTCTCTTTGCTATCACAATGATGCAGTGTGATGTCACCAAGTAACACTCTTTCTTTGATGAAGTGCTCTCTGACATCAATGTGCTTTGTCTTGGAGTGAGTCATGGAGTGATATACTGGATTCTTGGCCAATGCTTGAGCCGATTGATTATCACAGTATGTTGTTGTTGGATTTGATTCATCAAAGTAGTCTATTTCTGACAATAGTCTTTTGAGCCATATAGCCTCACACATGCACTTGTAGTGAGTGCTCTATATTCTACTTCAGTTGAAGACAAAGAAACAGTTGGCTATTTATTTTACCATGATATAGCACCTTGACCAAGAAAAAATGCATATCCCTATGATGATCTCCTGGTGTCATGATCTCCAGCATAGTCACTATCACAGTATCCATGCAACCTTGGATGACTTCCTCTGTATTCTATTCCAAACTATCTTGTACCTTTGATGTATCTCAAGTCTCTTTTGGCTGCATTCTAGTGAGAGTATGTTGGATTTGCCATAAACTGTGCTAGTGAACTTACTGCATAATAGATATCTAGCCATGTGATAGTTAGATATATAAGAGATCCAATGAGCTGCCTGTAGTACTTGTCATTGACTGTAGGATTTTCTAAATCTTTTGTAAGTTTCAAACTCTATTCCAGGGGAGTGGCTACAATCTTGGAGTCTGCCATATGAAACTTCTTCAGGAGACTGTTAACATATTTGAGCTGACTCATGAAGGTGCTGTCTGAATCTCTCCGGCACTCAATACCAAGACAATAGTGCATAAGTCTAAGATATTTCATGTCGCTCTTTGTAGATAAGTCTTGTTTCAGTTTTTTGATGAAGCTATCATTGCTTCTGGTCACAATCAAATCATCTAAGTACAAAAGTGCAATAGTAGTGTCTTCCCCTTGAACTTTGTAGCAGAGAGTATGATCTGCATTGGACTTTATGTAACCCAGATTAGCAAAATACTTGTTGATTCTGCTGTACCAACTTCTGGGTTCTTGCATTAAAATGTAGAGAATTTTCTTGATATGGCAAACCTGATTCTCTTTTCCTAGTTCAACATAACCTGTTGGTTGTTGCATGTAGACTTTCACATCTAGATAACCATTGAGAAAATCATTCTTGAGATCTTGCTGGTACTGTTATGGATAAATTTGACCAATGAAAAAGGCATAAATATGTGTGTGTGCTTGTATGTGTGGCAATAGTATAATAAAATATGGTGTGCATATAGGGCCCAGGGTTGAGGTGGCAGGGCATGACCATGTGCCACCCTTCCATGTAAGAGGACCCATAAGGTGTGTTGTACATAATGCATGGTAGTAATGATATAAAATGATAAGGTGGCATGGGTCCTCCATGTGCCACCCCTCCACCTAGGCGGTGCCACGCTTGCATTTAGTGAGATATGGCCCAAAGTCCATGGGAGAAGTAATATAAAATAGGTGGAGATGGTTATTATATTGGGTCATTCCCTCCATGTAGGATAGGCTCATGTGGGGGAGGTGTAGATAGTCCAATAATGGGGAAAGTATAATGAGGTGGCAACATTCCTTGTGCCAACCCTCCACTTGTCCTCCTAGATATTTGAACATATTATAAATTGGGAGGAGATCAAGGGAGTATCATAGAATTGGGATATGGGGGTTGATATATGTGGAAAAATGTGGCCAAGGTTTGTCACACACCATTGAGAGTGTGTAACTGCCCAGCCCACATGGGAGATTCTTCCACACACACCATGCATGTGGGAGGATGCATTTATTGGGAGAGACCCCCTCTCTTGGCTATAAAAGGAGGGGGCTATTCCTTGATGAGACACGTCATTCTTGTAAAGCCACCTAGCTAGTACTTTGATATTTCCCCCCATCCTTCCTTTCAAATAAAGCATGACCCTCTTCCCTTGATGTCTCCATCTCTACATTCCTCTTCCCATCATGTACATGCTCTTCTTTCCCCTCTCCCTCTCCCCTTGTGCCATAGTCTCCCTCTTCATTCCCTCCCCTCTTAGTCTCTTTTCCCCACCCATGTTAACGCTTCTCCCCTCACATTCCCTATTCCTCTATAGCCCTCGAGCATCGCCATACCTATCCTCTAGCCTCTTGTCTTGATTTCTTTTCCGACTAATAGAAATGGTGTGGCTACTGGGATTGAAATCTCCACGGCTAGTGGTGTAAAATCTGTTACTTCTACAACTAGGGGCGGCTCTGCAACCTCTTCCATGTGCGGTTCTCTTCTTCCACACCTCCAATCTGCGTGCCTTCTCCATCTCTGCGGCTGCAAAACCTCCCTGCTTTTGCGCTTCCAGTCTGCCTGCTTTATGCTCGCGGTTCCTGTGCATCTTCTGGCCAGTGAATCTTCTGGTTGTACTTATAAAACTATAACATCCATGCTCCTTCTGAGTTCTTACGTGCGCATTCGCACGTCTACTGTGTACACCCGTGCGCATCTCGGATAGATTGCGATAGTTTTTCAGGGTTCGTGCATCTTCTGGTTGTGGATAGTTTTTTTGGGCTTCTACAAAACTGTAATAGATCCCGCACCCCCCTCTCTTCCCTTCTTCTTCTTCTCTTTCTCTTCTCCTTCTCCTCTCCTCTCCTCTCTTTTTATTAAAGAGTGGGATTTGAACCCAACACCTCCCCCTTCACAAAAGGAAGACTTACCATTGGGCCACCAGATAAGAAGTGATCAAAATGTACTGATATTGCTTATATATTGAAATCCCATTAACTGTAACTCTCTAACCATGGGGAGTTTTCACCTGCTGTAAAAAGCAAAAGTACTTCACTTCATGTGCTCTACTCATATCTCCTACTAGATCGCATATTTTGAACTTTTTCAATTCACTCCACGGACGCACGCCACACGAGAAGGGTGGATATTTATGTCACTTCTCGATGAGTTCAAGGATTTGGTGCCTGGTCCTTCGCACATTACGGCTACCAATGGGTGAGATCTCTTTCTTGATCTTCATGTTGATCTTCAACAACTGATTGTACAGTGCATTGCTCAAGGAGATGATGGGTGGGATGATACATCGTGGATGATTCAAGGTGAAGAACTAGTGATACATTAGGAGGACTTTGATTTCAATTCTACTCATTGTGCGGTGATCGAGCTACTTGTTGCATTAGAGGTAATTAAAAGGGTGTCCTTCTTCAAAGGGTGGGATGCTCCCCAAGCTTGGGGGGAGATTTGACGCATCTGCTTATTAATTCCTGTGGATAAGCTCGTCTTGAATGATTTATTCTCAATCTCACTACAAAGATTTCTAGGGCTCGGCTAGTAATGTTTTGACCAAGACAAACCTTTGACCAAGGCTACTGGCATGGGTGTGAAGCTCACTTCACCGGGTGGTGAGGAGTATTGTTATAGCAAGTCCGCACCTGCAAGTACTTGCAACCAAGTTGAGTACTTGGCACTCATTTTTGGGCTACAAAAGGCACAAGAACATCACGTCAAGCAACTTGAGGTGTAAGGAGATTGTCAACTAGTGTGAACAAGTTAGTGGAAGGTGGAAGGTGCAGAGCAAAGGCCTGGTTCCACGACATCAGCAAGCATTGGAACTTTGCAACCAATTTGAAGAGGTAAAAATTCAGCATATCCCTCAAGCTCAAAATTTAGTTGCTGATTTCTTGGCACGTGAAGCTTGTACTTCAATCACTCATGAAACAAATGGAAGCATTGCTCCAACAAAGCTACAAGCCACGAATGAGGGTGATCATTTGTAAGGAATGCAAAGGTTGTGGTCATCATGAAACTAAGTGTTGTGCATATTTGATACGAGTTCACCGACTTTGGAATATCATTAGAAAGGTCCTTAAGGACACTGCTCAAAAGAAGGATGCCATACTGCACACCCCTTGAAGAAATAGCATGGTGACTAGAAGAACTGGAGGAAGCTGAAGGTGATGTGCAAGCTCTCCAACTATTGACATTTGTGATGGCATTCTTGTTTGCCTTGATGAACAACCTCATGCAGCACCGTGTCTCTAACCCTCGCTTGTAAAGATGCAATGTCATGCCTCGACCAATAAGGATTGGTTCTTTCAAGATTGTTTATGAGCAATTCTATGCTGAAGATTCTTCCCGTACAGTATTTCACAATACACCAATCACACCCTACCCTGCCTATGTGTGCTTTGTGGATGTATCTTCACCTGATTTTCAGTTCAAGCTTCCTCTTTCTATTGTTTGTCAATAAATAAGCCTCATTTCATTTCTCTCTTTTCCATTTTCCAAGCATGGCAGACATTCCTGTGTTCTATGGACGGTGGGTTGAAGAAAATTCAAGTGAGTATCTTGTGGCCTTCACGCGCCGTTATGTTTCTCTCAACTTTCTTACTGAAGAAAGATGGCTGCTAGTTCTTCCCACATTTCTAGAGGGTTTGGCTCAAGTGTGGTATGAGAAGCAGGCCGAAGACGTTCGCCAAAGTTGGCCAAGGTTGACAGCAGCTATGATTGAGTATTTCGGCAAAGAGAGGAGCCGGAGAATGTGTACCCGCAGGTGGCAAACCTGAAGCAGTCAGAAGGGGAGACGACGCATCGATATGTGGATCGAGCAATCGTGCTCCTAGACCGTTTAATTGCCATATAGGAGAACAATGCCAGATTTTGAGCTAGAATGACTCAGCATGTGTTGGGATACCTTGTAGCAAGAGCAAGCGATGAATTCTGCCTCAAGCTTAAATGGGAGAATCCGAAAACCATGGTGCTAGCACAAGAGATGGCTCTGAAGTTTGATAAAGTTTAGTTTGATCCTGTTTCAAAGAAGAAGGTTGTCCCTCTGCAACCCCCTCCGCTCTGGTAACAACAACCTGGGGGGTCCAACACAGGGGCATAGCCCCACCCCCCATCAAGGATGTATCCACTGCCTCCACCTCAAATGTATGGTCCTCCCTTAGATGCATACCCTCAACAAGGTGTATATCCCTTGTATATCCTCACCCTCCGCGCCTGGAAGATTTCCCCAGCCTCGCCCACGAGCCCCCCTCCTTCCTACTCCCTCAGCCCTTCCTGCTAAAGAACCCAGAGTCAATGACCTAGACAAGGCCTTGAATGATCTTTGGCTTGAGACGTGGTGGGCATCAAAATTCAAGCCAATCATCCTCCAAGAGAACATGCCAATGTTGTATGCTACGAGTGCCACCAAAAGGGGCATTATCGCACCCAATGTCCCAATATTCCAAGGGTGAATCTTCTAAGTGAATTAGGCTCCAAGGATTCTGATGAAGAAGTCCTTGACCTCGGGAAGAGAAGTTGTACCACCTCGGACCCCTCTCCAAACCGTGGACTAGGCCGCCCCAAGAAGAAGGTCTCCTTCTCAGAGCCCTCAAATGCTAAGATGGCAGACCCATCAGCAAAGAAGGCTAAAAGATCTCACAGGAGTAAGTGGTCACCTTCGGATTTCCCTATCAGCTTAGGGCAAGAAGACTATTCGGTCGTTCAGGACCTTGCTCATCGTTCTTTGAGCATCACGCTTCCTCAACTAATAGCATTAAGCCCTAAGGTGAGACATGAGTTGTAGCAAGGGCTCTCAACAAGGAAGAGCAAGAAAAAAGAAAAGGTACGATAGATTTCTTCTATCTCTGAAGATGTTGATCGGCACCCGCATACAGTAGATGTCATCATAGATAACTGTCGTGTCAAAAGTGTGTGTGTTGATGGGGGAGTTGCATGTAATATCATGGTGCCCCGTATCATGAAGAAGTGGAATTTGAAATGCACAAGGCGTTCCTCCACTCGAATGAAGGTAGCCGATGGTCGATGACTCGCCACCCTGGGAGTCATCGAGGATTTGCCCATCACTGTCAATGGATTGACCACCACCATCAATTTCTATGTAGTGGACATTGAAGATACAGGCAGGAGTTACCCAGCCATACTTGAGAGACCATGGCTGAGAAAGAGTGATGCAGTCAGCTATTGGAAGATAGGACACATGTCTTTTGGTGCTTCAAAGGAGAAGATCTCGGTGTGGTGCCACTGAAAAAGAAGAGGAGCAAGACACTGATACTCTCTCATCCTCAGTGTCTGAGTCAATGGAAGATTCAGATGGGGGGGAGGAGATCTCAGAGGAAGAAGTTTACATGATGGAGGTGTCTCTGACCCCCCCACCCATAGAAAAGGTAACAGCTAGTCCTCAACAGCTTGAATCTATGATTTCCCCATACCTCACTCCAAGTGAGAAAGATGAGTTTCTAGAAATGTTCAAAGGTTTCCCTGACCTCTTTGCAACTAGCTACCACCACCTTCGCCATGTGACTGCCATAAAACACAAGATAGAGCTGAAGCATGATGCTAAGCCAGTGGCTCAGAAGTTTCAGAGATTAGGGCCCCTATAGACCGATGCTTTGTGCTCAAAGTTGCAGAAGCTTGTAGAAGCTGGGTTTATTGTTCCAGTTCACAATACTAAATGGGTTTCACCAGTGGTAGTCATCCCAAAGAAAAACAACAAGTGGCAGGTCTACATCGACTATAAGAAACTCAATGCGGCCACCAAGAGGGATCATCATCCTTTGCCCTTTCAAGACCTCATCCTTGAGAAGGTAAGTGGTCATGAGCTGTATACTTTCTGTGATGGTTACTCTGGGTTTTATCAAATCAGAATTGCTGTGAAGAAGATGTGCTTAAAACCACATTTGCCACACCCTGGGGGATGTTTGCATTCAAAGTAATGCCATTTGGCCTCACCAATGCTCCTGCTACTTTTCAAAGATTTATGCAGCTGGTGTTTGCTCCATATTTGGGGGATTTCTTGGAGGTTTTTTTAGATGATTTCTGTATATTCTCAGCCCATAAGGAGCACGCCATGAAGGTTAGGTTGGCCTTCCAAAGGGTCAATGATGCAAATGGCAGTCTCAACCCTAATAAATGCACCATTGGAGCCACTCAAGGGAGGTTACTGGGACATATCGTCTCATCTGAGGGCGTCAAGCCTTGACCTTGAGAAGGTAGAAGCCATCCTCAAGCTCTCCCCGCCAACAACCAAACGTCAGGTATGCTCATTTGTCAATCTAGTAGGATACTATCGCCGCTTCATTGATCAATATGCTACTTTGACGTGACCCATGACTATGCTATTAAAAGATGGGGTTGATTTCTCTTGGGATGAGGATTGTGATCGTGGGTTTGCACAAATCAAGAATGCTCTAGCTTCAGAACCCATTCCATGCAATCTTGATTGGTCAAAGACTTTCTATATCAATCCTGGGTTTGGTGAGCACACTCTGGTGGGTATTCTTCTCCAGCAAGGGGAGGATTGGTTCATGTATCTTGTTCGATTTGCTTCTCGACAATTGCTCGAAACTGAACGAAACTACTCTGAGGCTGACAAGCATGCCTTGTCTTTGGTGTTCTACATTGAGAAATTTAAGCATTATGTGGTTGGGAAGTCCTTCATTATAATCTCTAGCAATGGTCTTGCAAAGCAGGTTCTTCAATCACCAAATCCCATGGGCCGGTTGGCCAAATGGTTGGTAGTTCTACAAGAATATGATTTTTCTTTCAAAATTGTAAAAGGGGGTTGTTCCAACTTGAAAAATGCTTTGATTGATTTAGAGGAGTGCCTCGATGTAACCCTTGTAGTAGCCATAGAAGTGGGGGATCCATGGTATGGTGGTATCTACAGGTTTATAACCGCTTTCTCCTTTCCTCCAAAAAGTACTAGCTATGAGAGAAAGAAGATCTGTAGAGATAATAGGTGCTACACGCTCTTTGATAAGGTGTTGTACTGTCAAGGCATGGATGGGATACTAAGACAGGCCATTGATGCAGATGAAGTACCTAAGGTATTGAAGCATTATCATGATGGATTTTGTGGAGGTCACTATGCTGGTGACTATACAGCTAAGAAGATTTTACATGCTGGGTACTATTGGCCGACCTTATTCAAGGATGTCACTATGTATTGCAAAACCTGTGAACCATGCCAATTCTTTGGTAGGAAGGATTTGCATCCTGGGCAACATCACCCAGTGATGTCCATCCATCCGTTTCAGAAGTGGGGGATAGATTTTGTCGGGCCTTTGCCCATGACTGCCCGCAAAAAGAAGTATCTTTTGGTAGCCACTCAGTATGTCACTAAGTGGGTTGAAGCTATCGCCCTCCCTGCTGCAAATGGTAAGGCAGTTTCAAATTTCATATTTGAACGTATTTGCACAAGGTTTGGGATACCCATGGAATCGTATCTGACCATGGGAGTCCATTCTTAAATGAAGCAGTGGAGTTGCTCATGGATATTGACCATCGCACTTCTAGCATCTATCATCCAGCATCTATGGGTCAAACGGAGCGGACCAATGGCCTCCTTTGTAAAACCATGGGAAAAATGGCCACAAGGAACAGGAGCCAGTGGGATCAGAAGGTCACTGAAGCCGTGTGGGCTTACAACATCACTCATAAAACGTCTACAAGTCACACTCCTTTTTAGTTGGTGTACGGTACTGTGGCAGTTTTACCACTAGAGATAGAGATTCCAGCCTTGAGATTGGCACAAGAGCAGAGGATGACAGAAGATGAACATGTAGAGACCAGGTTGTTACAACTTGAGAAGTTACTAGATGAAACCCGACGCCTTGCACTACATCAAACAAAGATCTAAAAGAATCAACAAAAGGCTTGCTTGGATGCTAAGATTCACAAGGGATGGGAAAGACACTTTGCTGAGGGGGATGTTGTGCTATGCTTTGATAGCAGATTAGGCCACCAAATGGATAAGAAGTTCCTACCATTGTGGACTGGTCCATACAAAGTCATCAAGGAACGTAGCAATGGGTCTGTACAAGTTCAGGAGCTACATGAGCCATATGGCAAGAAGGTGATCAACAAGCATTATCTCAAGCCTTTCTTTGTGCGTGATGGTCCCAGGCATGGAAATGCTATGCATTCCCTGCCTGGGGGGGGAACTGTTATGGATAAATTTGACCAATTAAAAATGCATAAATATGTGTGTGTGCTTGTATGTGTGGCAATAGTATAATAAAATATGATGTGTATAGGGCCTAGGGTTGAGGTGGCAGGGCATGACCATGTGCCACCCTTCCATGTTAGAGGACTCATAAGGTGTGTTGTACATAATCCATGGTAGTAATAATATAAAATGATAAGGTGGGATCAGTCCTCCATGTGCCACCCCTCCACCTAGGTGGTCCCACACTTGCATTTAGTGAGATATGGCCCAAAGTCCATGGGAGAAGTAATATAAAATAGGTGGAGATGGTTATTATATTGGGTTGTTCCCTCCATGTAGGATAGGCTCATGTGGGGGAGGTGTAGATAGTCCAAGAATGCAAGTTAAATAATGCGGAAAGTAGGATGAGGTGGCAAGATTCCTTGTGCCATCCCTCCACTTGTCCTCCTAGATGTTTGAATGTATTATAAAATTGGGAGGAGATCAAGGGAGTATTGTAGACTTGGGATATGGGGGTTGATATATGTGGAAAAATGTGGCCAAGGGTTGTCGCACACAATTGAGAGTGCGTAACCGCCCAGCCCACATGGAAGATTCTTCCACACACACCATGCATGTGGGAGGATGCATTTATTGGGAGAGACCACCTCTCTTGGCTATAAAAGGAGGGGGCTATTCCTTGATGAGACACGCTCATTCTTGTAAAGCCACCTAGCTAGTACTTTGATATTTCCCCCCATCCTTCCTTTCAAATAAAGCATGACCCTCTTCCCTTGATGTCTCCATCTCTACATTCCTCTTCCCATCATGTACATGCTCTTCTTTCCCCTCTCCCTCTCCCCTTGTGCCATAGTCTCCCTCTTCATTCCCTCCCCTCTTAGTCTCTTTTCCCCATCCATGTTAACGCTTCTCCCCTCACGTTCCCTATTCCTCTATGGCCCTCGAGCGTCGCCATACCTATCCTCTAGCCTCTTGTCTTGATTTGTTTTCTGGCTAATAGTACACATTCCCTCTAATGAGTGTCGCTAGGGATATCAAGAATCGTATGGAATCCGTCTTTGCTACTGGTGGAGAATAAGTCTCATCATAGCCTTGACCATATTGTTGTACAAATCCTTTTGCAACTAGTCTGGCTTTGTATCTTTCAATACCTCCATCTGGATTGTACTTCACTTTGTATACCCATTTGTTTGCTATTGCCTTATTTCCTGGTGGAAGGTCGCATAATTCCCAAGTATTATTCTTGTACAAATATTCTATTTCTTCATTCATAGAAGTTTGCCATTTTGGCTTATCAACTACGTCGTCTTTAAAGTACACTGGCTCTTTTGTAGCCATGATGGTAGTCATAAGAGCATAGTTGGTGGTTTCAACCTGAATTGCTTTGCCTTTCTGAGCATATGTCAATATGACTGGAGGTCTGCTTTCCATAGTAGACCATCTGAGTTGCCGTGGCTCTTCTCTGGGTGCTTCTAGCAATTCTTGCTCTTCTTCATCAACCTTTTCTATAGATGACTGAGTAATTGGTGCATCTATCTCCTGTGTATTTGAGGTTTTCCATTCTAATTCCTCATCAAATATTACATATTTGGAGATAATGACCTTTTGGTTGATGAGATCATACAACTTGTATGCTTTGCTGTCTTCACTGTAGCCAACCATGATGCATTTGTGTGACTTTGCATCCAATTCCTATGATGGTTATCATGTATGTGGGCATATGATATGAAACCAAATATGCAGAGATGCCCAATGCATGGCTTGTGTCCAGTGAATGTTTCATTTAAAGGTGTCATAACCTAAATCGGTTTGGTTGGGAGTTGATTAAGTAAGCAGTTTGCAGTGGCTATTACTTATGCCCAATGTTGATTTGGAAGATGATTTTTACTGAGCATTGCTCTAGCACTATCTACTAAAGTACCATTCTTCCTTTCAGCTCTTGCATTTTGCTGAGGAGTATCTGCACAAGTGAATTGTCTTCAAATGCCGTGACTTCTACAAAAGTTCATGAATGCTAAAGACATGTATTCACCTCATTTGTCTGATCTCATGACTATGATCTTTCTGCATGTCTAGTTTTCTACCATGGCTTTGAATTCTTGAAATTTGGAAAAGACTTCAGATTTCTCTTTCAAAAAGTAGACCCAGCAATATTTTCTGTAGTCATTGATGAAAGTCAAGTAGTAAAGTGAACCATTGATGCTCTGGGTCTGGGTATAAACCCATACATCTGTATGTATCAAATCAAGAATACCTCTAGCTCAAGAGGTGCTTCTACCAAAGTTGGTTTGCTTTTGTTTTATCGGAGCATCATGCTTCATGAACTTCTCCATGAAACTATAGCTTAGGAATTCCAATTGCCGTATTCTGATTTTTGAGCTCTATCAAGCTTTTGAAATCGACATGTACATATCTCTTGTGCCAAATTGCAAAAAATGGCATCTGTTGTAGTTGAGCTGACATGGCATGCAAATCTGGTACTGTAGCTAGCATTTTGAACAAGCGTCCTTCCTTGAATGCTTTTCCTATTGTCTTTGATAGTGCATTCATCTCCATCAAAGATGACTTGGTAGTTGTGTTCCGTCATTTGACCTACTAATAAAAGGTTCTTGCTGAGCTTCAGAACATAGGGTGCATTTTTTTGGCGAGCATGTACAAAAATGGTGAGCTCTCTCTCTCTCTCTCTCTCTCTCCTCTTCCCTATCATGCACTCCCTTAATTTTCCCCCCTCCTCTATTTTCTTTCTTCCCCATCTTCTTTCCTCCATGCTCTCTCTCTCTCTCTCTCTCTCTCTCTCTTGTTATTGCTATTGTTTTTGTTGTCATTGTTATTGTGCTATAGTAGTCCTCTCTCTCTCTCTCTCTCTCTCTCTCTCTCTCTCTCTCTCCCCCCTTTCCATTGAAATAAATTATTAGTTTTTCTTGTCATTGTTAATGAGCTATGACTCTCTCTCTCTCTCTCTCTCTCTCTCTCTCTCTCTCTCTCTCTCCATCACATCCCATAGAAAGAAATTATTCTTTGTTAATGTTATTGCACTATGATATTCTCTTAGTCTCTTCCCATGTCTTTGCCCTCACTTCCAAACAGATGATTATATTAAGCCTCACCTTCACATTTAAGGATTGGCATGAATCTTAAGGTGGGATTCCCTCTTAACAAGGATGCAATTGGCATTTTTACCTCAGTAGAGAGGAAGGCCGCCAACCCAGTGCTATCATAGGGTTCCTGTGAGGTCTCTCTACCTAGTGATATAGCAGATCCTTGAAACCATAAAGGTCTCCTTCTTCCTATCGGTTCCACAATACTGCATCCTCTTGGAACATTCATTGCATAAAACCTAGAGCCTTTGAGTTACGGATGCTGGAATGTTCCACTTCTTCTACCCTTTTAGGCACCCTAAGCGCCTTTGCCCCTCGGTGCCTGTCGGTTCTACAATACTGCATCCTCTTGGAACATTCATTGCATAAAATCTAGAGCCTTTGACTTAAGAATGCTGGAATGTTCCTCTTCTTCTACCCTTTCAGGCACCCTAAGCGCCTTTGCCCCTCGATGAGCGGTCAAGTGGGTTGGGTGGATGGTATCCAAACCTCTGCTAGCCTTGAGTCTATGCTCGAACTTTTCTTGGCAATCCCATACCAAGACTTGAGCCTCTATTACATATTGTTTTTCCCGAGCTGGGTCCAAATAGGTTTCCTTATACGGAGGCGGGGGTGCGAGGCCTCGAGCCTGCACTGGCTTGTTTACATTCAAGTATGGAGGTGGTCACCCTGGGAGGAAGTTTGTTTGGAGGCAGAGGAGGTGGCAAGGGTGGCTGTCTCCTCATTGGAGACATCTTGAATGAGAACCTAGTCGGCCCCCTTGCCTACACATATGGCCTTCTTGGACTGGGTTTGCGGTGGTTGAGAAACCTCAAGATTTTGTGGTAGGGGCTCTTTATCCTTCCTTGCCTATTTCTTCATTGCCCTGCCTATGGCTTTCGCCTACATCCTTGTAATGACCTTCAAGGGTCCCTGTTCAATACTTAGCAAGTTAAGGCTGGTGCTCTTAGGTGGGGTGACCGAAGTTGTTGGTCGTCTCAAGGGACAATCCTTGAATAAATGTTCTATTCCACACCCCACAAACAAGGGTGTAGGGCATGTTGTGGGTGGAACTGCAGGGGTAAGATCCCTTTAAGGGTAGTCCTTTAAGAAATGCAGCCCCTGGCACTTGAAGCATGACACCGGAGGGTTTTAGGAGCCCTTATAAGGGCACTCACTTGCCCTGTGCGGGCCCTGGCATGTATAACATTAGATCGGGGGCCTTCAAGCAACAAAGTTCATGTCTCTCACCCTTATGGTCAAGGGGGCAGTCTAGAACACTAGGACTTGCTGATCCTCATACAGGAGGTAGTGACTTAGGGTTCCCCTTCCTTCCTCATAAGGGTAATAGTCGAGGTGACCGTGGTCCCCAAATCCAGTTCCTCCCAGTCATTGGGCACTTCCTCTACCAATACTTGATTGATGGGAGTTATACGGGGTGGGGGAGGTTGGGGACCCAGTATGGATAGTGGTAGGGGAGCCTGTTGTGCTCTATACTACCCTGGACTAGACAAAGGGGCACCTTGTGCATTTATAGGGTTAGGTGGGGCCATCAGGGCTAGTGGGGGTCTCGCTTGGTACATAGGTTGGGGCAGTGCCTTGGGGAATCGGCATTGGGAGGTGTCATGCTTTCCCCATCTATGACAGTGTGCACAGTAGAGGGTTGGCCTTGCCCTAAGGCGGTGGCACTCATTGGAGGGATGGCTGCCATTACATATACCACACCACACGTTGTCTCTCTATGGAAACAAGTGGGGGTTACTTGGTGCCTCCTTGGAGGTCCCTAACCTCCACTGTTGGGCCAACTGATTCAACAAATTTAAGGCCAGCTCACTCATATCCAAACCCTTGGGCTCGTTGTTCTCCTTCTTGGTCGCCTCCACACTAGAAGACCTTAATGATGGTGATACTTATGATGGGGTCATGGTTTTGTCCTGTTGGGTAACCTTGTCCATCATATTATTGCTTATATAGATGGCCACCTTGCTGCATATTTCAAAGGAGGTAGGATTTTTAACCATCAGATGTCATGCAGCTCTGGGTCTGCCAATCTAATGAGGAAACGGGGCAACAATCATTTATCACTCATATGCTCGTATGGTTCACAATGGGAATTGAGGTGCTTGATTCTGGCTATGTAATCACCAAGGGATGTTTTGTCATTTTGCTTCACCTGATATAAGTAATTAATCCGGTTGCATTTATGTCCACTGGGGGTAAACCCTACAATGAATGCTTTCCTCAACGTGTCCCAATTGACCTTTTCTTATAGGGTGACAGCCCTATACCATTGGCATGCCTTGCCATCCAGATTGAGACCAAACGTATTAGCCATTTCTAGATCTCCAGGAGCTCCAAAGGCTTCACATATTTGCTCGAATCGCTCCACGTGGAAGACCGGAACTCCTTCCCTAAGGAATTTGGTCAACAACTTGGAGATGGCTATGTGTCGACTCCTCGAGGGATTCGTGATCCATGTTGGAAACACAGGTGCAGTCGAGGGTGGTGTGGCCCCCATTCCTAGCACATTCACTAGGATGCGCATCGCCTCATCTAATAGCACCGTTTGGGGAGCTGGTGGAGGCAGCACCATTGTGGGCCTCATAAGACGTAGAGGCGGCGGCCTCAAGCCTGGCCCTCATGGCAGAATCCATTGAGTTGCTGGTACTGGCATTGGGATGGAAGTAGTTGGCCCTCCATCCATTGGAGCAATAGCCTGTAGGTGAAAACGGTCAAACTCTCGGAGGAGGTGGGTCACAGGGCATTTGCATGGAGGTTCCTTGCATTGGGTGGTAGGGTGAAACTTGTGGTGCCACATAGCCGGCGAAGGTTGGGGGCACCTAGAAGTTCAAGAGTTCATAAGAAGCCCCCCCATGAGAGCCTCGTGCATCTCCATGGCTAGGGTCTCATCCTACAAAGACCCTCATCCATGGGTCTTCATCCTCCATCCATTCCCACTAAGGGTGCCTTGCCAAAGATGTGGGCCTCGAGTCCACAAAGGTGGTTTCAGTCCCTGTCTCCGGCTCATAAGCTAGTTGTTGCTGACCTTCCCTTCCCACAGACGTACTGGCAAAGGGGTTCTCCATGTCTGTTGAATCCATCTAGCCTAACCGTCCAAACATGTTGGTGATTGTACCTCTTAACCTGGGCACTACAGAAGGAGTAGGAGAGTTGGGGGGAGCCAAACTAGTGAAGGGGGTTTCGGAAGCCCTCAGTCTCGTGGGGTCTTGCATCTCCTCATTCAAGCTCTCCATCTCATCGGAGCTAGATGGATCCTCCCGTCGAGGTCCTATCAGTGAGTGAGAGCTAGGAACTGAGCTTCTGGTTTGGATCACAATCCCCAACTAGGGAAAAGGTGGGCTGAGCATAGCTCAAAACACTATCCTTAGCCGCAGGTTCCTTGGACAAAATTCTTCCAGATCTCAAGTGCATGTATAAGATCTCTAAAATGGCACACTTTAGCTGAAGCTTTAATTCTATATTTTCTTTTTTGGACTACCCCAGAGATATCTCGATGGGCATGGGGATAGGACTAAGGCGACAGTTGTAGGGATGAAGCTAAGGTAACGATTGTAAGGCAATGTTCATAGGAATGAAGCTAAGGCAACGATCATAGGGATGGGAAGTGACACGTATTGGTGGGATAGAATGCAAGTGGTATCCCCACAATCGTGGGGTTGGAGCTATGGCTACGGGAGGTGGGATGATAAGGTCGATGGGATGCAAGTATAGCAACGGGCATGGGGTTGAGAGTAAGGCAACAGTCGGTGGGTTATCTAGCTCGACGGGATGCAAGTATATCGATAGGCATGGGGTTGATAGTAAGACAACGGTCATAGCGATGAGCCTTAGGCATCAGTCAGTGGGTTATTTGGCTCGACGAGATGCAAGTATAGTGATAGCAGGAACGGGGTTGATAGTAAGACAACAATCGTGGGAATAAGCTCAAGGCCACAGGTCAACGCCTTTCAGACCAGAAGGATCACTGATTCTGACACATATTAATTAAGGCAATAGGTTGGATGGCGGTCAGAAGTTAGGTTGTGGGGATAAGGACTAAGGCCACGGGTCAACGCAGGTTTGCTCGGTGGGTTAGCGCTACGATGATGGGTCAGTGGGTTAACACTATGGCAATGACCCATGGGGATAGGAAATGTCTGGGAACATGAATTCTGCCCACTTTTGTTTGGTGATTTTTGGTGATTTTTGAGTTTTTGTGCCAGCTCTAAGTGTTTGTGGGTGCTATGCACTACCTAAACCACCTATACTAAACAAGAAAGAGCAAAAAAAACATCAACTTTGGGTGGATGAATGAGAGATTTCTACAAGTTAGGTTGTTCACTCTTGGGAAAACCTTTTGGCGAGCTTTTTAATGTGAGCTTTTTTACCATTTCTTTTGTTTTTGCGAGCTTTTTTTAGAAATTCATACGTGTTTTTGTTATAAGAAAGATGGGGAGGTTAGAAAGAGGGGGAGAGGATATAGGATATGTTCATTTTCATAGCATGTGGGAGGGGTGGAAGAGTGTACACTATGCAGTTCATTTTAAAAGTGTATAATTTGAAAGCTTTGACCTCATATTTGGATTCCTCGTCGAATTTCGGTCATTTTGAGTACCAACATGACCATATTCCGATATCCCATGCTTTGAAAATGAACAAATTTCCCACATGCTCTCCCTTCCCCTTTGCATTTAGTAGATGAACATAGCTTTCACATTCCTCATCCTCTCTCTCCTCCTTCCACTCCTCTTTGCATACCTTATAAGTTCCCCCTCTATGTTCTCCACTATGATAATGAATATATGTTCCAACTCCCCTCCCCTCCCTTCTCCATGCCACCTTACCCATGTGCCCGTCCCTCCCCATTTCCTTTATCTCCCCTCCCTCCCCTCTCTCCTCTTAACTGTAAACAGAACCCAAACTTTCAACCCACCCCACTCCATGACCCCCCCCCCTCTTTCTCTCAGGTGAATGAAAAGCTCACAATATTCATGAAATTTGAAAAAAAAGCTCGTGACAAAAAGCTCACCAGAAAATCACACCCGTTCACTCTCAAGAACCATTTCAAAATTGAGTTTCTATCTCCATTTTTTAGTGTTTTTGTAAGGATTTTCTCACACACACACCTTAGCAATCTTATAAACTACCCCTGGGGCACCAACTCAATATGTAATATGCTACTACCCTTGTCTAAGATCCAGTGTATGGGGGAACAAGGTCTAAATAGAATATGCATGGATTTCCTTAAAAAATTTCAAATATGCAAGGGAGAAATATGAAAATTCCATGTCCCCCCTCTCCATATACCTTGAAAAATATGCAAGATTTTAAGATTTGTACACATTTTCCATAATATGTGAGGCCAAGGGGGGGGTCTTTTGGATGAGGGGGGGTATAACAAAAAATACACTAAAATATGAAAACCCATCTCCTTTCAAATTAATGTAACTTTTTCATGTGTTACCCAAATTTCAAGGTGTGAAGACATATTTAAAGCTCTTTTAGTGTAGATGTTAGTTTGACTAATTGCTACTCATGGCATATTGTTAAATTCATCTCATACTCAAGACTTTGATTGGTTTTCTTACTAAAGGGAGTTGACACCCCAGGAAACTACCTTCCTATCACTTCAAAACACTAACAAACATAAAAAACAAGCTTCCCATGCTCAAAAATGCTTTCCAAAAGAAAATGATAGTTTTCATCTCTTTTCCATTGAAACTCACACTTCCTCCCTCATTCCTCTACTACAACTCCACTAACAAAGCTCCAAGTTAATCTTGAAACAATGAGCAATGGGTAGATGAGAAGAGAAGGAAAATGCAATGCAAAAGCATACCTTGAACTCCCCGGATGCGACACCAAAGATGTGTAGGTTTCAACGGTGGCTCACATGTCATGGGGATCTTGAAGGAATGCTGAGGGAGCCTCCACTACAAGCTACTCCTTGTGAGAGAAATGCAAGGCACGATCCATCCGCATGTGTCAGCGGCTCCCAGATTGTTGCAATGTGTTTTCGTAAGAGAAGGAGAGAAGGGGGAGAAGGGAGGGAGAAGGAGAAGGGAAGAGGAGAGTGAAGGGAGATGGAGTGGAAAACACAAAGGCACTATAAGGAAAACAAGAGAACACCCAAAGACACTCTTGGAAGAGAAGAGGGAGCTTGTATTCCAAACTTGTGCATACAACAATGAAGACCAAAGTCAACCATTTGGCCTTTTATACATGTCACCTTTTGAAGGGAGGGCCAACCTTTTTCCTTTTTGCACTCTCCCTTTCTGTAGATTGACAAAGCTCTTAGGCCCATAGGGTGCCAAGGCTTCTCACTACCCTTTCCATCTCTCCTCTATTGTTACCACTCTTCATGTGTTGAAAATAGCACTTGTGTTAACCATATAAGAGTACTTGGGACAATCCTGAAATTAGAAGGTGCTCCTAACCGGGTCCCAAAAAGCGCTTGTGTTAACCTCGACTATCCGAGTCCTAAGCCATCTAAGGCTCAAAACCCATCTACAAGGCTCAGAACTTGGAGTGGCAAGGCCAATCTTGAGCCATTTGTGGCTCAAACCCCATAAATCCTGTAACTATACTCCCTCCATGCCAGCTGCAACCATTGAAGTAAATCATGAAGCCTAATCACCTCTAATCACTCATTACCATGCATTCTGCAACTGTACTCTATGGGTGTTAATAGTCCAAGCGTGGTTCAAGGAATGAAACAAGTAAACTATCCCAAAGCTCAATCACAAACAACCACTGTAGTGTGGTCTCAGCGATGACTCGCATGTCGTGGGGTAGTTAAAGATATGCCGACGGAGCTTCCACTCCCGGCTACTCCTTGCAGGAGCAATGCATAGCACGAGCCATCCGCAAGTGTCACTCAAGCAGCCTCCGGATTGTTGCAATGTGGTTTCACGCGAGGAAGAGGGAAGGGGAAAAGGGGAGGGGAGAGGGAGAAGGAGGGAGAAGGGAGGAGGAGGAAGGGAAGAAGGAGAAGGGGTGAAGGGGGATAGAGTGACAACCACAAAGGCACTACAATGGAAACAAGAGAACACCCAAAACACTCTCTTGGAAGAGAAAAGGGAGCTTGTATTCAAACTTGTGCAAACAACAATGAAGACCAAAGTCAACCATTTGGCCTTTTATACAAGTCACATTTTGAAGGGAGGGCCAACCCTAATCTCTTTATACCACTCTCCCTTCTCATTCTTTTACCATACTCTTGGGCTCATCTAGCTCCAAGACACAATCCTAGCTCCATGGACTTGCCATTGTCCATCAAATCACATCACTTAACTAGTGGTGGTGTATTGTTAACCATTATGTTAACATGCCCCCCTTCCTAATCTCGATCCAGTCCTCTGGATCGTGCAACGTTCATGGTTGTTGGAGTGTTGTCAATGAAGATTGTACAAAGTAGTCGTTCATGTGCATTGGGATGAATCTTCTTTTGGTCCATTGTAGCAGAGGGATGTAGTGGCTCCTTGTTATGGAATGGTTGCTGAAAGTATGGATGAGTGATTCGCCTAGAACTAGCACCTCACGGTTTGTGTGAGCCAAGTTGAGTACTTGTGACCATTCAAAGAAGGAATAAGAAAAAGGAAAAGAAAAATCTAAGGGGTAAGTTATTAGGAAGAAAGTGTTAGTAGGGATTGATGTAAGATCCTAGTGGTGTTAGTGTTAGTAGAGTAAGTAAAGTGCATTCTCATGCTCCTCTAAAGTCCCATATTTGATTTGAGTGGGACTCAAATGGATTCTCACCAAACTATGTCTTTGTAATGCCATGTTTGAACGTCCAGAGTTGTGCATGACATTTTGTCTTGCTTCTCTATATTGAAGTGCCTTCAAAATCCATTTTTTGGATTATATTTCATCGAGGGCTTTGCTTGGAAGTATTTGTGCCCAATAAGGTTGTTGCACCATCTGGAGCTTTATTTGTCTGAGTCATCAAATCAAGAGGAGTCTGATAATACACCTTACAAACTCCTAAAATGAGGACTATGGCTGAAGAGGTTTATAGAAGGGGGATTCTAGGAAAGGTTTCTAAGCTGCAACTGAAATAAAAGAAAACTAAAGAAAAGAGGATGAGTAGAAGTTAGATAGTTAATGGTGATGTTAGTAAATGAATGTGAAAAAAGCTTTGAGGGTCACAAGAAACTCTTCCCAACCCATATTGGTGTGATCACCTTCACCCTGGATTTGAATCCATCCTCAAGAGCTACTTGTGTAGAACCACTTGTCATTCCATCTGTGAACTCAATTTCAAGACGATGACTTAGGCATAAGGTAATGCCCTGTTCTATTTTGGCTCTACTAATGGGATTTCTTGTTGATGCTGCTTGGTGTATTGACTTTCCATAGTGTTTGTCACTGATCTTCTTAACTAAGGAGCCCTTGGGCTGATGTACTTGTGATTTGTTGAGTGTGCCATGCTGAGGATCTAGCTGCCTATTTTTGCTTAGTCTGGATGTTAAGGGTGAAAACTCGTAAATGAATTCCATATTACAGATTGCATTGAATTTCAGAAAACAGGAGAAGAAAAACAGTAAACAGTATTACGCCTGAAATCTTCATCACCCGACTGTATATTTAAAAAGTTTTTACATTCTTCATCAAAAAGCAACGTCCAACAACTAACTTCCTCATGTCTTGTCATATCACTTATGACCCATACATTGACATCTTTACATATCCCCTCCATTCTATATTAAGGTTCATGAACTATTACTAATTCTAAATGCTAATGACTAAATTCTATCTTTAACACTGGCACACCCGGTGGATACTATTTTTTGCCAAAAATAGTAGACTCGAACCCACTTATTTTAGTTTCAGTCTAATGCAATTTAGTAGACCCTCTTCATGATGCAACATCTCATCAATCCAAGACTATGCTGGAAAATAGAGAAAAGAGCTTGGTGCAGTACCAAGGTTTAGACTACTTCCAAACACAGTTGTCCTCTAAATTACAAAAGATAGAAATTATTGTGCAATAAAGAAAAAACTAAGACATAGTGCCTAATATCCCATTATCCATTTCTTCTGATGCCTTTAAGAAATCAACATCCAGTTAATCATCATTATTGAAACTGGACTGACCAACATCCATCTGTTTACTCATTCTGAATGAGCTAGTTTCAGCTATGTCTACTTGAAAATGAAATGATGGAGGACTCTCCTCTGACAGTTCATCTTCTTGTGTTTGATATATTTTTAAAGCATTCAAAGATGAAATATGTGAAAGCTTTCCAGACAATGTACTTGAAAATTCTTTTGTTGTCATCTTCTGTGACTGTATCAGTACCTGATTTGCCTGTAATTCCTCATTCTGCTTCTTCAACACCTGAATTTGATGCTCCAATGAAGTAATCAGTAATTTATATTCTTTACTTGCAAATGCCTCCCAAGGTCTCATAAACACAGTACTCAGTCTTTCCTTAATGCCTTTCCAAATCAAATTACCTGTCTGCTTCATTTCCATTTCCAGAATCTGTTTATCAGCATTACTAATAAACACTCCCTCCACATCAATCTCTTGATCCTCTTCAGTCATGCTCCTGAGCTGTTCTTGAACAGATTTGAGTGCTAGAACCTGATTTACAAGTAATTCATTGGTTGAAATAAGTTCTGCATTTTTGTTTGCCAATACTACAAACTCTGTATCCATTGCATTTTTGATCTCCTCAAGCCAGTCAGTTATCTGTGATTCAGCTTTGCATCTATTCTGTATCATCTGTTCATACTTAAACTTTTCTGCTTTCATCTCCTCCTTTAATACCTGTACAATCTTCAACTCTGCATTCAGCTCCTCTTTGTTCCTGTGTAGTCTTGTGGAAACCCATCAGTAATGTACCTTCCTTGTTGGATGGCGTCATCTTCTTCTTTGATGTTGAGGTTTGTTGTTTACATGAGGGGGTGGCTGGCGACGATGAGGCTTGATGTTTGGAGGAGGGGGTGGATTCTTGTGTTGAGGTCTCTTTGGAATCCAAAAATATGATTCACCCTTAAGGTATCCTTCAGCCTTCAATAGATCCTTTTGGACCCATATTTTCTTGGTTGCCTTTTGTCTTCGTCTTCCTTCTTGCTGGCATCCTTGTTGAGGTGGGGAGGTGGAAGTAGTTGCTAATGTTGATCCTTGGGCAATTGGTGCATCTTGATGGGATGATTCATCCCTAAATAACCCTTTGTACGTGTCTTGGATCCAGCTTTTACCAAGAATGGCAACTTTTGTTAAGGTACTTGCAGGAGCTACAAAAAACTTGCAAGGCACAATGTAATTGTCCAAGGAAACATTCAACATTAAAGAACCAATAACCTTAATGGAGGTACCCTCTATGGATTGAATTTCAAAATCACATACTTGAAGGCATACTTGGCCAAGATGCTTTAATGTTTCCTAGGAGACAAGGTTGTGGCCTGCTCGCCCATCTACCATGGCCTGTATTTAGCATGTTGCACCTGCTGATGTTAGCTCTACCCAAAGCTGAGATGGAGTCGCACCTATCTCATTAGGATCAAGGGCATTGTCAATTCCTAATTCAATTTGATTAGGTAGTACCGCTCTTATGGTGTAAAAAGGTGTGATTAGAGCTAAATGGTTCATCATCAAGGTACGTCCTCTGAGTGCCCTTAGTAGTTGGTGGATCTATTGCCGCTAGTGTATGCATCTAAACAATTGAGTCTTCCAGATTTGGTAAAGGAGCACACCAAGGTTCATCAAGACTCTTTTCACTGTCCTCTTTCTCATATTTTTAAACTAGCTTTACCGGCACAGACCTATCGATGGTATCCAATTCAGCTACAAATAGATTTCTGGACATAGTGTGAGCCTTCCATGTTCGGAGATCAGCCCTCATGACTTTTTCTGATCTTTCCTTATATAAATGTTGTTGGAGTGCCAATTATGGATCAATCCTGCCATATGCAGGAAAGGTCTCCCTAGAATAGCCTCATACCCAGGGTTGTTTTGGAAATCCATTACAACAAGGCACACCCGATATGTGAGACCACATGTTTTGATTTTAATGTTCTTGAGTACTCCTATGGGATGAGCCGTGCCTCCATCATCTAATTTAACTACCAAGGAAGTACGTCTCTCTCGGTTGGGTCTTCCTCACTTTTCCTAGCATTGTTTCGTGATGATGCTAACACCTGCTCCTCCGTCTAAGATTGCCATAGCTTTCTTGTCACGGATTCAGGAGATGCGTATCATTGCATTCGAGTCATCACTCTCAAAATATTGGCCCAACTTGTTGACTGGCACCCTTGGAAGGTCTTGAGCATGATTGGGAGATTCAACATTATTAGGATTTGTGGGTTGGGGTGTCACTATTTGCCCATTCATCCAATCTAAGAGGTCTTTCCATAGACTAGGATTACCTCGTAATAGTGTCGCCATGGGTATCTTGATCTCAGTGGACAAGAATGAGGCTAATCCTGCGATGTCTCGAGGACCAATCATAGATTCTGTGCCTATTGATTTAGACTCTTGTAAGCCATAAAAGGACATGTTGTCATCCTCCTTTAGTTGTTGCAAGGTAGGGTCTTCTTCAAACATCCGTTGGATTAGGGTGGATCCCTATGTTGAAGGGCATGACACACCTTCTTCCTCTACCCTTTCAGGTATTTGCAAGGATTTTGAGGCTCTCAAGCATTTATCTCATATCTAGGATGAATTGTATTAGTGCTCTTGCTTGCCTTGAGACTCTGTTGACATTCCTCTTGGCAATTGTGTACCAGTTTATGCACCTCGCGGAGACCTTGTTTCCCCACCCATGGGTTGGGATACTCACCGTGACCCTTAGGTGTTGTGGCTTGGCCATGGGTTGAAGCCATTATCGGTGCCTCATTTGCCTCATGTAGATGGTTGTTGCTGGTACCATTTGAGAGTATATCATCAGAGGAAGATGATGTTGGTAGGGAGGCTGTATCTTCATCCGACCCATCTTGGATGATGACCTTATTTTTTCCCTTCCCAATCTTCATTGCACCCTTGGTGCTTACTTGTGCTTATTCAGTTGCATTTCTAGGTTGTGACGTGCTAGCTTTATCCCTTATGGCTTGTTTACGAAGCTCTTTATTAAGGGCTTTAGCTTGCAACCTCGTGATTACATTCAAGGGTACTGATGACACTTGGCCTCTGCCAATGCTTAGCAAGTTAGGGCTTGTGGACTTAGATGGCCTTCTCATCGAGAAATCCTTAAAAAGATGGTCCACACCACACCCAATGCACAATGGCGATGGCGTATTAGATGCTGGTGCACATGTGATTGGTTGCTTAGATTGCCCCCTATATGGACACTCATTGGCAGGGTGTGGCCCTTGACACATATGGCATTGAATGGGTTGTGCGTTGGTCAAGTTGTTCCTATCTCCCATTTTTTAAGGAATCGGTGCCGTCTGGTAGACTTAAAAATATGTTGGTCACCTTGTATAATGTAGTGACTTATAATGTTGGACCAATTTGCATTGTCACCATTTTGGGGATAGTTGTGTCCACTGTAGGTAGGTTTGGGGTCTCCCCAATCACTAGGTAGCTCTTCCACTAATACTTGATTCAAGGGAGTAATTCGTGGTGATGGTGGTTGAGGTCCCAGTACAGCGGGGGTAATGGAATATTTTGAGCCCTAAATTGCCCTTGATTGGCTGATGTGGCTCCTTATATTGCCAATTGTGCCCGATTGGGTGGATTGGGCAGTGCATGCAATGGTAGATGCAGCCTTTGTTGATACATGGGTTGAGGAATTGCCCTAGGATAATGACATTGGGATGTGTCATGATTTCCCCAATGAGCACAATGGGCACAGTAGAGTGTTGGCCTGGCTCTAAGACGAGGGCATTCCTGAGTGGGATGATTTCCAGTGCACACCCCACACCATATGTTATCTCTTTGTGGAAAGAGATGGGGTTTGCTAGGAGCATCTTTTGGTGCTTCTATATTCTATTGTTGGCTCAACTTGTTTAATAGATTTGTGGCCAACTCTTCCATGTGAGCACGTTGGGCATAATGCTTGCATCCCTAGTTGCTTCTGAGGTTGAAGCCTGTGCTATTTGGGACATATCATAGGAAGCTAAGGATATATCTTGTGTCTCCCTCATGTTATCCCCTAGGTGTATTGCCATCTTGCTGCATAGCTCAAA